>NC_141068.1:26571756-26632205 GCF_041138505.1 Cibotium barometz | reverse complement strand
ATCTTCATAAGCAATCATCTTTTCATGTAACCCCAGCTTGGCATTGAGGGGGTGTGTTGAAATCTAGTCCATTTGGCAAAGCCAAGTTGTAATGGTTAATTAACCTTAGAGTCAATGTTTCTAGGTAACTTTAGAAAATTATGTTGTTAAGTGAAACTATAGACGTGTGATGAGTAGGTGTGATTGCAGGAAGAGAAACTATGAGAGATCAAAATCTAAGAGAAGTTGTTGGACTAAATGGAAGCCAATGGATTTAGCAAAAGCCATAAGTTGTAACTCTTTAAATAAGCAAACAAGTTTAGTCTCTTACCTATCACCTTCTAGCTTGTTTCAATTTACCGATTTCTGAGTTCATAAAATGGCCTCTAATTCTTGCTTAGTGATCTCACATCTCCATCCACCATGAAATTCACAAACCAGCCATCCCATATATCCAAAGTCCCAACTCTTCATACAACCCATGCACATAAAAAACCTAAGTTATTCATATCACAGTGTTCGTAACAAAGTACTCTTTCTAGGGGATATATTGTAGAAGTTTGCCTGACAATTACCAAAAACGCAGATTCCTCCATGGAAGCATGTCTTCAAAGGCCTGATAATAAGGTTCCCCTACTAGAACATCTACCTGTTACAGAAAAACATCTACATAGCCATTAGATTGCAGATGTACTTCCCTTTCTTTTCTTTATCAAAACCATATTTAACGAGCTTGAAACATGCTGAAATTGCTAGAGAATCATTGATACCTTTCTTCCCCCAATGTCTCCAATATTTAGCTCATTCGCTTTCTTCCCCACAACTTTTACCTGATCTGATGCCAATCCATTTGCCTCAAGAGTACTTTTTAGAACTTCTGAACCAATGCACTGCAGACCTGGCAAAAGAGAGACTACCATTGTGGTGGTAGATGTTACTGCAGCTGAGATAGCAAGTGGCAGACTATCATCAACCACGAGGCACAAAGATGATGAACTGCCATAAAGCTGAAACGCATACCAGTTAGGGAAAGCATATTGGGCATAGCAGCATATAGAAAGCAAAATGAGGAAGCTTATGAATAGGTATGCTTTCAAGCATGGAGAGTAACAGAAGAACCCAGAAACATGGAACCTCACCGCTTTCTTCATTGCAGCCATAACTGTTGATCTCCATTTGCAAGACCCAAGTAGCCCAATCCTTTCCGGTCTCATGGACCATCTCCAATTTTTGTGGTTGGTTGTATTATCAGAAGAGCAGATACTCAAAGTTTTTGTTAAACCAAAATCATACTTGAAGCTTATTTCATCATGTGAAGCAGTAATACTTAGATCTTCATTGTTACCAACATGTAAACCTTGGTCCGGGACAAACCACACACATTGTTTCCAATGATCATGCCAAGAATTGCCTGAAACAGAAATGAATATTATCATCATTTACTATTGTGTCCAAGGTTCCAATAAGGGATGTAGCAAGTTTATCAAGTTAATCAAAAAGATAAAGCATTTGCCCATTGAGAATGGAAGTAAGAAAAGAATATATCCACCATCCAGTATAAAGGATTAGCATAACACACCATCATTCAAGGATAATCCATTGTCATGAATGTGAACCTAAGGACGAAGACAAGGTGGTTGTACTCATTAAAAGTATGCGAGGGGTCACTCAATTTGAGCAAACTCTAGAAATCCTTCATGTAGCTACAAGCTTTGAAGACCTAGTGGCTTTGCTTCTTGGGAAGGATAGAAGAAACAAAGAAGAACAACAAGCCAACACTAGTCTTGACTATGACAAAGCTTTTGTAGAAGCACAGAAATGGAGCAGTAATAAGAAGACTCAATGCAGGTAGTGCAAAAGGATGGGGCACAAGGAGGCCAACTGCTTCAAAAAGCTCAAAAAAGAGAAAGAAAAGCATCATGCAAATCTCACAACTGAAGATGAAGAGGGTAACAACTGAAGAAGAAAAAGCTGCAGCAACAACCCAACTCTCCCTCGAAGGGGAAGACTATGACTGGGGATTCTAGTTGTTTTTTGTGTGTGTGAGTGTCAATAAGTGTTCTCTACCCTTGTCCCCGAAAAGATTTGTAAATGTTCGTGTGTTTTGTGTGCCTTCACTAATAAAAGGCTCCGTGTTATCCTTTATCCCTATTAGGAGCAAGGGGGATGACGAAGTGCTAGCCTTGCTACTTCCGTCACTTCCTAATTGGAGGATTAGCATGGCACGGGAGGTGCGCGTGGCTAGATTGCTCCCTTGTAGCATGTGCTAGAGTTAGAAGGTAGCTACTTCCCTTGCGTATTGGATTTACCTTTGCTCCGAAGGGGGGTCGTTGGGTATTCGGAGCTTCATATGTGTGAACCAGCCCTTGTATGTGTTTATGTGTCCATGTGTGTGTGAACCCACTCTTATGAGTGGATAAGATAAGTCTGCCACGTCGCGCGCGCGCGCGTGTGTGTGTGTGTATTGACGTGTCTTGTGTATGTGTCAAAAGATAAGGCTACTCTCAAGCCAACAAAAAGCATTAAACTTGGTGAACTTTGAACACATCTAATCTACCTTTCATTGAGTCATGCAAAATCATTGGCTTTGTACTTTCTCACCCTCTCCATCTATGCACTAGGCAGGCCTGACGTCCCCTCCTGACCAAAGAAAATTCTCGATCAACCACTGTACCTGGCTAATGCATGGACGACGAAAGGTCCTGCATACCACATAGTGGCTAGGAGGACCTGGTTGGTCACCACGGCTAGGTCAGCGAGAGAGAGATAGATAGTGCGCTAGTACAAAAGTTTCCTCCAAATACTCAGGAGGAGGGGGATGATCTGCTCCTCCGCCAAGATGTCAAGCCCGACCTGACACCTAAGGTAAGGTACTGAAGTGCCTGGAGAGATCCACTGAAAATTTTCAAATGGTCTCCAAGCCGGGGTGGGTGCCTTGCTAACCCAAAAACCACACGACTTTTGCCAGTTAATCCGTGCTCCTGAGGCAAGGCGAAAATCCTCAATCGCTGCCACAAAGTGGCCAAGGTTTCCCACCAATACATCAAGGTGTACAGCAGTACCATCAGCAAACTCAAAATCAAGAAGCTCCTGTTGAAGAGTGTGAATGGGGAGGTGAAGGCCTAAGTCCTGTATTCAAGAGTGCCTGGAGGCAAAAATGGTCCCCTCTGCTACAAAGAGGAAAAGAAAGGGCGCAAGTCACCAAGCACGAAATGGTAAAGGGTTCTCCTTGCCCTCCCTGCGTGAAAACCTCACCATGGGCACTGAAGTAGAGGCAGCAACACTGCGAGCCCAGGCTGGTGAGAAGCCCATATGAAAAATGGTCCTCTCCAGGAAAGCCCAATCCACCCAATCATATGCTTCTCAAATTCGCCAAGGAGCACTGCAAGGTCCTCCCCCACATCCTGTAGTGCTGGCCTCCCAAAACGTGAAGATGTTATCAGGAATGCTCCTATCCCGGATAAAGCATGTCTTATCTCAAGTGAATCAAGTCGAAGAGGTGTGGCTGAAGGCAAAGACTAAGCGCTTCTTATAAGCCGTCCTTAGGAGAGTGATGGGCCGCCATTGGTGAATCTCAAGTCAGTCGCCTCCCTCCTTCAGGATGTGGCAGATGAGACCCTCCATCATGCACTCGGGAAGGGATCCCAACTACATAACCTCATTGAAGGCTGCCTGAAGGCCAGCCTCCATGAGGTCCCAATGCTGCATAAAGAGGAGACTGAGAGTCCATCCTCCCCCTTGCACTTCCTGCGAGGTAGTGCATTGAGGACCTGCAAGAGCTCCTCTTTGGAGAACGGGAGATCCAGCGATGTCCGAAGGGAATCTGAAATGCAAGGCTGAACATGATGCCAGACCCTCTGACAAGCCTTCTCGCGCTGGGTAGATAGAGTCTGCCTCGGCAGGGAGCAGGGTGTGGTAAAATTCTGAGGCGATGGTCATGTATCTCAGGGAAGGTCGCCGCAATTGATCCATCTGGTCGTCGCTGCTGCAAGGAAAGGATGCCCTCTCAGCAGAAGTGGGGCCCAGTGGTGGCGAAGAAGTCTTGGGAGACTCTATCCCCTGCCTGGGACCAGAAGAAAGCACATGTGGTATCTGTACTCCAGTCTCTGCTCCTCCAGAAAGACTAGGGCGGTGCTACCCACGCTCTATCAAGGCCCAAGGGTCCACTCCTCCAGGGAGACTAGGGTGGTGCTACCCACGGGCTGTCAAGATCTTCTCCTGAAGGTGCTGAAGGGAGGCAAGGATGCGGCAGACACCTCTCTCTCGCTCTCTAAGAGCAACGAGCTGCTCTTGGGCTGCTGACAGTTGGAGGAAGTGGCTGACCTCCTAAAAGGCACGCTCCAAGGTCGATATGGCATCCTGGGGGGGGGGGGGGGGGGGGGGGGGGAGGAACAAGTGGCCCAAATCTCCTCAACCCTCCTAGCTATGGCAAGGTCCTAAAGAAAGAGGTCAGGGATCCACGTTGGCTGTTGGACAGTCCTGATGCCATGGGCCTGCCAAATTAAGAATCACCGGGGCATGTTCGAAGGCGGCGGTCCCGCCCACCATGCTGCCTCTGTCACATCTGCACTCGTCTGCATAAAAGCAATCCAAGCAGGAAAGAGTAGGGCTGTCCAACCGGCAGTCAGAGCGGGAGAAGGCGAGGTTGTGGGGCATTTGGGGAAACTCCAGAAGGTGCCAGGTGTCCTCGCCTCTGATGTGGAATGTAAGCTCCTCCAAGGCGGAGCACTCAGGCCCTGAGATGGAGTGTCTACTGGAGGTAGACCCTGGCACACCTGAATCCAAAAGGTGGCATGGTCCATGGCTCTCTTGGGAGCGTAAACGTTGAGGAGGCCGAGCCGGGTCTTCCCAACCTAGAGAATCAGCCTCTGTGCACGTTCAGGGACTATTGTGCCTGTGTCAACCACCTGTGAAGCCGAGGACTCTCCTATTGAAATGTAGACTCCACCCTGGTTCCCAAGGGGCCCAATAGCAGCGGACCAATCAGTGTGGCTCCTGCCTGGAAGAATCTTCCCACAATGATAGGTGTGGCTGGCAGTGAGGGGGTGCTCCTGGATCAAAAAAATGTCAATGGTACCCCCCACAAGTTCTTGGTGGAGCTCCATCATGGCTGCAGCCTTGCACCTTTTGCAAAAGGCGCCTTCTAACCCACCAACATTACTGACAATCTTCATGGCTGAAATGTCTCGACACAAAGAGTCTCTCCATGGCACGGCTGATCTTCGGAGCGGGTTTCCCTGGGGAATAATCAGGTCAGTGCGAGTGCGGAGATGCTCAAGGTTAAGCTCGGATGCGGGCTGAGAGGTGCTTCCACTCCTCCCGCACCTGTCGTCTCGCTTATGATCTAATCTCAATGAAGGTGTCTATAAACTCCATGCTCAACTATGAAGCTGAGGTGGAAATAGATAAAGAGATGAAGCCTCCTCCGCCCTGGAGAATACTAAGGAGCTCCATCTTGGCCATCACCCATGAAGTACTAATAACGACGGTGACCCGAAGATCACCCACTAGCTGTGAGTGGTATACAGCCTCCTCCTGAAGTGTGCGGATCACGGATGACTCAACCCACACTATCCCCTGAGCCACGCTCAAGGGGAAGGAGAAAATCACCACTCCAACATCAACACACGCGGGATGAGGGGCGGGGGGACAGAAAGAAACAAAGATATATTAAGCGTCTACTAAAGACCCAATGGGCCTATGAGACCAAAGTGATACAATAATGTCCATGGCATATCTCATCATGGAATGGAAAATAAAACAGAATGAAAACATAAATATAGCTATCTCACTGGAGTGATACAAAACTGTCCATGGAAACTCGTCATGGAATACTAAGAACATAAAAACATGGGAGCAACCTCGGCTCCGAGCAAATGGTATACCACTCTCCAAAATGTCAAGCATGGGGTTGACGATTATGGCCGAGAGGTCTCCCTCAGCTATGTCACGTGGAAAGGTAGCTCGATGGCGGTGGAGCATGTCCTGGATCTGCAGCTGATGAGGTGATCGTGGCTGATGGGGGGGTCGAGGGCGTCGGGCACGCTGGGGAGCAGAGGCTCGGTCCGAGGTAACTCCTCTTGGGCGAGGTAGGTCCGGAGCAGCTCGTGGAGGATCCACAAGATCCACTGTGTCGGTGTCCTCCAGCTCCTGGGTCCGGAAGAAACTGGTGATGGTTGGTTGTCGAGGGAGGGGGCGGGGTGGCTGGGGCCTGTGTCTCAAGGTGTCCCTGTGTCTGCGGTGCTCAAGCAGGAAGAGGCCCAGGCAATGCTGGTCTTGGAACTCAATGATCCTAGAGAGTGGACCGAATCCCTCACGAAATAGATAGTGAAACCTCCCACGGATCTCATAGTACCTTGGGCAACGGCATATGTAATGCTCCTCCGTCTCAACCTTTGTGTGGCATAGTCGGGAGATCCTCTCCTCTCTGGGTGTCCATACGAGCTTCCCGGCTCTGAAGATGCGCTCAGCTCTACCTGTCTCCACTCTGAGGCAGTGGGAAGAAACCCGTATCTGGACAATTGCAATCCGCATGGCATGGGACATGTGAACACTCAAGTAGCCCGACTTCTGGATGAATCCATCCTCAGTGAGTGTGAGGAAGTGGTCTCTCTAAAAGTGCATCTTCGTGGGGAGCTCCGGGGGTGTGATCCATGTGCAATGTGTGTAGAGGCTAAGAAGATCTAACCGGATAACCCGGTTGGTATCCTCGTGAGACAAACGGAAAAAAGGGGAGTCCAAACTGTACTGAAGGTGGAGAACCAAGTGGAAACTAGTGCATACCATACTCCTCCAGAGTGTCCCTCAAGTGCTAGCTGTCTGGAGGACTCCAAGGCAAGCCTTGGGTACCTGTGGGGATCCATGTGACTGATGCGATGAAGGTACGTGACTGTCTGGAAGAGTGCCTCCACTACCACCGGGGCTGCAGGCAGCAGCAAACTCTGCCTGGATAATCTGGTGTGGGACTGATGGTTTGCTGCGGATCATACGGGAGAACATCATGACCTCGGGCCTCTCAACTTGCTGCCAATCCTCATCGGATAAATCTGGCCCCCAGAAAGCTGCTCTATACATCAAGGCTGGTGTGACGAGGGTGTCAAAAAGCCAGCCCTTCGTCCTGGGCTCTTGGAAATGTGCCTGGAAGCACTACCGCTCAAGTAAACTCAAGGCTGCATATCCCCGCGTCACTCTGGTATGTGCTGCGGGAAGCATGGTAAAGTGTGGGCCACTGAAAGTGACACCAAGGTAGACTTAGGATGAGACAATCTCCACAAGATCCCCTCTATATGTGAAGCTCAATTTGGATGTGACGGGGCGGGAGGTATTGAAGACCATTACCTTGGTTTTACCAAGGTTAACAGAGAGGTCCCACTAAGTGCAAAAGTCATGTAAGGCATTCAACTGTCTCTGAAGCCCTTCGGCTGAGGCTGAGTCTGAGAGGAGGACGATGTCATCTGCATAAAGTAGTATGGGGATCAATATGCCTGCCAGTGTGGGACCAGCCCCGCCTAATGCATCAATGAAGCTCAAGATCTCATCAATGTAGAGACCGAAAAGAGTGGGTGATAGAGGGCAGCCCTGTTTCACCCCAATAGTGCTGGAAATCTCCTGTGATTATCTCCTGGGGCTCTCACTCGTTCGGTGACGGACTCATAGAGGGCGATGATGCTCCAAACCATGTCAGATGGGACTCCGATCTCCTGTAGACGGTGTAAGAGGCGGGCTGGGGGTAGAGAGAGAGAGAGAGAGAGAGAGAGAGAGAGAGAGAGAGAGAGGGAGAGAAGAAAGAAGAAAGTTAAATTAACGTCTTCAAAAGGCCAAAATGACCTATGAGGCCAAAAGGTTACATCATATCCATGAGGTACATCATCCTAGGTTAAATATAGTAATAAAGAAAGATAACAAAGATCTAGAACTATAAAATCTGATCTAGGTACATGAGTAGAGAGCTCTCATATCACCTTAATACATCCCTGATGGGCCGCCGTGACATGGTGCTCCAGGTGGTAAAGCTGAGCCGGCGCGAGAAGGTCCTGCGATGATGGGAGATAATGGCCCGGATCCTCTTGTGGTGGCATGGCCATGGGTGAGGGCCATGGGATCTGGGGCATTGAGCTCTGCATAGCTCAGTGGCTCCGTGGAGTGTCACACCTCTCGGTCGATCTCCTGCACTAGCCTGTGGTCCGGGTATGGTGGGTGGATCGGCCCTCGGAGTGCTGGTATGGAAGAAGTTGGTGAGAGCTCTCTGTGTTGGTCCTCGAGCAAGTACAGCTAATCTGGATCTCACTAAGGACTCCCTGTGTTGGCGGAGATCTAGAAGAAAAAGCCCAGGCCCATGATCCTGGAAAGTGGTCCAAACCCACCTCGGAAGAGGCAATGGAACCTCCCCCAAATCTCACAGTAAAGAAAGAAAGAAAGAAAGTTGTATTAACGTCTACAAAACGCCAAAATGACCTTTGAGACCAAAAGGTTACATCATGTCCATGAAATACATCATCGTGGGTACTAAAAATAAAAATCAAAGAAAGTAATAAGAGCTGAAATGTCAGATACATCTTCAAAAGACCCAGTGGGTCTATGAGACCAAAAGTGATACATTAGTGTCCATGTAATCTCGTCATGGTACAAAGAAAACAAAGATGAGAGCTATGAGCTGGGAAAGTCAAATCCAAGCCATATGATACAAAGTGGGACCATCATCATCATACAACCTATGCAGCTAGCCCCCAGTAGGGGGAGGGGGCCGTCAAGGATATCGAGCATGGGGCTAGCCTGTAGAAGGCTCTGCAGATCCGCCGGGCGTGGGAAGGTGGCTGAGAGAGAGAGAGAGAGAGAGAGAGAGAGAGAGAGAGAGAGAGAGAGAGAGAGAGAGAGAGAAAATGAAATGAAATCTGTATTAACATCTTCCAAAGGCCAAAATGACCTATGAGACCAAAAGTTACAAACAATCTGGTCAGATGGTGTGTGGCAGAAAAAAGTGAGAAAAGATCTAAAGATCTATAGATCTACAGATCAAGAGTAACATGGGAAAATGGGAAACATGGGAAACCTGGGAAGCTTTGAGAGGGGATGAAAGTGTCCACACAGAGACATCTCTGGGCGCGTGAGGCTCATGAATGTGTTAGGGTATAGATGGGCCCTCAGTGGATGAAATCCCTCATAGGTCGTTGAAGCATGAAGACAAGCTCCTCCGGGGTGAACATAACGATACAAACCCAAAAGGACACATAATCCTCTGAGAAGTGTCCTGCCTCCACTGAAGGCATTGGAAGAAGGCATAGTCCACTGGGTCTCCCATAAAGAGGGAATACCTCCCTGGTGAGGATGGAGAAAACCTAGTGACGGGGGTGGAGAGGATCTGGGTCTTCACGGGATCAGAGAAGCTCTGGAAGGATCTCCAACACATGAGAGGCTGCTGGGCCCTCCATGAGGAAGGGCGAAATTCCCCCTGTGCCAAAGGAGGAGGTTGACCAGTAGAAGGAATATCCAGAGGAGGGGGAGACTGAGGTGGCTCCAGAGCATGGTGAGATTGGTCCAGCTGGGGGGGGGGGGGGGGGGGAGGAAGGCGCTCCTCACAAGAAGCCGGAGTAGGTCCGGCTTCCCCCAACCTCAAAGGCATCCAGTTCCAGTGTGAGATTATGCAGGACTTGAGAGTTCCACATGGAAGTCTGTGTGAGAGTGGGTCATGCTTGAGAGATCCATACTGAACCTGGTGTGAAGATTTGGAATCTCCCCTTGCTGCATGGCTTGGGCCGAGGAATTTGTTTGTTTTGTTTTCATTCATAAACTTGCTAATAAGCACTCTGAAGCTTGTAGCTCAAAGTACTCTATCGAGATATACAATTCCTTTCGAGGGCGGGGGAGGGGGGGGTGGGGGGGTTCATTGAAAAGAGAGGGCTGCACCCTCAAAGCTCAACCATAACAACTATACTTAATGAAAAAAGGAGGAGAAAGGTGTTATAGGTATACTAGAGGGCCATCACCTACTCTGAACAGTATGCCTATATAGCTTGCCAGTCTGAGGGTCGAGCACATCACAATGCCTCCCATTGCTAGCAAAGGCCAAAGGTCATCAAGAGGATCCTCCACCATGCACATCCTATGCTCTCCACCACACCTCGAACCTGGATGTCTTCATACCAAGAATCCAGAACATTGTCTGCTGTGACCTGTCACCAGCATGACCCAACCAATCAACAACACCGTCAATGACACCGTGCAGCAAATTTAACCACATGATGAGAGGCAGTGTGCGTGGGTTCTCTGCAGCGCATGTGGCAATCCTTCCAAGATCCTCAAGCTCAAAGGAATCTTGGATATCCATGCTTTGTGACACTGCAACCAAAAGTGGGGAGCTCAACAAAACCCTGAAGATGTGCCTCTACACCTGCAGACTACGCTTCTCATCACGGAGGATGTAAAAGAATTGGAGAAAAAGATGCGAATCACAATCACCGAAATAGAGAGCACACAGTTGGAGGAAAAAAGGAATAAATAGCACTGTTTCACCCAAGGAAAACTTTCAACCATTTCGTACAGGTTACCCTCTTTTATGTTGTATTTGTGAGCTCAATAGTACTTGCAAATAGGGAGAAGCTTACTCAGGAAGGCAAAGCTAGAGCAAACTAGCAAAATGTGATCCTTGCTGAATGATAATACACACACTCTGCTCTAGGATGTTCAAATAAAGAGACGCTTACGAGTTTGTTTAGTCCATTTTGGTGCAGTTGAATAGAATACTAGCCCTTTTTCATCAAGCTGTAAAACCCACCTGCAAAACTTTATCGTGCAAAATTGAGCCAAATTTTCAAAAACTTCATAACACCAAATGAGATCCAAACTGGTAAAAACACCACTGTTACCAAGATATGATAGCATGAGTCACACCCATTCTCGTGGCCTTGACAGCAACATCCATTTTCCCACAACTGGCCGGCCTCTTTGAAAGATCAAACTCAAAAACTTTGAATGGATCCGATATCTGGACTACTAAAAGTATCAATTAACCAGTAAAATCTGGCACCCTTTTTTTTATAAGAATTAAGCCATGAATACGATCAAGATTACCGTTTCAATCTTATCCATAAGAGCATCAACATGCATTGCATACTGCAATGGCTTTAAAAAGCTGGTTTGCTTGAGACTTGGGGGATGAAGGGCCAAACCATCTGCTATTTGTCTCTCCACACCATAGAGATCATGCAGTCTCCACAGATAATCACACTGGACAAGCTGCCCATAGAGTGTTTTTTTGTTAGAAAACATGACCTCTGCACACATCCCCAAAAAAAAACTACTTGGACTTAGGAAGTTCACACAGATAACTTCATCTAAAATACCTTATTTGATCAATGAAATAAAAAGCCTCTCTGAGAGATTCATTTTGCAAACAGCCTTTATGTTGATTATGTCCTATCTTAATCCTTGCAAACTAAAAATCTACCGAATTTTTCTTACATGATTACTAGAAATAAAAGCTTCACCGTCACATTATCTTGTGCACGAGTTGGTCCCCTTTATGATGAGAAGCCATGTTAGTCATGTGTACATCTGCTATACTAGGGTGCCACATGGCCATTCTAGCTATAGCCATTTAGGAAATCCAGTATCTACCTGTAAAAAGCCTTTTCCATCCAAGGTGACTAATAAGGTAAAAGAATGATCATTTATGGCATTATGGGATCATGGGAATGGTCAGGAATGCGAAGGGACGCCCAACGGGTTTCCTAAATACCCAAACAAAAGGGACATAGGCTGGTCATAAGAAGGGCACCCATTTAAAAAAGGAGAAAAGGTAATTATTTGAATATTTGTCCAAAAAGCCCAAGTCAGCCTGTAGGAGCTGACGGACCAGCAATACAGGCCCTATATAATGGTGTTTAGGTGTCCATGAAGTGATAGAATCATGGGAAATGCATAATAAAAAACCCAACTACAGCAGAAAGAAAAAAACATCCTTGTGAGTGCCAGTGGTACAATGCTACAATGAAACAGTAAGAGGGGATCGGAGTGGGTCCTCAATACCTACGACTGCATGGAGGCTCTCCACATCCGCTGCCTGTGGATGGGCACTCCTATATATAATGGAGAACAATACTACATTACTATTGCAAACTGAAGTACAAACTGATGGTGTCTTCCCACCCGCTCTAGAAAGGAGCTTTGATGGCAATCTAGGTTGACTCTGAGATAGAGGATGTCATGCACTAGCAAGGGTGCACAACACGGTGAAGATATCTCTCGGCTTAGCTTGGATTTCTTCCTAGTTGGAATACAAGAGATTGCAACTCATGCTAGATATTCTATATCACAGGTGTTCTAGATTGGACACAATTGTGCTTTGATAGGAGCATTCTTCAAGAAGTACTACTCAAGATCTTATGTATGTGAAATACCAAATAGTTCTACAATTTTGTGAGCAGGGAAGTATGTTGTGCTACCCTAGGTACCGCGATTTAGCAAACCTTGATGTGGATAGGTAATTTGACTAGGACTAGCTCCGAGGATGCAAGTTCATCCAATTTTCCAAGAGTGTTGACTAAAGGAAAGATCGGTGCTTGAGAGTTTTACCTCTGGAACTTGTTGGGGTTGAAGATTCTGTCTTTACATGAATTGGATCTCACATGGAATTTTCACGCAATAGAAGCTTCAATTCAAGATTTTCTATGCTTGAAGGATAAGACAAAGGTTAATTCAACATGGAAGTCAGGTTGCTAGTAGGACTTTCCCAGATTCATTTACAAGGATGTAAATGTTTGAAAAGGGGAAGTATGTTATGTACCTGATGCTAACCGTAGGGTTAGTCGACCTAATCTAGGGGCTAGGGGGCCCAAGGATTAGGAAAAGCAGGCTGATTATAAGGGCTAAGTCTTATAAGTTAATAATGTGGCATAAGTATAGCTTTTATTGGAAAAAGCTATATAGGTGAGGGCTGTGTGATGAGTGGATTGTTCTATCCATTGATGGATCCTTAGGCACCATGGGACGCCAAAGCTAACTAGTGTGGTCTCTATGGATGGAGCCTTAGCCCCTAAGCTCGAGGAGATCCTGTGTTGTACAAGATCTATGGTTGGGTGGTGAGCTAGCTTGCAAAACCTTAATCTGGATTAATCTTGTGCTCGTCATGTGTTAGGTGAGCTTGGAAAGATTCTCTCTAAGGACCCATGAACTTGTCACGTGAATCCCTGATAGTCATCCTGCCACCCAACAAACCCCACCGCACCCCCCCCCCCGCATGCACGCGTGCGTTCTGTATGCCTTCGCCCTTGCCCAGCACACTGCAATAAAATACCTCCCTCCCTTGGACTCCATGAAAGCCGCTCTGAATAACCCAACTCACGCCACTGTCAACTTGTCAACTGCCCTCTTTCAAATGTGGACCTCCATCTTTTGTCATCTTAAGAAGCCTGCCTTGAGGCCCTTATTTTTATTTGCACAATTGCCCATAGGAGACCAACTAGAGGGCAACTCCGCAATCTATTGCAAGCCACTTTCATCGATGAGCATGGTCGCATTAGCAACAGCAAGTTCCTTACCAGTGGCTTCACCCAGTTTGAGTTCGATTTGGCCACCCATTCAGGTCCTTGTAACAGAGCTCCATTGTGTCACGCACAATGCACATGCATACTTTGCTCAATGGCACCACAGGTTCACCTTAGACTCCGATTCCTTGGCTTCCGTGATCGGCTTGCCAATGACCATATGATGTCCCAGCCTTCCAAAAAAGTGCCACAATCTTATCCCATGGTAAAGCTTATGTTATGTACCTAGACACTAATCTACAGATTAAGGACCTAATCCAACAGGATCAGGGGGGCCCGAGATTAGGAATTGGCAAGCAGATACTTGGCTAGGGTTCTTGGATCAATAAAACAAAATAAATGGCTGTTTACAGCAGGATAGCTTTTCATGGCATAGTTATCACTATATAAGTGAGGGCCGGGGTTATTATGAGACAAATTTGCAGATGCACCACAAAAGGTCTAGCTTGGACCAAAAGAGCAAACATGCTCATGCCGTGCACATGGCCAGTACGTAGGTTGGCATGTCAAAGGCCTTCAGGCAGGCTTCGGCGATATGGGACGTTGAAGTTAGACATGGGCCTATGGGATACTGTAGGCGCCCTAGTCTTGGCTCAATGGGGATCTCTGGATGCCGGTCGCAGTTGGGAGGAGAGGTAGCCTGCTACCTCATGATTTGGTTTAGTGCTAACCGTGTTTTCAGCTGTATTTCGGGCAGATTTTGGGAAGGACTTCACAGTTGGTATTGGAGAAACCCTAACACAGAGGTTGACAGAAGGTATGCGTGTCTAGGCAGTGTAGACATCAAGATTTCCATGTATTTCTCTCATCGTCTCTCTTTCTCTAAAAAAGATTTGCTATGTTGAAGTTCGTAGAGGGGTTCGTTGGCGTCATGGTTGGCGTGCTGCTCTGTAAGAGATGGGAAAGAAGCGTTGTTTGTATGTGTGCTAGGCTTGAAGTGAGGATCCGGAGAAGGTGATGTGGGTGGAAAACCCTTAGGAAAGGGGGGCATGGTGATGGCATAGAAGGTTGTGCAGGCGGAGGCCTATGGTGACCAGCCACAGCCGCCGTAGGGCAGCCAAGCTTGGCTACCCTAGGCAGGCCGGCTGTGTGGCCTAGCCTAGCCAAGCTAGCTAAGACACACCTACGAGTACGCACAGCTAGACATCAGATAGCAACCGGACAGGCAGAGTCGGACAACGCAGGTGACAATTGGTATTACCATGTGGCAGTGATGACGTGTCAGTGGTGATGCAGCTTTGATGATGACGCAGTCGGGTGTAACTGGCCAACCAACAGCATTGGTTCATATTTATATGTGGGTAGCCGAATCATCGTATTCACCCACTTTCCACAGTGTTGCACTTCACAGAGCGTTTCTCCATGGGCCAAGTGCTCGCCAAGAGTGTGCAGTAGGTCACAGTGTTTCTCCATGGATGAAGTGCTAGCCAAGAGTGTACAATAGGTCACAGCACTGTGATTTAACATCTTCATTCTCATCCACATCTTATACTTGAATTTCAGTTGTATTACTTCTTTCTTGTACATAATACAAAGCAGTAGTTTAGCACCCGTGTGTGTGTTATATGTGTGATTTCGCCGCACTCTTCTTTCATCTCTGGGAAACCCTAGCATATATATAGGCACGAGTGTTCTACAATTGGTATCAGAGCCTAGGGAACCTGCAAATTTCTTTTCTTTTCTTTTCTAGCACATGTGTGCATCCTTGTTTGGGAAAAGTGATTATTTGGGTTCTCTTCATTGCACCTAAGTTATCTGGGGTATATTGTGCTTCCCTATCCCACCAAACCCTTACCTCATCGTGCATGGCCAAAATCCCTCACCCAATCCTTCATCACTAGATATTTGTCGTGGATTCACAACTCATTGATTTGCTTCTCAGCAAGAAATCTCGGTGACTACTGGTTTGTCGAGTTCATCCTCGCCTTGAGGAACGAGCTCAATTAATGAAGCTTCTGAAGCCTCCCAAGTTCAACGAGAAGATGGACGAAGAAGTCCTAACCAACTCGACCCGTGAGATGGCTGCCACGTTGGTAGTAGCAAGTGATTCTCATATTTTTCAGCTCCATTTGGTGCATACAGCTTTGACAGGTGCCGCTCTCTTGTGGTGGGAAGACCACCTTAGGCACCACTCCGTGACTTGCTAGGATGATTGTCGCAAGGTGATCTTGCAGTAGTTTATTCCCATAGATTACCAATGTGAATTGAAGAAACAATGGGAGCGTTTTAAGCAAAAACATGGCGACTATCTCGCTCATTTCTGGAAGCTTTTTGCTGATGCTCCCAAGGACCATCCGCTCTACACTCACACTGTCTTCCTTGAGTAGCACCAAATCACTTTGGGTTTATCATGGCTGATAAAGCACAAAATGATCGTGCGATGGACGAGAATGTTCATCTTGATGATGACCCTCAGATTGATTATGTGACGGTCGATGACCTGGTCACCAAAGTAGACTTCGACGCAAGGATGACCTTGCTTGAGCAACAGATTTTGAACCTTACCAACACCATTGCTGTTATGCAAGCAACATTGACTGGTTTGGTGACAACAAGGGGAGCTGGGACAGCATTGGTCGCACCCTCTTTTACTCCAAAGCCCTATACGAGGGAGAGAAAGTAGAAGACTCAGGAGACAGTTGACTCTTGGCTCCACAAGTGGGGTACGCACTTTGAGCTCCATCCTTTCCCTAAGGATAGAAGACAAATGGTCCACGGGTTCCTGACAGGAAAAGCCCTTACCTAGTGAAAAGAATTACGAGTAAAACCCACAATGTGGATAGACTTTGAGATAGTTTTCCAAGAAGAGTTCCTATAGGCCAAGGACCAATACGTATTACGACATGGTGTCCAAGTTTTAAAACTTGGAAATGAAGAATGTGCCTTTTCAACTGAAATTTAGAGAGTTGCAAGCTTGGGCAACTTACATGTATCCTATTACCATTTTTAGATTCTTTTTGGATGGATTGCCTCATGGATAGCAACTTGAGATCAAGGATAATCGAAGCAAAACATTGGATCATGCCATTCAATATGCTAAGATTTATGATGAGATGTGACGAAGAAACAATCAAAGAAACTCCAACAACCCTCATTGACGGAGCAGGCAGGATCCTAGCGTAAATGAAAGTTGAAGCATGGTAAGACTTCATAGGCTCTCCTTCAGAGACCCCAAGTCAATCAGAGACTTTGAGAGACCCCAATTCGAAGGGCAAGGGAGCCCATGCCGGCTAAAGGTGAAATTACTTCTGTACACACTGTTTTAGATCATAGTTCTTGCAAGGGTTGTAGCTTTAAGATGAAAGTTTTCAATCCCATGGACCTAATATGCATGTATGGGTCCATCGAGGAAAATTGTACACATTCTTTTTGACCCTAAAAGTACTTACAACTTCATGAATGCCAAGCTTTTGCAGATGCAGCCAGGTGATACACCGCACAACAGTTTTGTTGAGCACCTTTTCAGGTTGTATGGATTGCCTTATGATATAGTCGATGGTAGAGACTCAAAGTTTTCTAGACACTTATGGCAGCTAGCTTTCGAGAGATTGGAGACTATGCTCAATATGAGTTCCTTTAATCATCCTCAATCTGATAAGCAAACAGAGATGGTGAATCAAGTTTTGGAGGATATGCTTCATGCATACATCTCCAAGAGACATTAGAATGGGAGAAGTACATTCCAATGGTCGAGTTTGCCTACACTAGCACTAAGAATGTGGCTATTGGATTTAGTCCGTTTGTGCTAATGTATGGATACCATCCTAGATCTCCAACACTTAAGGATATTCACATTGATGCGGCTAAAGATTTCTTAGCAAATATGCAAGAAATGCTAGTCCGTGCACAAGAGGCTATCAGGAGTGCACAAGATCGTGCATGGTTTTATGTTGATAGGTAGCTTTCACCGAGGGAGTTTACTGAGGGAATGCTAGTTTATTTGAGAGAGCCCAAGAGTTCTGAGACAGTTACATACGCGGAAGGTCCCCCTAGGAACTGAGGACCTTATAGGATCTTGAAAAAGATTGGTGAGGTTGCTTATAGACTAGAGTTGCCTCCAAATGTGAGTTCATCTAGTCTTTCATGTCAGTCGACTAAAAGTGATGCTGGGAGAGCTAAGGATAACCTTGTTATCCCTCAAGAACCTGTGAAGGTGAGGACTTATCCTATGTTCCACATGAACCCAAGAGGGTAATAGATTTTAGGAAAAGGCAACTTAGGAACAAGTTGATCCCTGAATATAAGATTAAGTGTAAAGATAGGGCAGAGGAGGACTCAACTTGGGAGTCGACAACTAGTTTGAGTAAGCGCTTCCTTAATTTCATTTAAGAGTAAATGCTTGAAGAGGGGAAGTATGTTATGTACCTAAACACTAATCTACGTTTTAGGGGACCTAATCCAACAAGGTTAGGGGGTTCCAAGATTAGGGATTGGCAGAAAGATACTTGGCTAGGGTTCTTGGATTGATGAAATAGGGTTAATGGTTGTTTATAGCAGGATAGCTATTTATGGCATAGTTATCACTATATAAGGTGAGGGTCTGGGTTATTATGAGACACAATTGTGCGAATACACCACTGCACGTTTGGCTTGAACCAAGAGAGCAGACATACTCATGCCGTGCACATGGCGAGTGCGTAGGTTGGTGTGTTGAAGGCCTTCGGGCAAGCTTTGGTGGTATGAAACACCGGAGTTAGACATGGACCTATGGGATTGTGTAGGAGCCCTAGCCTTGGCTCGAGGGAGATGAGTGGATGCCGATTTCACGGAGGTGAGCTAGCTTGCTACCTGATGATTTGGTTTAGTACTAATCGTGTTTTCAGCTGTTTTTAGGGCAGATTTTGGGAAGGACTTCACAGCTTCCCAAACAATAGCCTCCACTGCAACCAATCCTATTGGACTCCCATCCCCACGCCAATCGTCCCCTCCCCAAAGAACCTACCACAGTAATTATTGGTTCCTAAATCCGGGACTCATTTTCACCAGCACATGGAAGTTTTCTAGACTACCAAACCAGAGCCTTGTGTGTTGACACACGAGTCACCTCGTGCAGCTCTACCCTCGGCACAACTCCATTGGCAGGCGTCCAAAGCCATCCCGCAAGGGTGACTCTCGACCTCACCCCTACCCCAAAGGGGTTAACCACCTCCTCCACCCACGTTGCCCCCTCCTCATCCACCCCATCCACCTTGGGAGGAAATGAGTGCCCGCCCAGTCCCCCTAGCAGAACCACCATATGAAACAACATGCTCAAGACGTTGCCTCTACTCAGCCTAAGGATCCGGGGTACCTGAATAACCATTATGACCCTTTACCGCAGAATATCCATACACATACTTACAGATTCCATGGACCCAAGCCACTGCTAGATCTGAATCCACCTGCCACCAACCTTCTAGACCTCATCACCCGCGCCCTCTCCCCCTCCACCTGCCTCTCCATGACAACAAACCTGTGGCCCGCAAGCCACCCCGATTCGCTCTAGTTCACCCACACAATGCCCCGTTCATCACTTCTCTGACCTAGTGGAGACCATCATCACAGTCTTGCCTCGTCCACTCTCCCCCCTAAGAGCTCTTGTGGTCAACTCAAAGTGTTGGGCACCCAATTGATCAATCTTTTCTCTACTGTTATTACATGGACAAAACGTTGTAAGCAAGGAGCAACCATTGGCTCTAAATTGAGCTAGTGTAGATTATTATCGCACAACTCGAAAGAATCTCTGTTGTGTCCTGTGCAACTAATAGTTACTATAGATGTTGCATGCGTGGAAGCCTTGTTTACTTGATCCTCAGCCCTAAGCCTTGATAAAGAACAATGATGCAAACTTTAATGATGATTAGACAAAGAAAGAAGAGAGAGAGATGAGTTGTGTGTTCAATGTATAATGTATTATATGGTACAAAAAGATGATGATGTTTGTACAACTTCTGAGGCCTTTGGCCTGACCAAAAGGTTGACTTTAGACCTTCTACTAACTGCCTATGGCTTGATCCAAAAGGGGGACTAGATGATACGTACAAATGAGAGCTTGACTATTTATAGGGAGAAGAGGAAAATTCGCAATCCAATCGGTTTTGCCTATTCTGTAGCATGTGCCGAGCTAGGACCGTGTGAAACAATGAAGCCTTTCTTTAAACCTGAGTTTAGTAAGTCTTTAGCAATCCTTTAAAACAGCATACATGTATCTGAAAGAGATGTAGCAGAGACGACACCAAATGGGGTCCCGGGGGGGCCTACGAGCAGTTATTTCTTCTTCTAGAGAACTATATACAAGCTGATCTGTGTCCACAAGACTGGGCAGACAAACTGACTGACTGACCACCAAAAGCAAGGACAAAGCGACCAAACGCTGGGCAGACCTGTGCATACGCTGTAGGCGACTGTGAAGCTATCTTTGAGAGAATACACTGGCCTAAGACTGAGTGTTGGTGTGCTGAATACTCCTGAAGAGACTGAGCTTCTTTGCCTTGGGCTGAAAGCACAAGAGTGGCTGTAGGTATGCAAAGGCTGGAGCCTATGCACACATGCTTGACTGACTTTGCTTGATAATCTCTATTTTATCTGATGATTTTTGGCAAATTTTGGGACTGAACATGGCTTGCCTTTTTAGATGGCTACAAGGGACTGGTCAGCTGCCTTAATATGCTGTCGGCCTACAGAAAAGCCCACGACTTGCATTAAATAGCATTTAATGCTGGTCGGGCTGTTTGGGCTGGTCGGGTTGCTGCATAAACTGGCCGACTGCTGGCCAGGCCCCATTTGTCCTAGCCCGACTACTTCTTAGCCCCCCAATAGGCTGCCGACTGGTCTTATGTGCATGGCTACGGGTGTTGGCTACCCCTTGCAAGGCTTGCCCATCTTTGGGGCTGGCCCCTTCTACATGGAGTGCAACTGAATGCTTACCATGCATCCTACTGCTATGCTGACATCTACATGCACCTATATGATGAACACTTGTTGAATTCTCCACAGTGGGTTAAGAGGACTGACCTGACACTGACCTCTATGGCTGGGAGACTGACCTACGTAGCTCATGCCTGACATGTCCCGAACTGAGGCTCACAAAGGGATCACGGCATACGACAAAATATCCTAAAAGGTACTATTTCTATACATGATTCTTGCACTATTGATGAGCCAGTTTGTCACCGTGTACCACAGTGCATGGGTGCACGTGATATTTTCAGCCCACAAAACTTCATCCAAAAAGTCATCTTTTGTGTCCAAATTGTGCCCAAAAGGTGTCCCATGTATGGGTGTGTCTTGGGCACTTTGGGGTTGCAAAATTGGCTCTAAATCTGCCCCCAAATCTCCCCTAAAACGTTGCCGAATCCACGACTAATGATGAGGCTATCCATGTCCACGGCTGTGCACATGTCAGTAGAATTGAGAGTTTCACTTGCTTAATCCCAAACATTGTGACTAGCTTCAGCGAGAAAGAACCCTTTCCCATCAGCTCCAAGTGCATGATCTTCCCTTAAGGCAGTCATTAAAATCGGCACATGGCTGCTTTGAATATATTGCTCTACTGTAGGGTTGCTACTTTCTCAAAGAGCCCCTCAAACTACCACTACAAAAAGGTGTGCTTGGAAGCATTGTCAATCAGTTGGAGAGGATTGTCTGTTGCTGAAACGCTCTTGTCCATGGTTGACTTAAGATAGTTCTCAAACCAAATTCTAAACCACCAAAACGGAAAAGGTCTGTAATGAGGGTGGGATATTATTGAAGGAAACAATTAACTACTTAGAGGTGGGCTAAAATGAGGTGAACTTGTGTGGTTGTAGCCTAAGACTTTTGGGCCAAGGTGTCCATTTTCAAAGAGTTGATGTTTCTATTTGTCTAGGATATGTATCAAGGCGTGTTCACATGCAAACACAACCATTGATTCCGTTGATAATTTCTTCGAATATCACAATACCTGTCCATAGATTGTAGCCTTGTGCGGAATAACAAGAGCATTTGGCTTCAACAGATAATCATAAGCATGCTGAAGGGTTGGTATAAGGCCCTCCCCTAAGAGTGTTGAATCTAAGATTTCAGTTACCTGATACCAAAAAAGATACGCCATTTACTCTCTCTCTCTCTCTCTCTCTCTCTCTCTCTCTCTCTCTCTCTCTCTCTCTCGCCTATGTATCACATATTACACCCCCATTATGGTACTGGTTGGAGCTAGACAGATCTGCATTGCATTCTTGTATACCCTACGCATATAGGTTGCATACTGAGCCTCTAGCAGTAGTGCTCCATCCATCACACCCCCCCACTAGCTCAGTACTTTCATAGTTTATTTCATGTTCATTTTGTCCTTTTTTTTCTGGACATCCGAAAGACATTGACAGTTGTACATTGATTTGTCTCATAGGTCGAGTTCGGCCTCTAGTAGACGTTAATACAACTCTCTCTCTCTCTCTCATGAGTCATGAGAGCTTTGAAGTTAGTTTCTTTTTGATCCCACATGCACTTTTCTTTAACCGATACCCCGAAGTGGATTGTAACCAAAGATGTATTCTGATCTGTCCTATAGGTCAGCTTTGGCCTCGACAGGACGTTAATATATCTTTCTTTCTTTCTCTCTCTCTCTCTCTCTCTCTCTCTCTCTCTCTCTCTCTCTCTCTCTCTCTCTCTCTTCAAATCCCCAGTATGGTACAGGATGGAGCTAGCTAGGTTGCATATCATGATTGTATACTCCATGCATATAGCTTTGCATTCTCCTAGTAGTAGAGCTCCATCCCCTGCACACCCAGATTCAGCTTTTTTTGTTCAGTACTTTTTCATTTTGTTGGGATGACAGAGGATACCCCATACAGGTACTCCGATTTGTCTCATAGGCCGAGTTCGGTCTTTTGGAAGACGTTAATAAAATCTCTCTCTCTCTCTCTCTCTCTCTCTTCTCTCTCTCTCTCTCTCGCCCGCGCCCCCTCTGCTAGCCGCTGTGCTTGGCGCCGCTTCACTGCCCACACCCCTCCCCCTCTGCCCGGCCTGTGCGCTGCTTCACTACCTGCACCCTGTGGGCTCCTTCCGCCTCTCTTATCTCACCCACCCTTCTTCAAGCCCCCAAAGCAGCAACAGAATTTTCCTCTCAGGCCCCCAAGAAAGCAGCAACATAACTCTCTCTCTCTCTCTCTCTCTCTCTCTCTCTCTCTCTCTCTCTCAGGCCCCCAAGGCAGCAACTAGGGGAAATAACACAATGAACCTACAGGAGCTGGAGGCATACATCAAGACAGTGGAGGACAACACCAAGAAATTACTGGGCGAACAAAAGACGGTGCTAGACAGGGTCCTGAACCAACATGAAAAACAGTTGGAAGGCCTCCGCAAGGAGATACAAGGAAAGAACAACAGGATTGAAGAACTGACAGCCCAAGTGAACCACCAGGAAGAGGTGATTTAGATGTTGAAAGAGACCGAGCTGCAACAAACAGGAATGCCAGAAGCTGCCCCAATGATAGAGGAACTCCGGGCAGAAATGGAACCCCTAAAGGCTACGGTCAAGGACCAGACAGTGGAGGAAGGGGAACTGAATATTCAGGAGGGTTTAAGGACTAACTTGGAGCAGTTGAAAGCTGCGAGTAATAAGCTGCGGGAAGAACTGCAGATCACAAAGAAAGATTGGGTGGAGGTGGTGAAGAAGCACAAACCCCCGCAGAGCATCATACATGAGACTCTCGAGGAGGAGAAACGCAGAAGGATAGGGCCCTCCATGTGCGAGTACGGGGGCTACAAGCGAGGGCTTCCCCAAAGGAGGATGCCATGACACTTTGCGAGATGCTAGGAGTGGACGGGATCGCCCCCCCTTTGCAGACACATGGAGGGCAGGAAAGGATATGACACGAGAGCGGCCCCTCATCATTAGATTCCCTGATGCCACCAGCAAACAGGCCTTCTTAGACAGGCGGGCTGCCCTCAAGGGCACACAGGTGTACATGGGAGATGATCTCACTCCACCACAGGTGGCACACCGGCGTGAGGCAATGGTGACTGTTCATGAGGCCCGCAGAGCAAGCAAGTGGGATATCTACAGGGATGGTAAGAGTCATTATCACTGAGCGCCGTCCCAAATAGGGACGCGGGGTCTATGAGACCAAACACCTGGGGTTGGCAGTATGGAACTGCAATGGCATGTTGTGGTCGAATCCAGGAGGCTTGAGCGAGATTCTCACAGGCACGATGTCATTTTTTTAACAAAGACTCATCAGAGCCCTGAGAGGGGCTTACCATACATAGCCGGGTATGAGTGGGAGTCAGATTTTCGAGGCGAGACCCGCACATCAGGAGGAGTACGTGGCTCTGGGGGGGTAGTGGTCCTTTTTAGATCCCATCTCCGACAGATTCTCAGCATCGTCCGCAAGGACGAGGATACACGATATCTTTGGGTGCGGCTACAGCTTAGCAGTGACAGAGTCATCCACATTGCTGTGTGTTATTTTGCACCACGCCACTCCCCTTATGCCGCACAACATGGCCAGTCACCGTATTGACCATTATATGAGGATATCATGGAGTTCTCACAGCTGGGGGAAGTCCTACTACTCGGGGATTTCAACGCCAGGACGGGAAGTCAGCAAGTCCTACTACTCGGGGATTTCAACGCTAGGACGGGAAGTCAGCAAGTCCCACTACTCGATCTAGATGACCCTATCAGATTACAGGAGTTGGACATCACTGACACAAGGCTGTAGCAATCATCACAGGACCGTGAGGAGGTCACAATGTCTGGGAGATATTTCTTAGAGCTGGGAGCTGCACATGGTTTCGTTATCTATAACGAGATGTCCCGATGGCCCTCCTCCGGCACCCTCACCTCCTTCCCTCGCTCAGGAGGTACTAGCACTGTGGACTACCTTATGGGATCTCCAGCTTTGGCACACCTTATCCCTGACTTCTCCATTCTGCCACCCCCTTTTGAAGCTGACCATGCCTACCTCTCTCTCTTACCTACACACCACCCAACTTCTCCATTCTGCCACCCCCTTTTGAAGCTGACCATGCCTACCTCTCTCACTCTTACCTGCACACCACCCGTCCCTCCACCACCTCCCCCCATCTCACATTACACTCAGGTCTTCTTTGATCACGAGCTTGACCTTGTTTACTCCAACCACATCTACCACCAACTCCAAGATGTGGAACCTATTGTCCCCCTATCCACCCTCACAACACAACTCACCACCATACTCCACACATCCGCCACAGCTTCTTTCATATGCACACAGCGGTCTACCGCCAAGCCACCTTGCGGTTCCATGCCCCAGAACTGTTGGTATGATGACGAATGTCGGGCCACACGGTCCCGTCTTAAGCATGAGGTACGGATTGGGTAAATCACGAAGCGCCAAGCGCAACGGATTTCTCAACAACTCACCCGACGCAAGAAATGGGAGTTCTATGCTCAGAAAGAGGATGAGTTATACCGACTTTTCTTACGGCCGACTTGCAAAGAGGCATGCAGAAAACTCCGAGAACATCGCCCTCCCACACCTATCACCTGCCCAGACACATGGCACTCCTATGCACGCTCCCTCTATCATATCCCCCATCAGCCACCCCTACTCCCACCACCAGACCCCCGCCCCACCACCTCCACCTTCTTCACAAAGGGCATGGTCCTCAAGGCCATTTGTAGACTACTCAATGGGCGAGCCCAAGATCATGAGGGACTCACTACCAAGTACATCTCGCATGCCCATGATACCCTAGCGCCCCTACTAGCCTACACGTTCAATAGAGCCCTTTGTGAAGGATTTCACCCTCTTGGTCCACCAACACCATCACCCCCATCCTCAAAGCCGGAGATCCACTTGATCCTAATAACTACAGGACGATCATGATTGGCCACACATTGGCCAAGCTCTATGGATCAGTGCTAGAGGCGCAGCTCAGTTCATTTGCAGAGAGCCAGGCATGCAGAGCCTTAGGACAGGCTGGCTTTCGGAGGAGCTACTCTACCGTTGACCACATCTTCAGCCTCCATGCCATCATTGAGGAGGGTAGAGCACGACACCAAAGGATTTACTGCTGCTTTGTGGATTTCCGCAAAGCTTTTGATATTGTACCCGGAGCCCGCCTCTTACACCGTCTACAAGAGATCGGAGTCCAATCTCACATGGTTTGGAGCATCATCGCCCTCTATGAGCCCGTCACCGGACGAGTGAGAGCCCCAAGAGCTACATCACAGGAGATTTCCAGCACCATTGGGGTGAAACAGGGCTGCCCTCTATCACCCAATCTTTTTGGCCTCTACATTGATGAGATCTCGAGCTTCATTGATGGATTAGGCGGGGCTGGTCCCACACTGGCAGGCATATTGATCCCCATACTACTTTCTGCAGATGACATCGTCCTCCTCTCAGACTCAGCCAAAGGGCTTCAGAGACAATTGGATGCCTTACATGACTTTTGCACTCAGCAGGTGTAACTTGGTTGAACACAATGCTAATCAATACACTTAAATACACTAAGATTTGAAGGACACTTGCTCAAATACAAGAAGTAAATTGCTGAATTTGACAAGAGGCACACAATGAGCCGGAACGGCCGACCCCTCCCTTGAGTAAATTGTATTACTATTGGAGAAATTCAATACATAGTTTCACGGGCATCCATTGCCAAATCCTCCATGCCAATGCATATGAAATTCAGCATTTAGAAAACAATGGTATGTCGATGTAGATCACCAAGGAGCTGCCTTGATGCCCGGCCCGACTTCAGTGCCCATATTCTCTACCATTGGCTCTATGTTCTACCAAGCAAGGTAGCAACATCTTCAAGAGCACATAGGACAAGAGAAATACTACACAAGGCGGCTAAACAAGGAGTCCTGCCCTTCTACTGAGTAAGTAATGACAATACATTGTCCAATTACCTTACCAGTCTTCATAGAAGTTGTTGCAAGCGGAAGCCTTCGCGTTGGAAGCTTTAGAAGTGTTGATATCTTCGATTTGCCGCAATCCTTCGCGACAAAAGTCTTCAAGAGGATGAAGGGAACCTTGGGAAAGCTTCCCCTATGGTTCAACTTGAGAAAGGAAGACTGAAATTAGGGTTTTCAGCAAAAAGACCAGAAATTACAGCAAAAATGAGAGCTGTTTTGCTGAATTTCAGTCATTGGGAGTGAGTAGGAGAGTGATTAGCACTTGGAAACACTCTTGGAAGCTTGGAAAACACCCTGGCAAGTTGGGTATGGCTATGGAGAGCTTGGAAATGGAGAGAAATGGTGGAAAAACAGAGTTTTCAGCCTCCAAAAATCCTCATGAAGAGAAAACACGAATTTCTCTTAATAAGTAAGTGAATTGGGGTCCAATCAGGTGAAGGGACATGGGGAGATGCCCATTTATGAGTAAAAAGGGAGGATCAGGTCCTGGACATTGAGTCTTGTCCGCCTCGGGACTTCAGTGAGTGTGAACTTGGAAGAGGTCATAATTTATAAGTGACTTTTGGGCGCCCAAACTTTAATGAAGTGGGAACGCACTCACTTATAAATATTGGCTAAGTCCTAAGGACTATTTGAGCCTAGATTGGGTAATACTTACCACCTGTTCACATGCCACACAACCATGTCAGCAGACAGTTTCACACGCACGGTTCACGGGCGGGCGTCCCCTTACCCGGAACTACACATAGGTCATGCAGGCATCAAAACAGCATGCAATTTCATTTGCAGGCAAGCACATAAAGATGCTATGCAATGCAGCATTGGCATGAGCAATTTCCGTTCATGAAACCATATAAGACCAGGCGTTTCCAGGCAAGTATACGCAATACCAGACCCAGTGGAAAGCCAATCCTCCAGGCGTTTCCGGGCATGTACACAAAGGCACAAGTCCCAGCGGAAAGCCAAATCCTCCAGGCGTTTCCGGGCATGTACATAAAGGCACAAGTCCCAGCGGAAAGCCAAGTCCTCCAGATGTTCCGGGCATGATAACATCAAGTCCCAGCGGAATATCATATCCAACTATACAGCATGACACGTGTCAATCACCTGCATAGGCATATTCCATAAGCCATGGACACCAATCCAATATGTACATAGTGTGAAAGCAAGAGTGAACCATTTGGGTGGCCAAATGGTGACAGCAGGACCTCTCTGTTAACCTTGGTAAAACCAAGGTAATGGTCTTCAATACCTCCCGCCCCGTCACATCCAGATTGAGCTTCACATATAGAGGGGATCCTGTGGAGATTGTCTGATCCTATGTCTACCTTGGTGTCACTTTCAAAGGCCCACGCTTTACCATGCTTCCCGCAGCACATGCCAGAGTGACGCGGGGATATGCAGCCTTGAGCTTACTTGAGCGGCAGTGCTTCCAGGCACATTTCCAAGAGCCCAAGACGAAGGGCTGGCTTTTTGACACCCTCGTCACACCAGCCTTGATGTATGGAGCAGCTTTCTGGGGACCAGATTTATCTGATGAGGATTGGCAACGAGTTGAGAGGCCCCAAGTCATGATGTTCTCCCGTATGATCCGCAGCAAACCATCAGTCCCACACCAGATTATCCAGGCAGAGTTTGCTGCAGCCCCGATGGTAGTGGAGGCACTCTTCCAGACAGTCACGTACCTTCATCGCATCAGTCACATGGATCCCCATAGGTACCCAAGGCTTGCCTTGGAGTCCTCCAGACAGCTAGCACTTGAGGGACACTCTGGAGTATGGTATGCACTAGTTTCCACTTGGTTCTCAATATATGGGTTCTACATGGACCGCCTACCCCCCCTTCAGTACAGTTTGGACTCCCCTTTTTCCCGGTTGTCTCACGAGGATACCAACCGGGTTATCCGATCAGATCTTCTTAGCCTCTACACACATTGCACATGGATCACACCCCCGGAGCTCCCCACGAAGATGCACTTTTACAGAGACCACTTCCTCACACTCACTGAGGATGGATTCATCCAGCAACCGGGCTACTTGAGTGTTCACATGTCCCATGCCATGCGGATTGCGATTGGCCAGATACGGGTTTCTTCCCACCACCTCAGAGTGGAGACAAGTAGAGCTGAGCACATCTTCAGAGCCGGAAGCTCGTACGAACACCTAGAGAGGAGAGGATCTACCAACTATGCCACACAGAGGTTGAGACGGAGGAGCATTACATATGCCGCTGCCCAGTATACTATGAGATCCGCGAGAGGTTTCACTGTCTATTTCATGCGGGATTCGGTCCACTCTCCAGGATCATTGACTTCCAGGACCAGCGTTGCCTAGGCATCTTCCTGCTTGAGCTCCGCAGACACAAGGATGCCTTCTTGAGACACAGGCCCCAACCACCCCGCCCCCTCCCTTGGCAGCCAACCATCACCAATTTCTTCCGGACCCAAGAGGTGGAGGAAACCGACATAGTGGATCTTGTGGACCCTCCACGAGCTGCTCTGGACCTACCTCGCCCGAGAGAAGTTACCTCGGACTGAGTCTCTGCACTCCAGCATGCCCGACGCCCTCGACCCCCCCCCCCCCCCCCGGTCGGCCACGATCACCTCATGAGCTCCAGATCCAGGACATGCTCCACTGCCATCGAGCTACCTTTCCATGTGACATAGCTGAGGGAGACCACTCGGCCATACTCGTCAACCCCATGCTTGACATTTTGGAGAGTGGTATACCATCTACTTGGAGCTGATGTTGCTCCCATGTTATTATGTTCTTCGTTTTCCATGACGAGTTTCCATGGACAGTTTTGTATCACCCCAGTGAGATAGCTATATTTATGTTTTCATTCTGTTTTATTTTCCATTCCATGATGAGACATGCCATGGACATTAGGACCAGCGTTGCCTGGGCCTCTTCTTGCTTGAGCTCCGCAGACACAAGGACGCCTTCTTGAGACACAGGCCCCAGCCACCCCGCCCCCTCCCTCGGCAGCCAACCATCACCAGTTTCTTCCGGACCCAACAGGTGGAGGAAACCCACATAGTGGATCTTGTGGACCCTCCACGAGCTACTCTGGACCTACCTCGCCCGAGAGAAGTTACCTCGGACCGAGTCTCTGCACTTCAACGTGCCCGACGCCCTCGACCCCCCCGTCGGCCACGATCACCTCATCAGCTCCACATCCAGGACATTCTCCACCGCCATCGAGCTACCTTTCCATGTGACATAGCTGAGGGAGACCTCTCGGCCATACTCGTCAACCCCATGCTTGACATTTTGGAGAGTGGTATACCATCTACTCGGAGCTGATGTTGCTCCCATGTTTTTATGTTCTTAGTATTCCATGACGAGTTTCCATGGACAGTTCTGTATCACCCCAATGACATAGCTATATTTATGTTTTCATTCTGTTTTATTTTCCATTCCATGATGAGATATGCCATGGACATTATTGTACCACTTTGGTCTCATAGGCCTATTGGGTCTTTAGTAGACGCTTAATATTTCTTTCTTTATTTCTTTTTCCACATGATTTTATCACTCGCCCGGCGTACATGGATGCACACCTATCACGCCAGCTTATCTTGGTGGGGCTATATAAGGCTTGCCTCCTCCTCGTACGTACTCACTCTGACAGGGGCTTCCAGGCCCGGGTCCTCCCTTAGGGGAGTAGTTCATCATGCCCACACATACGGGAACCACTCCTTGCACAGGGCTGATTGTATCATTGCTTCTTCATCATTATGCAGATTTGTTTTCCTTCTCTCTGTGCCTCTGTCTCACGCTTTCCGCTGCGCACTTTTGACATGGTATCAGAGCACCGCGTTGAGGCTCTTCTCCAGAAGGTGTTCTGGCGTTTTTTTAGAGAAGGATTTCTGCGTTTTTCTATACTGCTGGTTGCAGAGGAGGAGGGAGCGTTTTGGCCTTGTCTAGGCGGCTGAAGGAGGTACATGGCAGTCCCTACTGGCTGCGTTTTCTGTAGATATGGGGCAGCAAGCAGGGCAGACAGCCTGGCTGCGTTTTCTGCAGATATGGGGCAGCAAGCAGGGGAGACACCATGGCAGCATTTTCTGTAGATATGGGGCAGCAAGCAGGGGAGACACCCTGGCTGTGTTTTCTGCAGATCTGGGGCAGCCAGAGGAGGTACTGAAGTTGCTGTTTTTTTCTCTTCCCTCTCTTCTTCTTGGTACACGTGCTGCTGGCTGTTTACAGCAGCGTTTTTTGCATTATCTCATCTGCGTTCTTGGAGGCAGTGGAGGCAGGTGTTCTTTTTTCAGGAATGGTGCCTTCCCACATGGCCTTGAGCCCTTGCTCGGCCAATATTTGCTTTGTCAGAGTTTTCAGACTCATGGGTGCACACTTGGATTCTCATCCTCGAGGTGTGTGTGGAAGACAGTTAGCCTTTCTCGACAGCAGAGGGGGTCTATGAGTTTGTGCCAGTTCAGCATAGTTTTGCTGGTGTACAGGTGTTTCCTTTAGGTTCTCAGGGTGTTCACCTTGAGAGGGGGATGTGGTTACTTGGCCGTGAGCCACTCCTATTCCCTAGGCAGATGGCCTTCTGGATTACAAGGTACAAGCACAGGAGTCTTCATCCCTAGGATAAGCATTGATTTGGGAGCTTGGTGTACAGGGTGATATCGGCATTCATGCAAGGGCAGGCTAGGTCACTTGGTGACGAAAGCTGTTGTCGAGGTTCACAAGTACTTGCTTAGTTGCAAGATGGGTACAAGATGCATGGCAGGTGTACAAGTTCATTGGGTGCAAGTAGGTACTTGTGGAGCAGCAGTTTGGAGCAAATGATTGACATCAGATTGTGCTTTGGGATGATGGTTGGTTCCACATGGACACGTGACTAGTTGGTTGGGAGCTTGCCAGCTGGGGGTGTCAGGTTTTGGCAAAAGAGCTTTCTTGAGCTCAGTGCCATAGTTAAAACACCAAAGAGCTCAGGGGCTGTTGCCATGTGATTGGGTGACTCATAGGGGTGTGTGAGTAGTAGTCCCATCACGCGACGGTGAGTTATGGATACAGGTTTTAAAGGTCAGGTGCCAGCAGGACTGTCAGCTACAGTGTTGGAGGTATGTTTCTTCCACTTGCAGTGTTAGCAGGACAGAGAGGCATTCTTGGACCGAGGGATACATGGAGATCCGGAAACCTTGTATTTGGAGATTGGTGCTCAACAAGCTCAGAGTTGGAGGCTTGAGTACCAGGGTTGATGTAGACATTGTGGGTCTCTAGGGTGTCTAGAGGGGGTGCCAACAGGGAGATAGTTTGGCGGTGTTCTCTAAGGAGCAGATTTTTTTCTTGGAGGTAGAGTCAGACGACATCCTTTCTTGGGCTGAAGAGGGAGCACATTGTGTGACAGGTGTGATATAGATTGGGTTGGAGATATGGACATCTGGTGGTTCATTCTTTGGATTTTGTTGGCCTTTTGGATCGAGAGCAGTTTCTTGGAGAAAGTGGCAGAGGCGGGAGCATATCGACTTTTCGACTTGCTTTGGAGGTTTCCTTTTCCAGCTCCTTGGACCGGTTTCACTCCCAGGATCTGAGAGGGGGTGTTAGCATTATTCATCTCCTGGTAGTGTGCCCAAGTTGTGTATCACGGGTGCCCAGATTTATACCGGGCAGCACCTTATTTTTTCCTCATGTTTAGGCCCTTTGTTGTAGGGTTGGCCACCCATTATCACATGTTTATTTTTGTCCAGTCGTGAGACTTTTCTGGAGCAAGTCGGCCAGCTTATCTTGGGGCTATATAAGGCTTGCCTCCTCCTCATATGTACTCACTCTGACAGGGGCTTCCAGGCCCGGGTCCTCCCTTAGGGGAGTAGTTCATCATGCCCACACATATGGGGACCACCCTTGCACAGGGCTGATTGTATCATTGCTTCTTCATCATTATGCAGATTTGTTTTCCTTCTCTCTGTGCCTATGTCTCACGCTTTCCGCTGCGCACTTTTGACATCTTCTAGGATTGGCAACAAGTTGAGAGGCCCCAGATCATGATGTTCTCCCGTTGATCTGCAACAAACCATTAATCCCACACCAGATAATCCAAGCAAATTTTGTTGCAACCCCGATGGTAGTGGATGCACTCTTCCAGACAGTCACATACCTCCATCGCATGAGAGACATGGATGGCCACAAGTACCCGAGGCTTGCCCTGGAGTCCTCAAGATAGCTAGCACTCGAGGGGCCCTTAAGTATGGTATGCTCGAGGTTCCACTTGGTTCTCAAGATATGGTTGGAGTGGGCTCCATATGGACAGCCTCTCACCCCTTCTGCAGCGTTTGGACTCCCCATTTCTCTCTCTCTCTCTCTCATGAGAACACCAGCTAGATCTTGTCACCCTCTACACCCACTGCACATAGAGCTCCCACTTCTACAGAGATGCACTTCCTCGGGCTCACTGAGGATGGATTCATCCAGCAACAGGGCTACTTGAGTGTTCACATGTCGATGGATTCATCCAACAACAAGGCTACTTGAGTGTTCACATGTCCCATGCCATGTGAACACCTTTGGAGCTCCCATTGAAGATGCACTTCTACAGAGATCACCTCCTCGGGCTCATTGAGGATGGATTCATCTTGCAGCCAAGCTACCTAAGTATTCACATGTCATGTGCAATGCCTCACACCTTCAAAGCTCCCACCGAAGATGCACTTCTACAAAGGGCTTCCTCCGGCTCACGAAGGATGGATTCATCTAGCAACCACGCTACCTGAGTGTTCACATGTCCCATGCCATGCGGATTGCAATTGGCCAAGTACGGGTTTTTTCCCACCACCCACCCTCTCTCTCTCTCTCTCTCTCTCTCTCTCTCTCTCTCTCTCTCTCTCTCTCTCTCGTACCAACACCGTGAGCCAAATGATGACTAAGATATTGGAATCAGCATTTGAGGAAATGGTGAGCAAATTAGCAGGATCAAAAGGGATGAGGGCTAGAGAACATGCTAGTTTTAGGCATAACTACTCCACTTTGGATCCTATTTTTATATAAAGTGTCTTTCCAAAGGAATAGCACTTTGAATTCCTGAATGTAAACTTGTAATCAATAACCAATTATGCTACATTAGATCGTGCTAACCCTGGGTCAGCCAAGATAACTTCTCCCCAAATCCACTAGTGATTTGCAAGCCTTTGGATATGCTCCTTGGTCGGCTGATTGCTGCACTTATTGGATGCTCAGCTGTGGCTGAGGCCTGAGAGGGCTGAATGGAGAAATGAGGGGAGTGGGGAGCCTATCATAGCAACTCCCCCGGTTCTCTACTGCTGGTCGGCCTGTTGGCTAGCAGTAGACCTCCTTTTTTTGTAAAGCCCCAACTGTGTTCATATTGAGCCTTTCAAGTGTCCACCCCTCGCCTAGCATGTGTTATAGTTACAAGCAATGCCAAACACTGAAGGGGTTATCTCCTTAAGTACACACAAAAACTTTGTATCCAGTCTAGACTTGCTCCAGCCATGTAAGATCCCCGTGTCGATGTCTTTCTGCCCTCAATGGCTACTGTGTGATGTCTGAAGGGGTCATCTCCTTAAGTACACACAAAAACTTTCTGTCCAGTCTAGACTCTCTCCCGCCATGTCAGATCCCCGTGTCAAGATCTGCGTGCGCTCCAGATTTGGGATTAGAAGATCTGAATAATTGCATGTGATAGCGGACAGCATTGACGATCCATCTCTCTACCTGTTCACATCTCTAAGAAGTGCAGATTGGAGCCTGTAAGAGTACAAGATTGGCAACACTTATGGATATTTTAATCAGGTATGGCTATTTTTTACATTTCCCAGTTCTGACCAACAGTAGACTCATGTTGACCAACATTGACCACCCATTGGCTTGGGTTGATTAAGTATAAGCGAGAGTCCTATCAAAGTTTTCCATCAAGGGCCAAATGATGTAGAGTTGGAAACAAGTACTGTCCATGAGGATTTCAAATTATTTGAAGGTTTTAAAGTTTCAATGGATTTTACATGTTACTATGTATGTTTGGAAAATGTCTCCATAACAAGGTTACTTATTGTCAAATTACCAGAATATCAGCCGGAGAGACCATGTCTATTCCCATTTCCATGTCCTCGGACCTCTTGTGCACAAGATGTACAGAAGATGAATACCCATTGGAACGTAGAACCTTACGGGCCAATCGAAACATTGGGAGGAAGGCCTCACATGCTATCACGGGTTTATCATGGGCATGGTATGTGCATGGCGAAACTACTTCTCGCAAAGCCCTTGCTGCCATCATAGACAACAATCCTGTTCCTGCACTGCTTCCACTAAGCATAATGAGGTCGACTAAATGTATGTATCTTTATATGTATAATAATCTCTCTCAATTGCAAAATCACTCGATGCAAAAAAAGAAAAAGAATAAGTTGCGTGAATACATGCGTGCGTGAATGTGTGCACGAGCGTGCATCCATTCTAAACTCTAAAACATGTGTACATGCATATGTACATATAGACATACATACATATACATGTACGCACATGCATATACTATCATAAGATGTTAAATCAACCTAGTGCAAAAAATCATTCTTGATGCAACTATATATATATATATATATATATATATATATATATATATATATATATATATATATATATCCATTAGAGGTAGCTCATCTTGCACAAGAACTTCCGGCCCAAGGTAAGCTTTAAGATGAGATACATGAATACATATATATAAATATATATATATGTATTCATGTGTATGCTCACATCACACATACATACGTGCACCCAATCGCACGTGCACACACACACACACATGCATGCACCTATATATATATATATATATATATATATATATATATATATATATATATATATATATATATATATATATATATATATATATATATATATAAATACCTATACATATATATATATATATATTCTCTTTAATACATATATATATTCTTTTGAAATTCACTTTAATACTTATCCTAGTGTGTCTTACCAGCTAGTGAAAAGGATACCTACCTTTACACTTCCACAAGGATACATGCGTCCATGCATGTGTGTGTGTCTGTGTGTGTGTGTGTGTGTGTGTGTGTGTGTGTATAATACCTACCCTAGTGTGTTTTACCAGCTAGTGAAAAGGATACCTACCTTTACACTTCCACAAGGATACATGTGTGCATGCATCTGTGTGTGTGAACGTGCAATTGGGTGCACGTATGTATGTGTGCTGTGAGCATATACGTGTGTGCATGCACACGTGTGCTTGTGCGTCTATGCAAGTATGTATGTGTGATTGCCCTATGTAAGTGCATGTGTGACACGTGCACGTGTGTGCCTGCGCACGTGTGAGCATGTGCGTCTATGCAAGTTTGCATGTGTGATTTGCGCATACATGTGATGTGCTCATGTGCTTGCACTATGTGTGTGCTTAAAACATTTCAAAGGCAAAAGCTAGTGAAAAGACTGAACTGAAACCACCATGCTCATATTAAACATTTCAAGAAAAATCTTGATTAAAAAAAAAACAAAGAAAAACTCGAATAGCTTGTTTTAAATATAATTTACATTGTATCATAGAAGAAAATCATAAATCATATGCTTAGATAATTCAAGCTAAGAAAGTTCCATTGGATCTTAATTGAGAGGACTAAGCCATGATCAGAAAGCTTGGATTGAATTAATTAAAGCTAAGGATAAAATAGATTCTCCCTAAAAAACCATGAAGATTATTTTTTACATAATTCGAGCTAAGAATGTAGTGAAATGAGTAAGGTTATCATAAAGCATGAAGGTAATAATATAGTAAAAGGGCATGCAGCTGTTAATTAAGCACTAAGAAGTCTATACTTCGATGATCAAGCTAAGAAATCATAGAGCTTAGACTAGAACGATTACGCTAAGAATGATACAGTGAGAGGGCTAAGCTATATCATGAAGCTTACATTGAAATGATTTAGGCAAGGAAGAGTTAAGCTATATCATAACCTTTGTGATATGATTAAGCTATGGGACTAGGGAGAGGATTAAGTTAAACCATGAAGCTTACATTGCAACGATTTAGATAAGCTGGGACCAAGCTAGATTATAAAGCTTACGTTGAAGTGATTAACCTAAGTACTTAAGGGGAAGATTAACCTAAACCATGAAGCTTATGTCAAAATTAGAGGAAAATGTGTGAAGGTAACCCAATATCGAGGATACGGCATGGAGAAGAGCGCACTGCCTTCTTGATGGCTGATTCGTAGGCTTGGTTTCGCTCCGTGTCATTGAGCATGTCGAGGTAGGAGGTGTTGGCCATGGTGTTTCCATCTGCCTCTTCTTCTTCTTGGGATGTTACCAGCACCCACTCGGATTCGCCTGAGAGTGGGTTGATCCTCTGCTGAAGTAGGCTTGAAGGAGGAGGCGGCTTCATGCTTTCACTGTGTGTGTGGGGTGTGGGAGAGAGCGAGCGCGTGCCCGTGTTCGTCTTTTGAATCAGGCGAGAGATTTGAATAAGATGGAAGATGTAAAATGAGAGAGAGAGAGATGCTTTATAAAACCTAGTCTCTAGCAAATTAATAAAATAAAAAGAGTTACATGTTTAGACAGATGTTTGGTATATTAATCATGCATGCCATCCTTGGTTGAATGCTTATTGAAGGTAATAAAAGGCATTCATGATTAGGCGAGCCCATTAATAAACGGTGTTCTCCATTATTGAATGCTTCACAATGCTTAAACATGGCAATTAGGCAGTGACTAAGAGTGTCTTTCTCTATAACTTCCTTAATTGAATGCATGAAGATGCATAAAAAGGATAATTAATCAATGCCAAGTGACAACTGGTGATTAAAAGAGGTGATAGGGGTTGTATGATGTTGGTTTAAAATTTGTAATGAGTGAGCAAGTGGGGTGGTGGTGGCAGATTAAGTGATTTACTTGTTCAAAGCTCTAAGTGGATGGTAGAAAGAGGCCTTGCAGGATGACGAGATCTTCTCCTGTGTGCAACAAGTTGGGGAGAGATGAATGGCAAGCTGGCCAGGGAGAGGGAGACAAAGAGAGACAGAGAAATATTAAAATTGTAGCATGTAGAACCTTGAATGCAAGCATGTGTGGAAGAGTTCTATTTTTTTAAAAATAACAAAAAACCCAAGTGATACAATGTCCAACTGAGAGGCGAGTTTGGCAAAACAAACTTTGTAGTACTGCTTATCTGAACTAAGTAAAAAAGAATAGTTAAATATAGTAATTAACTAAAATGCTTGGCTTGGGCAGTTGTGCCATGGTTTTTCAATCAATATGTGTATATCAATTTTTGTGATCAATTGCCTTGCTAACCTTGACATAGCTATGCTACATTAATTTTGGAGTAGATGAATAATTTTATACAGTTTATCTAGTCATTCTCAAGAAACACAGTCAGCATAATGAAATAAGATCAAACTAAAATCAGAGAAACTAATGGCGATTTCTCATCAACACAATCATAGCAAAGATGGTGGAAAAAGTGCACCTATCAAAATTTGGAGGGTGATTGTGAGAACAAGGTAGACACTCCAATTGTTGATTGAATACATAAGAATCCTCTCACAGAATGCTCACACATGAGCATGTTAACTAACATTAGTCATTGGTGAGAACAAGGTAGACACTCCAATTGTTGATTGAATACATAAGAATCCTCTCACGGAATCCTTGTAGTTTTAGTAGTTGTTCACTTTTGTCTAAAGTTGTCTCTACAAGGCACTTGTGCTTGTGGTAGTAATAAGTCCTCTCACACTCAACTATGGTTAGTATTGCCATCACTCGAATCCTCAAGCATCACCCCCACTGTCACACCTTTACCTCACGTAATCTTAGCATGGTTCCATTCATGACAATGACAAGGGTTGTGGCTCAAATAAATTTCATAATAGAAGGGGTGTTCATGGGACCTGGTTTTGTGTTTGCCACCATTTACATACATATACAATGTCCCAATGAAATAACTATTACCCCACGCAAATATCTTGCACATAATTCTCACACTAACAACAATTAGCTCATGCCAAGATATACATGTAATTAAAGTGATCATATATATCATACTTAGTTTAATGTCTAGCACAACATACCACACCTCAAGCAGTGCAAAGTGTTCAAACTAGGTACTATCAACATGGACCAAAACAGGTTGCCTAGAGGAATCTACCTAAATCCATATTATTGTGAAATTCATATTGGGCATGCGATAGCTTCATAATGTTAAATTAAAACCTAATTGACGTGAACTAAACCTTATGAAAATACCCAGCACTCTGGTGAGTCCTGATCCAACCATAACCAATGGTTACCACATTATAACATGCATGATGGCTAATCAAATTGTTGCTAATAGTAGTCACCATGGATATCATCCAATATGAGGAAACGTGTGGTAGAAGTGCGCTAGCCACTAGCAACTTCCTTGCAACAAACTATTTCAGTAGTGTTGCTCTTCTATTTGATGCTTAATCTCTAATCAAGTATTTTCAACTAAGCAAGTGGCACCACCCAACACCTATACCTTTATTCCAGCACTAATTTTAGAAACCTAGGAAATGACGTCATTGGTTACCAATGCATTGGACTACCACTACTACCATCTTTGGATGTAGAGAGCTAGGGAAGGGATGTAAATAATAATCTTAAACAATAGTTAACCATCTCTATATTAAGGCAGGAAGGAGAGAAAACATAAATCCCATGTCAAATATGTTATTGTAACACCATGATTAGGTTAGTTCACAAATGTGTTGGGATAGTTGGATAAGTGAGTAAACAAAATAACTGTATCAAGAAGATGAGCAAGATAAGGATGCAAGAAGTGCACGAGAAGTCTCAAATTTCCAATAACAAAATGTGGTGGAAGGAAGCAAAAAATATCACAATGTGGTAGCAACTTTTGGGTGGCAGCACTAGTGGCATCAAAGCTACATGATTTGGATACACAAGCGTGTTGTAGATAATCTCAAAAAAGATATAGAGTTCATCTTAAAGAAAACAGCAAGTTAGTCAGGTTCATAATCCTTCTTCAAGATGCAAGTATGTGTGTGGGTAAAATCACATAAATATAATCCCCACACCTTGACTCTCTTAACCCTTTCCATCCTTTGTTGTCATAGAAGAAGACCATGTTCACTAGCAATGCTGCCCTAGCAACCTACTCAACAAGGCAACTAATGTACTCTTGACAAAATTGTATGTGATGATCTCATTGTAGGAGGATATGAAAATTATGATCACACAACTATCAATGTTGGCATCGCCACCTTACATGGAACTTGAAGGCATAAACGATGCGTCATTACATGGGCTTAGTCAATACACTCGTGACCAGTGCAATTGAGCAATGGCTCTCTAAATGGGAACCATGCTTCCGCTTGTCATGTATTACAAATGATGAGGCACTCATCTAGGATACCACCTATAACTTGCAAGATGTGGCTCATCAATGATGACTTAAGGTAGAGATAGACAAATTCATGCTTATTTACTTTTAGGATAGGTTTAATTAGATGTAACTTCATCTAGCATGCCACCTATAACTTGCAAGATGTGGCTCATCAATGATGACTTAAGGTAGAGATAGACAAATTCATGCTTATTTACTTTTAGGATAGGTTTAATTAGATGTAACTTCATCTAGCATGCCACCTATAACTTGCAAGATGTGGCTCATTAATGATGACTCAAGGTAGAGATGGACATATTATTTACTTTTGGGATGGGTTTGATATTAGATGTAACTTCTTACCCAATGATAAGAGTTGTGGGCCTTGGACACACTCATTCTGGGCAATAAGTTTGATGCGCTTACAACTATTGAGTCCAACAATGTAGAAATGTCCCTGGTCCTCCCCCATATTGGTTAGTATGTAAATTCATGTGAAGGTCAACATCCTCTCCTCCAGGTAAGTGCTGCACAATAATGTATAAAAGCTCTAGATATGTTTGCTAAATAGTAGACGGATTTCTTATGCCTACAGGAATTGAAGATAGGAGATGACCTCCCCCTCAATCTCGAGAGGGGTGGGGCGGTGTCCCTATAGCATTCACTTACTGTAGCCACTACTCTCTCACTACATTCTCTCACTAGTGGCACAGCTGCATCATGTGACTATGCCCTCATCCTCTTGTAGTGTATTGGCATTTATGGGCACTAGTTAGCCCATACCTTTGCGGTTCTTATTATCCCTTCAAGTATCAGGCTAAGGTAAACAAAAGAGTCATGCAATGGTAGAGATTATCTACTTGCTAGTAGATAATTGCAATTCACTTCAAGTATCAGGCTAAGGTAAACAAAAGAGTCATGCAATGGTAGAGATGAAAGTTTTGCTTATGAGACAAATCCAACTTATACTAAGTGTTTCTCCTTATAATAGAAAGAAAAAGCCTAGAGATAAGGGCTATGGCTTGGTATGGCTTGGTTATATGCACAAACATCGTTGGCATGATTGCTTATGAAGAAGATTAGAGTAGCAACTCCATGGCTAGCACTTTTGTGGAATCAGATAATGAGGGCAAGTTGCAGGATATGCTTGACGATAGTTTTGATGCATTACCTTGGCACTTTCTTAGGATTTGCCAAGGATTAAAAAGGAGGTTTCTACATCCTCATATGCAATTTATCTAGTGAGGCTAGATGTGAATATATTCCAAGAGACAAAATTAGTTATGATGAAGGGCTTGGAAGGACATATGTCTCCATATTGGTTTAAACTAGCATAACTCATACTGCTATTAACTTCAAACGTTGGAGAATCAACTAAAGTAAAAGACTCAAAAGCCATAATACCAATACAGTGTCATGGTTACGCTTGCTAATATTGAAGGGACTGAAGCTTGGGATTAGCAAATGGTTGGTCTCCTGCTGCTAACTATGGTCTCATGTTGCTGACTATGGACTTTAACATCACCAAGTTGGCACAATTTATCATGATAGGCAAAAATAAATAGTAATCCATGAAACGTGTAGATCATTGATTTTTGTCAATATGTCTACTAATTCATGCAAAAGGAAGAATGATTCATAGAAAAGGTGAGCCACATCTTCCTTGTAGATGTTTCATTTAAGCTATTTCATAATGTTGTTGCAAGGATAAGATGGATTGCATCACTCCATGTGCTTAAAGTGAGTAAGCCATAAAAGTTATCATTTGTATTAAGTATAGGGAATACATGACAATTGCCTTCCAAGTATTGATGGAAAAGAAAAGTACTACTACACGGCTTATCATCTCTTGAAAACAATTACCTTCCAAGTATTGAAAAGTAGGATACTACTACAGTTAGCTTGTCATCTCTTGAAAACATCCAAAATAACTGAAGGGGAGCAACAACTACTTGCTCCCATCAAAAGCCAAAGGTGTAATCATGGCAAATTTGATTAACTAAGGAGCTAATGATCATATAGACATTAGCTATAATCAACATTATTAATTGAAGAGATGGGATTAAAAAAGACCTTAGGGATACATTTATTGACATCAACATATAATGATCTATCTAGTAAGATGAACCCTAAGAGAAATGTGATAGGGAAGCTTTAAGCCAAGAGCATCATGGGAACATGCAGTTATTAAAAAGAGAGAGAAACTCCAACATAGCTAATGGTCTTCAAAACAAAGAAAGGTCCTTAACAAAAAGAGAATCTATGTATTTGGGAGTGTACTAAAGCCATAAAGCATGGTGAACAAAGATGGCTGGTTGTTCGAACTCAGATTAGAAGAAGGAAAAGAAGATGTATCAACTCACCTTTCACAGACCAAAATATCGCATTTCCAGCATAATTGTTATAGGTGTAGTCATCTCTGCATAATTGTTATAGGTGTAGTCATCTCTACATTACTTCTAATCTTAAACTGATCATCCTTATGTTTACTTCCATGATCTACTGTTTGTATTGCCTCCTTCACCATAGGTACAATTCCATTAGTTAGAAAGGTGGTGAAGGAACTTTCACTTTCAAACGACTAACTTTCTAATCTTGCTTCATCATGAAAAACTTTTTATGTCATGAAAAACTCAATTTAGGCCCTTTTTTTTATTGTTTAGGTATACTGCATACTTCCTACAATGAAAAAACACAATTTGCAAGGTAGATTTGTCACCACCATGAGGTTTTTCATGGCCATGAAATATGTAAGATCCCTCTTCCCTTATCCAATTGAGATATTAATTTTTGGGTATATATTCAGTGAGAGAATATGAAATTTTAATAGGAGAGCATTTTAATGAGAAACTTGGAGACCTAAAAATTTGAGAAATTAGAAGGTAAATTTAATGGTAATAGCCAAGTTGCCATATGTAAATTTAATTGGGGTTTTTTGTGTGCACGTGTGCACCCCCTGCACATCCATGGTCTTTCACGGGCATGAAAAACAAGTCCTTGAGTTTTTCATGGGCATGAAACTTTTGAGTTTTGATTTGGATTTATAATGATGCACCCTAATGTCCCTTGATGTTCACTAATGATTTTGGTCTCAAATCTTTCCTTAATCACAAGATATGGAGTTTTTCATTGATAGGAAAAACTAGACTTGAGTTTGTCTCATCATGAAAAACTAGTACTCTCAATTTTTTCACATGCATGAAAATCTCAAAATTTTACAAGATAAGGATTAGATTCTTTCAGAAAATGATAAGATTCTTTTAGAATTTTTCAAGATAAGGATAATATATTCCAACAAAGGACTTTTATATTTGGCAAGGTGGTCTCTTAAATCACACTGGTTTTTTAGAGTTTTTCGTGGCCATGAAAAATTATTTGCATGGGCACAAAGAATTTTCTACTAAGGAAGTAAACCTTGCTGACTAGGTGAAGAACCTAAGCTTGACCTCACCCTTGAGCACAAAGGAGAAATGATAGCTCTACTCAAGGATCTTCATAATGTTTCTACCTAGAAGTACACAAATATTAAGGGAATTCCACCAAAAGTTGTGAAACACACCATCCCCCCTTTCATAGAAGGTGCAAATCATGAAAGCAGAGAGCTCTATCATGTGAATCCCAAGTATGAACAACTGGATAAATAGCTAGACAAGCTCATTGATGTAGGATTTGTTTATGAGATTGAGCATGCCGAGTGGTTATCGTCGATAGTCATCATTCCCAAAAATAACAGAGAGCTAAGGGTGTGTGTCAACCTTAAAAATGTTAATAGTCTATGATCACTACCCACTCCCATATAAATGCATTTGGGGGGAGAATTGATAGAAAGAAAGCATATGGCTTCTTGGATGGATTCTCGGTCTATATCGAGGTGTGTTAATCAATCCAAAATACAAGATAGCATTTGCCTGATTTAGGAAATCTATGTTAGATGGTGGGAAACTATGGTGACTCTAGAGCTTCCAAGTGGAAAAATCACCCTTCCACTCTTGGTGACTCTAGAGCTTTCAAGTGGAAAAAATCAACCTTCCCCTCTTGGTGACTAGAGCTTCCAAGTGGAAAAATCACCATTCCCCTCTCGGGGGTGACTCTAGAGCTTCCCAAGTGGAAAAATCACCATTCCCCTCTCGGGGGTGACTCTAGAGCTTCCCAAGTGGAAAATCATCCTTCACCAAGGAGGCACGATCACTTGAAGTCAAGACTCTCAAATGGGTCTCAAAGGAGTGCCATTATAATGCAAACAAAAATCAATGGTCTTTTAGCCAAAGCCAACAACCAATTGCACCAACATAAAGAAATCATCATGTCCCAAGAAACTGCAAAAAGGATCATACGATAAAATATGATAAATCAATGATCTTGGCCAAAGCCAACAACCAATTTCACCACAACACAAAGAAATCCTTATGTCTCAGTCAAAGTCCAAAACAAATCACATGACATTGTTGGTTTATAGGGCTCTCTTGGTTACAATAGGGTATTATGAAAATAATTACACCCTTAGGCTACCAAAGATTAAAGATTCATCAACAACACAGGTTAAGCCTCCCAACAACGTCACCAAGTGAGTTTGCAAACCCATAAAAGGTGTGTTTACCCCACAGTCTTCAAATCCTCAACCTTACATCCCATATCATATTATCTTAAAAAATACATTTCTCTCTAGAATATCTTGTAATTATTATTTGTGAATTACATAAAAGGTGTATTTACCCTACTTGAAAAATATTTAAATATCAAGAATATCTTGTAATGATTATTTGTGTAGATTTAGTTTTTTTCAACAAAATTACATATATATTTATTTTTATAATTATTTACTTCTTATAATTTGTTTATTCTTGTTTTTACATCATAAGTGTGTCTTTTTATTGTATTCGATCTTCGATAGTATTCTTTCTACCTATTCATATTTGTTGATTAGAGATATGGCTTATGTATCTTTTCAATTTTTTGTTGGTGGATTGGAGATGAAACCATTGATTAAAAAAAAGTGAAGGGTCAAATTTTTATTGCCAAACTTTCAGACTTTTTTAATGATCAATACAACAATGGGGTAAGGATATGAAGGAATATGTAGTGAAACAATATTATAATGATGTTGATAATATCATCCCAATTATCTCTGCTAGACTAGGACGGTGAAGAACTATGCTTTATATTAGATAAGGAACTGTCTCTGGAATATCTCATCGTGCAGCACTTTGAGTCACATGCATGTAACACTCCAAAAACCTAAGCAGAAGCCAAAAAAGTATAGTGGCATATCTTTTGTCTTTTGAGTCCCATGACGATCTTCTGTGCAAAATGCTCTCAGAACGTAGGAGCATTAACAAGGTTGAAGAGATTCCAAATATATACAATGGCAATGTGGCTTTTGAATTGCCATGCAATGTTGATCCTTCCAAGTCTCCAATTGTTGGAATGGAACACGGTTATAATGGACAGTGCTACTGGATTAAGCCAACAAATAGTCGTGAGATTTTTAGGGGTGGTAAGGAAACGTATATGTGGAGGAGTTTTCCAATGTTGTAATGCCTTATGCGATAGTATAACCATCGTTGGGAAGCCTAACATTACATCTTAGAGACATGTATTTCATTTTATCCACAATGAAATGGTACATATATATTTAACCCTCCCTTTTAATATTATTTGTTAAATTATTTATTTATTATAGGTAAAGTTACATAAGAGTACCTTACCTTGGATTGTCAACAATTGAACATGGATCCTTTGCATACTTCTATTGCAAGAGTCAGCATGTATTAAAGGTGAATTGTGATAACATAAATATGAGTAGGCTTATGATACATCAAGGGATGCATATGCATGAAGTGCATAAGGGGTTTTTCTTGGAGTGCATTGCAAAGAATAACGTAGTTGGTTCAAGAGGCAGTGTCTGAGGTGGCTTCAAGTGGTCCTCATAAGATACAACTTGAAATAACAAAACAACTAGTTGTTGATGATATGTTAAGACATCACATCTTGTCTGGAAGTAGTATAAGCTTTTAAGAGTTGGATGAGTAGCCAACTCATCCAATGCTATAGGTATTTTCGGTGTACCATATGGTTTAATATATAATTGTGATGATGTTTTATAGGCTTAAGAGATTTATATGAGCTTCCAAGAGTGAGGGTAGAGTTCAGGGTGCGGAGTCAGGTATACTAGAATTGAAGAGGTTATGTGCCTACGAGTCCTTTCATGGTACTCGGTTTCCAAGGTAACCGTTAAATGAGTCAGAAAAGTTATGTTTTTAAGATGTCCACAACAAGAGGTTCTTCTTCAAGTGTAGAATTGGTGAAAAGAACGAATCATTATGGTGGTGGAGATCTAAAAAGGGCTTGGGTGTGTTTTGATCACATGCAAGGATGGACCACTATGGTAGCACATGTGTATGATCCAAGGTAGAACATACTCCATTACTAATTTAACATATTATAGTACTTGCTCTTTGATGATATTTCTTATATATTATGGCACAATGACATACTCCAAAGGTGGGTAGAGTAGCTCCGTACTCTTTTACAAGCCGTGTTTAACAATTGGACCGTTAACATCATGAACATCCAGGTTTCGATAAACTCCGAATTGAAAGATAAGTCCGGACCTCACTCTAAGATTACTACAAATCCTAGAATAATTGATCTCTAGGACCATCACAAGGGCATGACAAGCAGCACAAACTGCACCCGAGAAAACAGCCGAGAAAACTGCACCCGAGAAAACAACCGAGAGCGGAGCACTTGAGCTGCATAGATAAAGCTGGGTGGGGACTTGTAGCAAACGTTGCAACAAACCTATGTAGCAGGCATCAACAAAGCACAGAAGCTCAGTAGGCTGCACTTTATGATGACGTAAGGCATAGTACACGTAGTAATGTGTAGTGTTTTGTGCTGTCATTGTAGCATAGATTTGCAAGTGTACGCACTTTAGTTGTCATCAATTTTCATGTGTGCACAGTCACACTCGACATCATCATGGAATCTGAGTGCTTTTACCTCTTTTGCATGCCTATGGGCATCCAAGAGGATACGAGTAAGCGAGGTCTTAATCTAGCGTAGTCTAGAAATAGTTTGTGGGCACCGCAACTATAGATAAACTAATGACATGGTCCTGTGTGTTGACCATGAGTATTTGGCATGATACAAGGGAGCCTAATTTGACATCTTTAGCTCCAAGTGTGAGTAGTCACACATGGCATTATCTATGAAGAAGGGTTCTTGCGTAGCCAAAAAAAGAATTTTGATTCATGGTTGCAGTTGCCATATAATTGGTGCCATCGTCATATAAAGCTATGACCAAACAAATGTGTACATTTATGGATGACTGTGCAAGAATGCACATGAGTCATTTGCTTGCTTATACAATCCATGTGGGTGTTGTAGAGATAAACAAAGTTGTGGTGCTCATAGTAATGGTGTTATTTTACTCATGTGGTCTTGTGAATTATACCATATTTTAAACCACAAATAAGTATCTTGGGAGTATGATAAAGTGATTGTTACTAAACAATTGAAGTGTATTATGCTTGGTCCATAGAGATGCAAGCATATGTTTATGTGCTCGCCTGTTATTATAGGACCACCCTGCTATGCGATGCTTAACAGCACCACAGTGTGTAGCCCCTTGCTATCGTCGCCCAAAGCTATTGCCCCTCAGCTAAGCCTTGTTGCAACCACCTTATCCTTCTCCACACACACAGCAGAAAAAAAACAAGAGATCTAAAATAAACAAATTAAAAAAAACCAAGATAAGGGGATTGAGCGGACAGACTGTGAATGTACGATAGATCCTTAGGGTTTTCGCTCTCCTTCTCAAATCTGCTCTGCAAGCACCCTTTAGTTAGGTTTTTGACTACGCCGAGGCTAAGGCTTCTTCTTAGTCTCGATGGCTGCTAGGCCTGAGGGACCCCAATTGAACCAGGCGGGAACTTTGAGGTCATGGAGTCTCACAACCGGTCATAGTTGGACATCAGATCCATAGCTCTGGTGATCAATAGGGCAGTCCCATCTATCATCAGGCAGACCTCGCAAACAAAACCGGAGAGCCTCAACCAAACATGGCACCTAGGTTACGCTACCCCACCTATCATTAATCATGAAGGAGGGAGGGTCTCCTCAGGATACCCCACCTATCGTTAATCATGAAGGAGAGAGGGTCTCCTCTGGCGATCAATAGGGCAGTCCCACCTATCATCAGGCAGACCTCGTAAACAGAACCGGACAGCCTCAACCAAACCTGGCACCTAGGTTACGCTACCCCACCTATCGTTAATCATGAAGGAGAAAGGGTCTCCTCGGGATTCCTCTTCCTGCATGTCAGCCCCACGGAGATTAAATGCAAACCGCTCCTTTTTTTGGCGACCCACCGGCTCAATCCGCACATTTAGCACACATTACCGTGCATGAAAATAGTTTGTTTTCACCTTCACCCACCCTTGCTACTGGTTTGTTTCTTCCCCCTATTCCACCAAAGCCACAATTTAGGAATGGAGCATTCAGAGGGCCCCAGCTACACCTGTAAAAAGAAGAAAACTAACATCGACATCGACCCCAACATTACCCGCTTGGAAGCAATGGACCTAGTGGAGGCGAAATTGCAATAGGCAGAAACCGTAAGATTTCGATCACGCTTTCCATAAATCTTGTTTAGGAATGGTGGCTGAAAACTTACTAGTCCATAGCTCTGATTGGTCTATGTTATGGTCCACAGCCACCAGCAGCAGAAGTTTTAAAATCGTGGATCAGAAATAACTAGTTCTCCTGTGGCTGCTTTCGAGGCTACTTCAAGCACTTTGGTGATTGCGTTGGATGGCCACACCGCTCTTCTAATTGCTACGGGATTCAAGATCTTCAAAATTATTACCACGAGCGAAAAATCATATAAGTATTTCTAACTTTTTCCTATCTTTTATTTTTCATGGGGCAGATTTACCTACACTTTCGTCTATTCAAGAACAACTCATAGCTTTGCAAGCACAATTGGTCAATGAATGCACTCATAGACTTGCATTAGAAGACCAATTGAAATCATGTAAAAGGCATAAGCATGATATTGAAGGTGATAATGAACAACTCACAGCTTTGCAAGCACAATTGGTCAATGAATGCACTCATAGACTTGCATTAGAAGACCAATTGAAATCATGTAAAAGGCATAAGCATGACATTGATGAGGATTCTATTCTTCGAACCGTGAAAGCAACTTTAGATGCTCAAACGGCTCAAAAAGAATCTCGCATTAGTCGTAAGGCTTTTTCTTTTCAGAATTTTGATGGAAAGAAGGACGCACACACTCTTTTGGCTTGGCTTAGCCAATTCGATGACTAATTTTTGAGAGAGAAATTTTCCGAGAAAGACAAGGTCAAGTGTGCTGCGAATCATTTGATTCAGAATGCTACTTTATGGTGGAATGCTACCAAGAATGGGCGACATAAACCTCATACTTGGGAGGATTTTCAACATGAAATTAAGAGACATTTTCTACCTCCTCAGTACAAGGACAAAGCCCGACAGCATTGGGACACTCTTAGACAATTGAAAGGGGAGGATGTCCAAACCTACATTGAAAAATTTTGGAATGCTCTCATTCAAATGCAATCTATAGAAAAAGTATATGAAAAGCATCTTAAAAGGAAGTTTATCTCAGGGTTGGATCCAAAGATGGTTTATATGTTTCGTCCTCACACTCTTGCTTCCTCTGTTAAATCTCTTGCTCTAAATTGTGAAAAGAAAAATGGTGTGCCCAAGTTCTAACAGGAGAATTGTACTTCTAAATTCTCCAAAGATTCGACATCTTCTAATGGTTTTGACAAGCATTCTTCATTCAAAAAGGGTCAAGATCAAAGAAGCCAGTAATTCAACAACAACAACAAAGCAAAGATTGGCAACAATAGTAATGGAGTGAGTGGAGAACCAAAGAAGACAGATGTTCCAGATTCATTGACTCGAGATGAAAAAGCATGCAATGTCCGATGTTACATGCCATTAGAGGGGATACTATGCTAATAAGTGTCCAAATGACAACAACAACAACGAGAAGCTAATTGCACGACTTAACATGGTGCATGGAGATGAAGACACTTGTACTAGAGATGACGATGATGCTTATGACGACAACTATGAGCCAGAGTCTGATGGTAATGAGAGTTCAATGGTAAATCTGATCAAGAAGCTACTTCTAACCTTGATCCTCATTCTTTTTCACCACATACTTTACTTAAAATGAAGGGAAAAATTCACGATAAAGAAATCAGAATCTTGCATGATGATTGTTGAAATTAGAGCAATGTGATGAGCTATGGTGGATCAAATACTAGAATCAACATCATTAACAAAGTGATTAGTAAATAATTAAGACATAATTAGTGAGTAATTAGCAAATAGCTTAATGTAGGCATGGATAATCAAAAACCAGCAAATTCTCATTAGGGCAATGCCTCAATTTATAGAGTTTACATCCAAGCATCTAATCCCACTGATTTCTCCTTGATTCACTCCACCTCTCCCAGAATATCTACACCTCTTTTGTTTGATTCTCTCCACCTCTTCACTTTTCCCAGAATATCTCCCAGAATATGTCCACACTTCCTAAATCTTCTCATGCTACCCTTTATTCTCTCCCAGTAGATTCTTCTCACCTTTTCACAGGTTCTTTCACATTTACACATCCTCTTTTATAGCCTCTAACCAAGGGCTTGTTCTCGCACACACCCTATTCACTTGTATATTTCAACACCTCCCCTCAAGTGAATACTCTCTAGCACACCTAGACCCTATACCAAGTTTCTCTCCTTACTTGATAGTCCGCGACCAGTGTCTAGCACACCTCCCCTCAAGTTAACTTAGCACACCTGGACCCTGTACCAAGTTTCTCTCTTACTTGATAGCCCGCGACCAGTGCCTCAAGTCCCTAAACTCCATAGTCCTTGACACACTCTCTCTCTATGTGTCCAAGGCTACTGTAAGTGCCCGGCGACCTTGACTAAAGTGCTCACACATACATCTATCTACCACGTGGCCTACATCATCGGTGGCTCAAAGGTGGTTTTACTTTGTTGGGGCAGGTTACATTGGGTTGTGGGGTCTCTCTCTCTCTCTCTCTCTCAGAGATTTTCACATGGCTCCTCACTCTTTGGAGCTTCACATCTTCTCTTTTCTTCAGTCTTCTTGTCGTGGCAGCTTCTCTCCACGCGTCCGTCTCTTCTTTCAGTCTTCTTGTGGCAGCTTCTCTTCTCGTGTCCATGTCTTCCTTCAATGCTTCCTCTAGATCTTCTTGGTGTGGATCTTCTTCTTGGAAAGAGATGTTCTTCTTCTTTCATGGCTGGGGCCATGAGCTTGTCCATCAGGTCTTATTGCTCCATGTGAGCAACATTTTTAAACATTTTGTTGACAGTTCTTTTGGTCTTTTGATGTTTATCTTGTGTCATTATGCAATGCAAACCCAAATTTATGCGAGAGGTCTTACCTCTTGCCTTATTCTGGACAAGGGTAGTGTCTGATTCCATATTTACACTGATGTAAAATGTGCCCAATACATAATGCATATAGCATTCATTCTTATGCACATTCCCAAATGCAACTCTGGCTGTGAATAATCTTGATTTTGAGTGAGATTTACAGGCATTAACCAAGGGTTAAATGCAAAATGATGATTATCACAAATTTATCAGCATATTTTTACCAGAAATTACATTAAATCAAGGGTAACCAATTTGTACGGAATAGTTGGAGTATCAAACCAACTCTGAATTGCAATCTGAAGTTATAGGGATATGTATCACATACCTAATGGTTAATTTGAACCCTCAATTGCACCACAATATAGTTATTAACACTGATTAATCACTGATTAGCAAATTAATCCACTATTTTGTGTGCAGAAAACAAAGTATGCGGGGAGTTCAGATCTGGTGCCTTAGACTTCAAATGAGCTTAAATGCTTTCAAAGCCATCAATAGCAATGAGTCTAGTAGAGGATTAAGCCAATAAACACAAGATTTGACCAAATATTAAAAGCTTAATCTCTGTTTTACCAAAGTCACCTGCAGATTTAATGAAGAGCTTGGATCTCACTGTAGACTTGATGAAATTGAATTTTGACTTCACCAGCTTGTAGAGCATGCTTGAAAACCCCCGGGGCTAAGAGGAATTAGGCTGATTTGATTTGATGAAGTGAAGATCTTTGATTTGCTGCAGAAAAAAGGTGCCTAAGAAAATCACGATTTCTCCCAAACGCGTTGGCAGTTTGCTGCATCGTTTTGACTGGCTGGAGCACAAGGCTTATGGCTAGCGATGGTTAAAAGCAATAGGGCTAATTTTAACTGTGCAAGGAGAATGAACTACTCCACTGGCTGGGGATACAGAGGTGAGTTGAAAAAAAGAGGAAAAAATATAATTTTCTACTAATTCTAATTAGTAAAATGATTAGCAAGATAATGGGCTCACAAAATGATGGATTCTAGGCATGGCTCTGATACCATGTTGAAATTAGAGCAATGTGATGAGCTATGGTGGATCAAATACTAGAATCAACATCATTAACAAAGTGATTAATAAATAATTAAGATGTAATTAGTGAGTAATTAGCAAATAGCTTAATGTAATAATTAATAAATAATTAAGATGTAATTAGTGACTAATTAGCAAATAGCTTAATGTAGGCATGGATAATAAAAAACTAGCAAATTCTCATTAGGGAAATGCCTCAATTTATAGAGTTTACATCCAAGCATCTAATCCCATTGATTTCTCCTTGATTCACTCCACCTCTCCCAGAATATCTCCACCTCTTTTGCTTGATTCTCTCCACCTCTTCACTTTTCCCAGAATATCTCCCAGAATATGTCCACACTTCCTAAATCTTCTCATGCTACCCTTTATTCTCTCCCAGTAGATTCTTCTCACCTTTTCACAGGTTCTTTCACATTTACACATCCTCTTTTACAGCCTCTAACCAAGGGCTTGTTCCCGCACACACTCTATTCACTTGTATATTTCAACAATGATGGTAGTACACACGATTCTATTTCTAAACGTCTTGCACATGCTCTTCATCTTGACATGATTCCTTCTCGTTTTAAAGTAAAGGCTGCTTTTCAAAACCAAAAGTATAATTGCACTAAGAAAGTGAAGAATCTTGCTTTTTCTATTGCACAATTTTCGGATCAACGCACTGTCTTAGTGGCACCTTTGCATAGTATTGACATGATTTTGGGAATGCCTTTTCGACATGAGTAGACACCATATATTGATTATGCAAAGCACACAATGTCTTTTATACATCAGGGTAAAAATGTTTGTTTACAAGGAATTTCGAAAGGTAAGAATCAACCACTTTTGAGCTATACTCAGGCCAAAAGGTCTTTGAGGAAGAGAGAGAAAACTTTTTTAATTTTGGTTAACCAGCTTAGTGCTCAAGAACCACCTCCTAGGGATACATCCCATAACTCTTTCATTTCTAAATTCTTTGACTGTTTTCTCAATGAGTTACCTCCTGGACTCCCTAGATCACGTCCTAAAGATCATCACATAGACATTATTCTGTAGTGCACTGCCTTGTAGAGCACCTTATAGAGTTAACCCTCTTGAGCAAAGAGAAATTCAGACTCAAATCGAGGAATTGCTTTCTCGGGGACTTATCAGACCAAGTAGTTCACCATATGGAGCACTAGTCCTTCTTATAAAAAATAAAAATAGTACTTATCCTATGTGTGTAGACTACATGGCTCTCAACAAGAACACTATCAAGAATAGATTTCCAATTCCTAGAGTTGATGATCTACTTGATAAATTAAAGGGAGCTAGCGCTTTAGCAAAATTGACCTAAAATCTGGATATCATCAAGTAAGAATGGCTAAGCAGGATATCTATAAAACTGCTTTCAGAACTCAGACTGGTCACTTTGAGTTTTTAGTGATGCCATTCGGTCTTACTAACGCTCTTGCGACTTTTAGTTATATAATGAATAGGATCTTTCTTGAACACATCAAAACTTTGTGGTTGTCTTTTTCGATGATATCTTAGTTTTTAGTAAATGTAAAGAAGAGCATGAAAAACACTTGAAAATTGTATTTAATTTGATCAAGGAAAATGAACTTTACATTAATCCCGAAAAGAGTAGTTTCTTCTAGAGTGAGATTGAGTATTTGGGACATATAGTTTCTACTAAAGGCATCCATGTTGATCCCAAGAAAATAGAAACTATTGTGACATGGCCGCATCCCATGAACCTTCATGAATTACGATCTTTTCTAGGGTTGTGTAGCTATTATGTAATTTTGCATATAAGGCTCACTATCTCACTGAACTTCTCAAGAAAACCAAATCCTATGAATGGACGGAACTTCAAGAGAAATCTTTTCTTGCATTAAAATATGCACTTACTCATGCACCTGTGTTATAATTACCTAATTTTTCATGTCCTTTCTTTGTGGTTGTAACTGATGCTAGTGGTAAGGACATTAGTGCTGTATTAATGCAAGATGGTCATCCTATTGCTTTCGAGAGTAGAAAATTTTGTCCTGCTAAAAGTAAGTATAGCACCTATGACAAGGAGTCATCTATTGTAGTCCATGCATTGAAATTTTGGAAACATTATTTGATGGGCTCAGAATTTCTTATAAAAACTGATCAGCAGAGTATCAAACACTTGCTTTCTCAACCACTTATTTCGGATGGCCATATTAAATGGGTAGCTTTTATTCAAAGTTTTCAGCCTAGTATTCAATACCAACCTAGTAAAGAAAATTGCTAATGCTTTGAGTAGAAGACCTTTCATTCAAAATATTTATGTGATTGAGAATACATCTTTTGACTCTATGCGTGAGACTTATGACCAAGACCCTGACTTTAGTGATATTTGGTCTAGATTGAGAGAAAATCATTGGACCCCTTTTGCTGAGTATTCCTACGATGATGGATATCTTTTCTTCCAAAAAAGATAATGCATTACTCGACCTTTTAGACATTCTATTTTAGAGGACTTACATCAGCCACCTTATGCGGGGCATCAAGGTGTTTCATCTACATTCCATACTATTTCTAATGACTTTTATTGGCCTAAAATGAAAAATAATGTAGCTAAATTTGTGTCAGAATGTGATGTTTGTCAAAAAGTGAAAAGTTATAAAGGTAAGAAACTTGGTTTACTCATGCCACTTCCTATTCCTAACGCTCCTTGTTGGGAACAGATTTCTATGGTTTTTATCACTAGTTTTTCATTGACTACGAACCATAATGATATGATTTGGACTATTGTTGATAGGTTTAGCAAACAAGCATATTTCATTCCTTGTAAAAAGACTCTTACTGCACATCAAACTGCACATTTGTTTGTTAAACACATTTTCACACATCATGGTTTACCACAAGTGATTGTTTCTGATAGAGATTCTAAGTTTTGCAGTGATTTCTGGACTACATTGTTTGATAATCTAGGCACTAAATTGGATTTTTTCACTGCATTTCATCCTGAATCTAATGGTCAAACAGAAGTGACAAATAGCATAATATTGGATTTACTTCGTGCATATGTTTCATCACAACCTAGACAATGGAATAAGTATATCCATATTTTGCAATTTGCATATAATAACACACCGCACTCATCCATTGGAAAAGCACCTTTTGCAATTGTGTATGGAAAAGTTTTACCTACTCCTATCACTCGTTTGTCACACACTATTGAAGCTGCAGATCAATTCACCATTGATTTCACTTCCATTCATGATCATGTTCATCGTAAAGCTATTTCTAATGCACAAGAGAAATACACTAAACAAGCTAATAAGAAAAGGAACCACATGGTTTTTCAAGAAGGTCAATATGTTTTGCTTTGTATTGAAAAGAGACGTCTTAAAAGTATTGAGACTAACCCTGTTGTTAAGTTAGCTCCTCGTTTTTATGGTTCTTTTAAAATTACTCCTCATAAGATTAATGATCTAGCTCCTCGTTTTTATGGTTCTTTTAAAATTACCCCTCATAAGATTAATGACCTAGCATATAGGCTTTCACTTCCTTCTCATTGGAGAATTCATAATTCTTTTCATATTAGTCTTTTGAGACCTTATAGGGGACCAATTCATACACATCCTATATATGAGGAAGCACCTAGTCTTGTTGACCAAGTAGAAGAACTTCAACCTGAGGCTATTATTGACCATGAGACCACTATTACTCGCACAGGTACTGTATATAATAGATATCTTTTGACCTTCAAAAATCATCCTCGTGAAAATGCTAAATGGATGCCTGAGCAGTTTTTCTGCGCTTATCCCGACATCATCCAATCTTACTTTCAAACATGGGCCAGTTGATATGATGCAATTGAGGACAGTTGCTGTCCTTGGCAGGAGGGATGTCACGGTTTGTCCGTCCATCCTTCTGTGGTTAATTGGGGATGCCTAATTACCGCTATGTTTGAAGCATGGCACTTGAGTGATTCCGAATATTCCATGTGTAGGACATATGAAATTAGGGATAACTGAAACTAAGTGTTGGATTTATTACTTATGTGTTGTCGTGGACTTGTAGCATGTGTTGCGAACTCGTTGTGTGTTTGAATGGACAACCTTGTAGGTTGGTGAGATTGACAGGCTTTGTGCTCGTAAGCCGGATTGGCTAGGATGTGATGGCAGCGATATGGTGCGAGCTATTATCATCGGGATGGTTCTCATTTTGACATTTTTGCCGTAGTGTCTACTACGAGATTTTGTATTGTTATTGGTTGCCCCATTTTGATGTATTCGGGTGTGGACCTATTGAGCCGCCCACTTTTGTTATATTGGGCGTGGACTTATTTATTTGCACGTGAATTAGCCCTTGGGGTTCTTTTTGTAATTATCCTTTAGTGGTTAGATAGGAACACTTTACCTAAGCTTGTGTAAGCAGCCCCCATTTTTGTAAAGGGCAAGCCCATGCATAAGCGTGCATCTATTTTTGGCTTATGGGCTATTTTTTAATTAATAAAGCATAAATACTCAAGAAGTGGAAGGAAGCCGACACTTCTTGAGGGGGATAGATTGCACCCAATGATTCTCTCTTGTGTTTTTATGCTATGTTATTCTTTTATGATATTTATTATTTGTTGGGTTATGGTAATTTGATTGAAGTGATGAACCAGTTGGTATTTGGTTGGACGGTGTGTCTCCCCATGATCCTCGTGGTTTCAATCTCTCCCTCCTTTAGGCAACAAAAAGTCACCTTTGCTGTCAATAGTAAAACATGCCATGAGAACCAGTGGAAACCCCAAGAATGAAAAGAAGGCAATCATAGGTATAGGAGGAATGGTATCCCCTATTCCCACAAAGAAGAGATCTCAAGAGTCGTCGAACCCCCCCCCCCCATAAAAATAAGAAGTTATGACTAAATTCAATATTCTATCCTACAATACCAAAGGATTAACTGATAGCAATAGAGCCAAGATAATAAAAAATTGGATGTCCCAAGCCAGTCTCCAAGTTGCCCTAATCTGTTTACAAGAAGTCAAAGCTGTAGGTCAGATGCAAAAAAAAACCTGGAGCTAGTATCCAATTATCATAACTGGTTTAGTTCCAACCATACCTAGGGTGGGGGAGGTACCTCTATAGGACTTCACAACTCATGGATGCCTTTCTATATGAGTCATGAGATCGATGCCTTAAATAGGTGGGTAGCTATTCATTTTGCAACACCATGACTGTAAATTTACGGTGATCTCAGTCTATGCCACGGGTCTGGCGGTCACCAAAGTTGAACTCTAGCAGTCTCTCATGCATTTTGTGTACCCTATCATACTTGTAGGGGACTTTAATATGGTGGAATCACCTCAGGATATACTATTGAATTTAGGACAAACTATCAAAGGTGTAGAAAGGACAAGATGGTTAGATATGAAGGGCATCCCATCCACTCCCTTCATGTGACTGGCATGCGACCATGACTTTACATGGGACAATGGTAGGCAAGGAAACCAAATGAGAAAGGCTAGGTTGGACCAATGATATTCCTTAATAGCCATATGTAATAGCTTCTTAAACACTAAAGTGAAAGTTCAATATAACATAGCCCTACTAGATCACTATCCGATCCTCTGTTCTTTTTCCCAAGGGACCCAAAAAGTCGGGTCAAGGTGGTTCCATATGGACCCAAAGCTATTCCAACTCCTGATTGTTCAAAACAATTTGGAGCTAATTTGGACTAAGCACGACAATTTCTCTGCCTCCCTTGCTAAAGCATGGAGCCAAGTAGTGAGAGATTCCCAAAAATTGCTTATTGATATTAAAAAGGAAGTTATCAAAATAAGGGCTAATAGAAGGCATCAGAAATTATGGGAACTATAATCTCTTGAACAGAGAATAAATCAAGGTCAGCTATACCTTCAAGACCACCTAATCTAAGTAAGAGAATAGCTTAAAAAAGAAGACGACATACAGTGTCAGCACTTTAAACTGTTCATTAGAGAATGGTGGGTAGGCAAGTTGGACAGAACCTATAAGGAGATGTTCAACATTCTAAAAAAGAAGGCATCAATAGACCACATTCTGAAAAAGAAGGTAGACCACATTCCTATGCTCAGGAATAAAAATGGCAACTGTGCAAAATCGATAGCTGAGAACCTAGGAATCATCAAGGAACATTTCTCAGATATCTTTACTACCAGAAAAGCCCCCTTTTAGAAGAAAGATTCAAAGCCATGCAAACTATTTTTGATATCTCTGAGTGTGGTTGGAACCATGGAGGTCGACCTCTCAAGAGGAGAGAGAAGAGAAGAAGCCATTATGGATATGAAAAATGGTAAAAGCCCTAGGCTTGACGGCCTCCCCACCACTGAGTTCTTCAAAGCTTTCAAGCACTTCCTAATTCCCCCCCTTCTCGAGGTCTAGAAAGAATCCATCAGTTTTGGAGCTCTGCCAATCACCATAAATGAAGGGGTCATCAAACTTATTCACAAGAGAGGGGCTAAAGAAGATATAACTAATTGGAGGACCAATCACCGTGCTTTCCACATCATATAAAATCTTCACCAAAGATTTAGCCAAAATATTATCATGCCATCTGCAGGACTGGATAAGACCTGAACAGAAAGGGTTTATCAAAGGCAGATTTATTCTAGATGCCATTATAGCTCTCTGGGAGGGCGTCGATTATGCCCAGCAAACACAACAAGATTCTATTTTCTTTAAGATTGATTTTGACAAAGTTTATGATAGACTAGAATGGGATTTTGTTCTACAATCCCTTAAAGACATGGGGTTGGGGCCTAACTTCATTAAAATGGTGCATGTCTTGTCTGGTAATGCAAGGGCTAGGGTCATAGTTAATGGTAATCTTACAGAGTCTTTTGAGTTATGCACATCCATTAGAAAAGGTTGCTCTCTCGCCCCACTACTTTTTGCCATAGCTGATGCACTTGGGTGGTTGGTGCACAAGGCTATGGAAGAAGGTCAGCTGCAAGACATTGTTCTGCCTAATGACAGCCAAATGTGTCTGCAACAATTTGCTGGATGATATGAATGGTCTTATACGCAATGATGCAATCTCTATATGTCCATTTCGGAAATGCATGTAGTTGTTTTGCTTGGCCTTAGAGTCAATTATTAACCACTCAAAAAGAGGGATAAGAACTATGCTTGTAGAGCTGCCTCAATGGCTACTGGATCAATGATGTATGGTTCCCAATAAGGGCAAATATTTAGATTCCTTGGGATCCCAATGGGATTTGGAGTATCGATGCATCAAAGATGGTCCTGGGTTCTTTACAAAGTGCAGAATAAATTTAGAAAATGGTATGGCATGCAACACAATCTGGCTGGCAGAATTGTAGTTCTAAAACACATCTTATTCCCCACAACCATATACTTCTTGTCATGTTGGCGACCCTCTAACTCTGAATTGAAGCAGTTGGAGAAACTTTGCAGAAAATTCCTATGGTTTGGAAATGCAGATGAAGCCAAATTCCCTAAAGTTGCTTAGAATGTATTCCCTAAAGGTCTCCCAAACATAGTAGACTTTGCTGATGGCATGGCAACCAAATGGGTTGTTCGAAGCTTTACTATGCCCCATGCAGATTGGGTGATTCTTTTGCACCACAATGTGGATAAATTCAGACTTGCAGAGTTTCCAATGTGGAAGAAACTCTCGATAATACGCTCTTTTTCAACCCAATTACCATCAAGACTTAGGGAAGCCCATTCGTAAAATCTATATATGCAAGCTTGGAACAGATGCAAACCAAAAATCATATTGCACAAGAGAACAAGGAAGCATGCCCACATCCTACATTTGGATTCCATTTGGTTCTCATTAGCATTATCCAATAATATTTCTGTGCAGAACAGTATAAACAAGCCTTTAAGCTACATAAAAAGGGCATTCAGATCTAGGAAGACGTTTGGTGTAGGTCTGAGCGCATGTGGCTCTTAGAACAAGAGCGTAAAACCCTTTTCAGATTATCTGAGGAAGATACTCTCCTAATTCAGAGCAGAATGCAACTATGGCCTGATGATGAGAGAAAGGCATAAATCCAACTCAGAGGCCCCTTTACCCACCATAAAGCTTTCGCTACTAGGAAGTCCAAAATAAACCTCTTGCCAATCCTTGCTCTTCCTCCCCGAGGTCCATGACGACATTCCAAATTGAATAAAAGATGGAGCACCCTCTGGGATAGAAAACCGTGGGGTTTCAAATTCAAAAATATTTGGTCACCATTCATTTCGCTAAAA
>NC_141068.1:26284256-26566756 GCF_041138505.1 Cibotium barometz | reverse complement strand
AGAGCTAAAAGGTTACTAGGGCTAACCCTTGTGTTGAAATGATTCCTCTTGTATAGTAAGCTTTCATCTCTTTGTGAGAGATTCAAAGCCTTGTGAGTTTTTTTTCACACGAAACTCTAAACTTGGATTAATTCATTAGATATCAGTCATCCTTACAATATGCCTAGATTAGTGAAAGTTAGTAAATATTGCCTAACTTACTAACAAGAGATAACTTGAATAATCCTAATGGTGAGCATGTAGTTCATCATTTAAGAAAAAACTTTTTTATAGGCCTCAAGTACTCCATGGTTGCATCTTGAATGAATTGTTAAAATGTATGTAGGTAGTCCTTGAATAACTTGAATAATTATAATGGTGAGAATATAGTTCATCATTTAAGAAATAAATTTTTTGTAGGTCTCAAGTTGACCCAATGGTTGCATTTTGAATGAATTGTTGTAATGTAGGTAGGTGTAATCCTTGAATTTCTACATGTTGACACTATAATGTATGAGCTAAGATATCTCCAGATTAGAGAATGATTTACTCGATCCCTAGTTGTAGAGCACTTTAAACATTTTACCTTTTTACAAAATCCAATTTTAGTGGTTGGATTACAAGATATGTCCTTCTACAATTTGTGATATCCAGAGAATAGTTCTTGTAAATATGAACTCATAATTCCACCAACTATGATGCATCCTACATGATGCTACAAATGTTATAACATGAACCTAGACATGCCTTCAAAGCTATTCATGTCTTTATTCCATGTGTTGAGAGGTGGTATGATCTTGCACGGTTTATTACTACTAGTACTTTCTTGGTCCTTCCTTATATGAAGGATATAACGGAGAGTGGGTAGTTTTTTTTTTGTGCTCAACACATGATTCAATCCTAGAAATTTGTAACGTGCTAATTGTTTTTGATCATAGGGATACCATCTTGATTTTTTTTTTTTGCTATTAGTAAATTCTAAAATTTGAATTGTGCATTGAAGGGTGACTTGAATAATAATGTAGTTTTTGGAAGAAAGAGTATCTTGCTAAGCTTTACTATTTCCCCAAGGGTTGGGTGAGGAGCTTGCTAAGCATTACGATTCCCTAAGGGTTGGGTGAGGAGCTTGCTAAAAACATTACTATTTCCCCAAAGGTTTATGACAGAAGCTTATTATATAGGTTGGGAAAAGAAGTCAAAGATCTTTGGAGGCATGTGATCACAATATAAAAAACAACACAATTAAAGATTGAAATGCTTGATGGTGTAGTCATCATTATAGTTGGTCATTCATGCTCAATATTAAGTTGTAATAATCTTGTATGTGAAGCTAGTTAGTGTGTTCAGTGCATTTAGCTAAATAGTAATCTCTTACTCTAATGAGTTGCAACAATCTCATGTGTGAAGGTAGATAAAGGTTAGTGCTTTGTGCATTTAGTTGGAAAGGTTAGTGCTATGTGCATTTAGCTGGATAGGGGATTGGAGTGAACTAAGAGCCTCTCTAGCTTTCTTAGGTTAACTATTGATATCTAGCAAAATGTTTAATTCCAAAATTGACAAACTAATTATGGCAAACATTTGATGTAGATTTCTATAAAATATTATAAGTTTTAAATTGTTGATAGAAGAAATGCAAAAAGTAGTAAAAAAGTGAAACCTAAGGGAGAGGGTAGGTAGGGGATTGCATCATCGTCTCTACTGTGTTACATCAAGATAGATTGGGAAGGGTGTTTGAAAGAGGGGAATTAAGAAGGTGGGTGGGGTGATTAGGATGACATCGATATGAAGCAATGGCTAGAGTTCTCACCTTGACCTGTGTGCCAATTTGACGACATAGTCATCTTATTGGTGCCAATGGCTAGAGTTCTCACCTTCCTCACTCACCAGAACGCCACCATAATAGGGTATCCCTCGCTATCCTCACCAAGTTGCTTTCTGGTCAGTAGAGGTGATGAATCAGGGCGCTAACATCGACAAAAAGCGATGGAGCAATGATGAAAAATGGTAGGAGAAGGGAAAAAACATGGTAGTGAGATGGGGAGAAGAGGAGTTGAGAAAGAAGGAAGAGAGACAAGGAGGGAAAAGAAGGAAGAGGGAGAAAGGAGAAGGAAAGGAGGAGAAAAGATAGAAAGAAGAAGAAAGAAGAAGAAGAAGAAGAAGGACAAAGAAAGCAAGAAAAGCGAAAGAGAAGGAGAGGAGGAGGAGGTGTTAGAAAAGGAGGAGGAGGAGGAAGCATGAGAGAAGGTGAAGAAGGTGGGAGAAAAGAAGAAGAAGGAGGCAAAAGAGAAGGAGTAGGAGTTGGAGAAAAGGAGGAGGAGGAGGCAGGAAAGAAAGAGGTGGTGGGAAAGAAAAGATTGTTTTAATACTAAGAGAGAGAGAGCACCAAATTGTTTAACTCAAAGGGAGAGAGAGAAAGCTTTGATTTTTTTAACTATGAGAGAGAGAGAGAGAGAGAGAGAGAGAGAGAGAGAGAGAGAGAGAGAGAGAGAGAGAGATTTTCATTACAAAGAGAGAAAGAAAGAACATAACAAGATGAGAAATAAAAAATCTCAAGTTCTTCAAGAGAACCATTGTGAAGGCTATCTCTTCTTTGCCTCAATTTTTAACAAAGAAAGCTCTACTTTTAACCTCACCCCCATGGCCAAGGAAGAATTCCGGTGTGACAACGGAGTGAGGACATGAGGTACGGGCTAGCAGAGAAGTTACATTTGTGACTCTAAGGCAAGACCAAATGACACATGCTAAGGTAAGCTATTGTCTTGAACAACCCCCCCTCTCCTCCCTCCTCCCTTCTCTCTCCTCCCTCCTCTTTGCCTATAGTGTGGGAAGAAGGGGGGAGCGGCATTTAAGTTTGTTTGCAATGCAAGATCCACCGACTAATGCGCACGGACTATTTTTTTTTAAAATTAGGTTAAAAAAATGATGAACACAAAGAACCGTTTAGTGTGATGGCTGGCAAAAGAGGGTGAATACCCAATGGTTGTGGGTTTGATTTGCATGCTTTGTATCACGGCCCATACACACTCTTACAGATTTAGATCCTCTCTCCTCCCTCCTCCCTCCTCTTTGCCTATAGCGTGGGAAGAAGGGGGGGAGTGGCATTTAATTTTGTTTGCAATGCAAGATCCACCGACTAATGGGCACGGACTATTTTTTTAAGAATTAGGTTAAAAAAATGATGAACACAAAGAACTGCTTAGTGTGATGGCTAGCAAAAGAGGGTGAATACCCAATGGTTGTGGGTTTGATTTGCATGCTTTGTATCACGGCCCATACACACTCTTACAGATTTAGACCCTCCTTTCACATAAAGCTTCAACACCCTAAGTCCTTAAAACACCCTCCTTGCACATAAAATTTCAACACCCTAAGTCCTTACACTTATAAAGTGTCACTACTAAGGACAAAGAGAGGAGCTTGGGATCCACTCGAGGCCTTCTTCATGGGTTTTGCTTTTCAAATTCCATGGTTTCAACACTTTATGTGCTTGAGTCAACTAAGCTAAATAGGTTGACTGTTTACTGTATGTTTGCATGCACTATCAACTTCTCTCATTTATATTTGTCAGTTGCTTCAGTTTGAGGTTTGAGTTGGCAACCATGTGCATAATACCCAGTTGGCCTCTTCAACACATCCGGCTACCCCTAGTGAGTTCCATGTATGCTATGTTTAAGAGGCCATCCTCTTTGCAACAATAAAGGATGATCTAACCTCATCAAGATGATTCTTTAAAAGTGCACTGTTTGAGTTGACAAAGCCATCATGGCCTTGGCTCTATTTTTGCTCATGGATTTAGTGGTTGATTCTACTATAATTCTAAGAAGAGTAAAAACCTCATTTCCAATGTATCATCTTGTGATTGTCTTGGATTTTGCATAGTGTAACTTCATCTTATAAGGTCCCTATCTTCTGCAAATGCTTGTAAAGCATCCAAATGTCTCTACATCTCCTTTGATGAGTCGGCTCTATCAGTACAATGTAATCTGCATATGTAAGAAGTGGTATCCAGGTGCCTACTCTAGTGGTGATCCTTTGTCGCCCTCGTTATCAATGTACTCAGAAACCTCATCAATGTATAGACCAAACAAAGTCGACAAGAGTGGACAACCTTGTCTCACTCCAATGGTAGAGTGAATAAGCTCAGACTCTCCCTTTGGTGTTCGTACTCTACACGCCACTGACTCACATAATGCAAGAATCCCCCAAGTAAGCTCGTGCGGAACTCCTGTGCCACACAATCTCCTCAATAATCTGGCCCGTGGCACTATGTTAAAAGCCTTAAGGAAATCCACAAAGCAGCAGTAACTTCTCCTCCTCTGTGCTCTCCCCTCCTGAATGATGGCTCTGAGGGTGAAAATGTGATCCAGTTTCAAGAAGCCTCTATGGAAACCTGCTTGCTCAGGTGCTCTAAGTCCGTACTCCTCTGCCCAACTACTAAGTTCATGCTGAAGGATAGAGGCATAAAGCTTAGCTAAAGTGTGGCCAATCATGATAGTATGATAATTAGTGGGAATCATGGGGTCACCCGATTTCAGTATGGGCAACAATTTTAGTGCTCCAACTCACAGGGAAGCCCTCACACATAGCTCTGTTAAACATATGCATCAATAGGGAGCCAACATATCTTTAGCATAAGAGAAATGCTATGCCAAGGCCATCATGATCAGGGGCCTTCCCTGCATGCAGTCTATCGATAGCATCATGAAAGAATCATGCTCAACCTCAAGAAGGTGAAAATATGTGGACGAGGCTCGGGGAGATCTGGGAGAGCAGGCTGCTCTGAATTTGGTAGAGGGTGGTAGCTAGCTGACTCCAGGTGGCCGTCGAGGTGATGGGCATGGGTGGCCGTCGAGGTGATGGGCATGGGCGGGCTATGCTCTTGAAAAAGTCTCCAAGCCTCCCTGGAATCCCGTCCTAAAAGAGCCGGTATAGCTCTTGCTCTAGGTGGGAAAGGAAAGCTCGTTTCTTGCACCTCATAAGACGGCGGAAGAAGATCCATGCTTGTCACTAAGTGGTGGATCCCAAAGCAACCTCCCTCTATAGTCTAGCTCTCGCCTCATGGCACTCATAATCATACCAGCTATTTTGGGGCATACTCCCCAATGGTGGTCTCCTCATCCCCAATGAGTGCGAAAAAGTAGCAGTGCAAAAAAGTCGAGCGAGTCTGCAAGCTACCTAGTGAGCTGCTCTAGTGATGTATGAGGGTTTGCCGTGGTGGCTAGAGATTGAACAAATCTTCGAGGTATAGATATGGGCAGTGTCTCTGGTGAAATGGTATCTGGGGTACCGCGTACCGCCCCGGGTATGAGGCTGAGTGGTATAGTGACAATCCATAGTGAAGGAGATGTCCCCGGCGGATGCGTACATAGTGAAACCGTACATGTGAGAGATGTACGCATCCATAGTGAAACTTGCATCTAATCTCAGTGCTGCATTGCAGCTCCATACTATGGACTATAATGTAGTCTCATAGGTCTCGCACCGTCATTGGGTGCGTCTCCCTTGTAATATGACCACCCGTCCTCCTCTGTAGTAGAAGGCAAGTTTCCCCTTTTCTTTCGCTTCTTTTATCTGGGGCATACATTCTTGCATATGGGCCAACTGGTTCAAAGTGAGGTTATCTCCTAGGAAGACCCCCTTCCCTTTAAGTTTCGGTCTTAGCCAAAAATTCCTGATGGGATTCAAGATTAGGAAAGCACAAGATGAATGCAATCTCCTTTCCTTTATGATCACTGGGCCTTGTTTGTTGTGGCTATAACATCTTCTTCCCTACTCTCCATGTAGCTTTGTGTGCTGTGGTGTGTCAATGTCCATCATTTTACATAGTTCCTTAGTATCATCCTCTGGGTTCTCTATTTCTTTGAGCCCAGTAACCCGTACATGCACAGCACGTATCTTCTAGCGATTTTCCTCCTTGAGTGTGTCATTTATGACAACAGAGGGTGGCGGTGGAGCTTTTTGCTTCTTAACGACCTCAACCCATTTGGCATTCTCTTCTACATGTTTCTTGGTTGCCTCATTCTAGGCCCTCATCTCAGTTTCTACATGTGTTTTTAGCGTTTGAATCTCATTTTTGAGCTCTTGCATATCCTTGATTTCCTCTTCCTCTTTGTGACCAGACTCAATTTGTACCCTACATTCCATCACCTCTTTGTGGACTTGCTCTATAACAGCATCTTTCTCTTTAATACATTCTTTGATGCATGCATCCATCTGCATTTTCCATACCTCCTGCATGCTTACTTTCCATTGTTCAAATTTCTTTTGCGTTTCATCATAGACCATCGTCTGCATTTTTGCATACATGTCTCTATAGATTTTGTCCCCATTGAGCAATGCATCCATTTGTTTCTGCACATTTGCAATTTCCTCATCTTGAGTTTTACATACATCTTTGATAGCCAATCAGACTGTTTTTAACATGTGCATTTGTTACTTTGTTAACATTGCACCATATTGCATTAAATTTGCCACTTCGTTCCCCACGTGTGTCCCCTTGCATCACATACACAACACTAGCATAAGAGTTGTTCTGTGTCGCAGGTCTGTGTGTGTGTGTGTGTGTGTGTGTGTGTGTGTGTGTATCTCGCTCTATATATATATGTATATATATATACATGTATATATATATACATGTATATATATATACATGTATATATATATACATGTATATATATATACATGTATATATATATACATGTATATATATATATATACATATATATATATATATATATATATATATATATATACATACATATATATATACATGTATATATATATATATATATATATATATATATATATATATATATATATATTTTTTCTCTCTCTTTCTCTTTATATATATATATATACATATATACATATATATATATATATATATATACATACATATACATACATATATACATACATATACATATATATACATACATATATATATATATATACATACATATATATACATATATACATACACATACATATATATATATACATACATACAGATATATATATATATATATATACATACATATATATATATATATATACATACATACATACATATATATATATATATATATATATACATACATATATATATATATATACATACATATATATATATATATACATACATATATACATATATATATATATACATACATATATACATATATATATATATACATACATATATACATATATACATATATATATATATACATATGTATGTGTATATATGTATGTATATATGTATATATATATGTGTGTGTGTGTATATATGTATATGTATATATAGAAATGGAAATCCAAAGCATTAGAGGGGGAGCTAGAGAAATTGAGGAACTTAACAGTCCTCATTAGCGTATTGGGAAATGACCAAGATCTTACTGCGTTCCGTGTCAATATAGGTATAAATTCGGATCTATTGAATCTCTTTTTAACTACAACTAGGCTTGGTGTTTTAAATAACTTATCTATTGTTTCGGCTCACCGTTTACTGCTAGTATTTGATGACCAAATTTTGATGTACAAAGATGTTAGCCCTTAATATGTATATATACACACACACACACACACACACACACACACACACACACACACACACATATATATATACATATATACACATACATATGTATATATATTTATATACATACATATGTATATGTATGTGTGTGTGTGTGTGTGTGTGTAGCTCTCTACACATACACACACACATGTGAATATATATATGTCTCTCTCTCTCTCTCTCTCTCTCTCTCTCTACACACACTCATTGTGTGTGTGTGTGTGTGTGTGTGAAGAGAGGTGTGGGGGATGGTGAGAGAACTTTTAAATCTCCCATTTTACTCCATTACTTTACCTTATAGTAGCAAAAGTTATGATAGGTTTCTTAGGGTTACCCCAGGGATTTTGGGCCTCAAGCTACCTCTTTGCAGAGAGGAAGAGTTACTAGACTTAGAGTTAGCACATGTGATATTGTTATGTTTTTAGAGGCCTCATAGACATGCCTCTTTGCATAGAGGAAGAGTTACAAGGCTTAGAGTTAGCAGATGTGATACTATTGTGTTTTTTGAGGCCTCGTAGGCATGACTCTATGCTTTCTGCACTACCTTGGAGATGTTTTATTTGGGCTGCAGGAGCCACCATCAATTGGATCAATGGGATTTTGGATTAGTGACTCGTTGCGCAGATTGGAAGGGAGGGGATGTGGGGTTTACTTGGATTGAGATAGGATGCCTTGCCATATACCCTCCATATAACTTGGATGTTTTTTTTACTCAATTCATGATAGAAAACTCTTGGAGAGAAGTCTTAGGCAAGGCATCATTGAGGGTCCGATAGTCCGACCAGTGTGATTGGTGGTGGGAAGGCCATGGAAGCACTTCTATATTGAATCCCCTCAAGGTATGATTATAAATTCTTGGAGTCTCTAGTTATATGATGGATGTCCTATTAGATATCTGCATTGGGATGACCCTGGTGAGTGGAGTGGAGGGATGCTTTTAACCCCATGAAAAGCATGTCCTTCTTTAGTTACACTTGGTTCTAGGACACATCCCCAGAGAGTCCTACTTGGTGTGATATTATCCACACGCTCATGGCCACTTGGGCCAGGATTCAAGAATCTTCGAGGGATGCAGAGAGAAAAAGTCTGGCCAGTTCATGAGTAAATGGCACCATGGGATATTTTTCACCTCTTATATGGGACCTTACTATAGCAACACAAGGCACTAGTACCAGATTGGTTGAGATTCTCTTGCTTGATTTGAAATCTCCCTTTTTGTAAAAATTTTAATACTTAATAGAAGTCTTAAAAAAAGGATGCCACTTCGTTCCCCACGTGTGCTGACCTTGTCCCCTTGCATCACATACACAACACTAGCATAAGAGTCGTTCTGTGTCGCAGGTCTGTGTGTGTTTTACAGGGAAGAAGAAGAGAGGCCAGCACTGGAGAGGGTAGCAGGAGGAGAGAGAGGGGGGCGTAGGTGCGCAGCGAGCCAGAGAGAGAGAGAGAGCAGTGGGAGGGGGGATGAATGGGCAGCACGAGGGGGTGAGGGAACATCGCGAGGGGGTGGGGCGGGCTGAGGGAGCAGTGTGAGGGGGTGGGCTAGCTGCAATGGGCTGAAGCGGGCTGGAGATGGCGAGTAGGGCAGTAGGCTGGAGATGGCGAGCAATGCGCAGGTGAGCAGCATGGCAACGGGATGGAGAGAGAGAGATACATACATACACACACACACATATTTCTCTCTTTATATATATATATGTGTGTGTATGTATATATATATATATGTGTGTGTGTGTATATATACATATGTATATATATTTATATACATACATATATACCCATACATATGTATATATATTTATATATATACATATATCTGTGTATATATGTATAAATATATATACATATATATATATACATAGAGAGAGAGAGAGAGACATATATGTATATGTGTGTGTATGTGTAGAGAGCTACACACACACATACATATATGTGTGTAGCGCTCTTTGCGAGATACACATATATACACACACATATATATGTATATGAGTGTGTATGTGTAGAGAGCTAGCTACACACACACACATACATATATGTGTGTAGCTCTCTCTCTCTCTCTCTCTCTCTCTCATTGTGTGTGTGAAGAGAGGTGTGGGGGATGGTGAGAGCACTTTTAGATCTCCCATTTTACTCCATTACTTTACCTTATAGTAGCAAAAGCTATGATAGGATTCTTAGGGTTACCCTAGGGATTTTGGGCCTCAAGCTACCTCTTTGCATAGAGGAAGAGTTACTAGACTCAGACTTAGCACATGTGATACTGTTATGTTTTTAGAAGCCTCATAAACATGCCTCTTTGCATAGAGGGAGAGTTACAAGACTTAGAGATAGCAGATGTGATACTATTGTGCTTTTTGAGGCCTCATAGGCATGACTCTATGCTTTCTACACTACCTTGGACACCCTAAGTCCTTACACTTATAAAGTGCACTACTAAGGACAAAGAGAGGAGCTTGGGATCCACCTGAGGCCTTCTTAATGGGTTTTGCTTTTCAAATTCCATGGTTTCAACACTTTATGTGCTTGAGTCAACTAAGCTAAATAGGCTGACTATTTATTGTATGTTTGAATGCACTATCAACTTCTCAATTATAATTGTCAGCTCCTTTAGTTTTAAGGTTTCAGTTGGCAACCATGTGCATAATATCCAATTGGCCTCTTCAACACATCTGGCTACCCCTAGTGAGTTCCATGTATGCTATGTTTAAGAGGTCATCCTCTTTGCAATAAAGGATAATCTAACCTCATCAAGATGATTCTTCACAAGTGCACTATTTGAGTTGACAAAGCCATCATAGCCTCGGCTCTATTTTTGCTCATGGATTTAGTGGTTGATTCTACTATAATTCTAAGAAGAGTAAAAACCTCATTTCCAATGTATAATCTTGTGATTGTCTTGGATTTTGCATAGTGTAATTCCATCACTTTGCTCAAGTACAATTAAGATTTTTATGTCTACCAAATTCATGTTTGCAAAATACCACCACTACTTCAAAACTAAAACATGGTTAGAAGAAAGTGCTCCCTGTGGTTTTTTGTATCCTAATTTAAATAACCAAAGTGCCAACTACAATTTTTGATCATAAAACTTTTCCTTCAAAATTTTTAATTACCTAGCTTGTCAAGATAATACATTGATGAAATTATTTGAAGTGTCATATGGGTTTGTGTAAAATGCTTGTTCACATCATTAATGAAATGTTTACCCTCTATTTAGAAATCAATTGGGTATCTATATGGAGTGATGATAGTGTGATCCAAGAACCTTACCATACACACTCCATGGTTTTCTTCCTTACAGCAACAACTTCCATCATTTTAGCAGAGCATAGTAAGTTGCTATCAAGTACCACTAGTTTTAAATGGGCCAACAAAATCCACTCCCTGTTTTTAGAGGTATAATAGAATATTTCGATGTGTCATTGGAGATTGATGCTCCACCCTCGTATTGTAACTGTGTAGTATCAGCTACCTCTAGTATGCTAGGCCATCTTTATAACAAGAAGCCACCCTTTGTTGAGGAACCCAGATATTTGGCAAGTCCTATTTTGCACATTCGATGTGGTTAGATTGTTTGAGACAGCTTGAATAGGTTTTGCATAATTCTGCATAATTTTGGGCCACCAACCCCCTTTGAGATCCTTGAGAAAATCAATGCAGATTATCAAGCAAGCACAAATACCAAGACAATATGAGGAAACATGATTTTGGACCAGTTTTGTAGCTTTTTTTAAACTCCAAATAAAAAAAAAGAAGGCTAAAAAGCAATTGAAAATTCATGCAAAAAACAAGAGGTACAAAGAGAAAGCTCACAAGGAGCAATCAAATTGTGGAAAAGCACCACAGAGGATGAAGACCTTTTAAGGTCAACCAGACTATGGTGACAACATTAGCATTGATTCTCCATTTACATTTGAATCTGACTTCTATCCAGACTCCAATTGTTTGGATGGTGCTATTGTAGCTGTTAGTGACACATTAGTTCACACTGCACTCATGTGGGCCATTGAACGACACTAAGCAGCTAAAGCCAAGTCCCCCATATAGGCACTTCTCGCCTTCTCAAAGTCCTCTGCCTATCCAAGTCCTAAAAACTAAAATAGATGCGTATAAGATGGCTTACATCGTTAAAAAAATTACAAACATTTTGATTTGTAAGAATCCCAAGGCATACTTTTGTTGTGGGGCAAGCCCTTGCCCATGTAGCTACTGCACAACGTTGCCCTGGGTTTGCACAAATATATAATAAATAATTCTCAACCAAAAGGGGAAAAAAAAACTTTTATACATTTCTGAGCTGCATCAAGGCTGCAAAGTTGAAATGAGATCGATCATGACTTCATAAAAAAAGCCATTTTATTTGCTTGTTGCAGAATGTACACTTTTCTTATTGATTGTTCTCAGTCTATTTCAAGTCTGAATAAAGAATAATGCCTTCGTAATGCAGCTCCAAACATTAGTGCAGATTCTGTCATTCCTCCAAAACATCACATTTGAGCGATACATGAATGCAACCAACTCGCACTAGCAATCGGCATCGTATGAAGAATGTGGTAGACAGAAAGTGTCTGCACGATGAGGTAGTAGGCTGGACTCGTGTGATAATATTTTCATGCTTTTGAACATCCAAATCCACGCTAAAATGTTCTTCGGATGCTTTTTAGTTTCAAAGACACTTCAGCTTCCTCTGTTCGTAAAAAAAGAAAAGATGGAAACTTGGAAACCATGATAAAGAAACCCACACAACATAGACACCACAAACTTCACCCCACCCCACCCGCCCCCCTCCCCACCCCCACCCCCACCCCCTCCCCCCTCCATCCCTCTCTCTCTCTCTCTCTCTCTCTCTCGCAGTTGATGCATTACAGAGATCAGAGATGCCTGGGACTATAACTGAGTCATCACAAAGATAGATTACTGAGCCAGCAGGACAAGATGCGAGATACCGCCCGATATCTTCTTTGGACCTCAACAGAGGACGCCAGCTGACACAACCATACAAGATCCAATGGGACAGATCGACTGAGGAGAGTCGATCAAGTTTCAGATTTAAAATAAGAAATGCTAATGGAATACAGTAGAAACCTTGGATAACATGGCGTGTGACAGCAGTCTGTGAGTCCATCCATGTGAGCATGGGAGCAATCCGTGTGTTTGACTGTGCGGGGAGTGGGAGTGGTTCTCGTGTGATCGACTGTAGACCCCAAGTTTATGTGACAGCCAGGGGCCTTGACACACCCTGGTTTAGAGTTTTGGCTTTAGAGGAAGAGAAACTTATGAGGGCAGTGCGGGGAGTTGGGTGGTTGTGGATAGCAAGGAACTTTCCTTGATGGCAGATCAGCGATCGGCCGGGAGAGGGAGAGGGGGGGGAGGGGGGGGGGGGGGGGGGGGGGGGGGGGGGGGGGGGGGGGCAATGTGTCAACAGTAGAAAGACATGGTTACTTTTATTATATGTGCATGGACATGGTATTTCAAATGATGTAACGTTTTCAGTTTAATAGTAAGTCTTTCAATTATGGGTGTGTGCATGAGTGAAAGCTAAAGTGATGGGTGGGTGCATACTTGAAATTGAATCTCTAAGCAAAAACTGCAAAGCGGGTGGTAGGGTGGTCCTGAGAGGTGTGGGAGCTTTCCAAATTAACTCAGAGATTGGCACTCTCCGGTTGAGACTTGGTCGTAGAACCAAAGAAGAATTTAGGATAGATTTTTATTTCAGGATCTTAGGATACATTGCTTGGATTACCCAAGTGGAAGTTCTCAACTAGTTGAGCCTTTCATGTGGGTCAATCCTCGAGACCTATTGAGTGAGACCCTGCCATGGTTAGTTAGGAAAGGGTAGGGGTCTTACAAGAGGCTTTGCCTTTGCCACTTTCACTGGTAGAAAAAGCTTGATCCCCAACATGCAAGATAGACTTGTTTTGCCGTGATTGTGCTTCTAGAGCACAGAAGCCAGCTCATTAAAAGTGAGGGCATTTGCATTGCCCTTCATCATGGGATTGATAGTAGAAGAAAAACGCTGGTAGTATCTGGCAATGCATTGAGGACAGTAGGCACCAAAGAACTGTACGGATAGATCTCATTAATGCTAGCAAGTTGCTCTTTGAAATCTTTGATCTTTGTAAGAAACTCATCTATCGAGTCTTTCTCATTCATATGCTCAGAGTCTCAGACTCCCAACTGTTTGTGTAGATGGCAACTCGTTCCTCATTATGCACCTGGTACAGTGCTGCAAGCACATCCCAAGCCTACTTGGCAGTCTTACATGAATGAATATGTGGGATTATGATCTGTTTCACAGACAATGCAAGCAACACATGTCCTTGTGCATCTTTGCCATTCCATCTAACCTGCTCCTGAGGAGGAGCGGGTGCACCTTTGACATTAGTGCCTGATAAAGGATGCCTAGATGGCCTAATCATGAGGTTTTGTGACTTCAATACCTCAGGCTTACTCCTCACAGAGACACCTACTTCCATCAGGGTGCACTTGTGACATTAGTGCCTGATAAGGGATGCCTAGATGGCCTAAATCACGAGGTTTTGAAACTTCAGTTCCTCAGGCTCACTCCTCAAAGAGATGCCTACTTCCATCAGAGTGCACATGACTCCAAAAAAGAGCTAATCAGAATTCTAGTTGAAACGGAGGACTAAACCCACATTATTCCAGGATGCTATATAAGTGTTGGCAATAGATATCTTTTTCACATCAGATTCAAGCTGCCCACGAGTTAGGATTGATACTGACATTGAATTGGTTGAGACCAAATATCTGAGGTCTTGCACACCAGACGACCACATGCAGCCATCCACAGCCAGCAGCACTTCACCACACCAAGTCCCATGGTTAATCTACAGACTCTACTTGCTGACTCCCATAAGCAGAGCATTTTGGGCTATGTTCAGGAGGCTGTTGTTTCCTTACAACACCATGGATTGGTTCGAGTAGTGTGGCCTTCAGATGGACTGCTTCGAGTACAGCCTGGACACCCCCTTGCTTGATCTCTCACGGTAGAAAATCAACCAGATCATTCACCTGGATTTCAATTGGCTTCATACAGACCAGACATGGCTACCTCAACCGAGCTTTCCTCTCAGCTCCAGTCCTACAGAGAGCATTTTCTGAGGGTCACTGGGGATGGACTTGTTGAGAGACCCAGCCCTCTCCCCAGACATGTACCATGCCATGAGGATTGCCATTGGTCAGCTGAGGGTGTTGTCACATCGCCTTCCAATTGAGACAGGAAGAGTAGAGGACAGATGGATATGTCGACAACATAGCACCAGGGAGAGACAGTTAGAGGAGCACTACATACTTAGATGCCCAGTTTACTAGAGATAAGGGGACTCTACCATTGTCTCTTCACGGAGGGTTTCGGGCCTTGGTCATGGGTGATGCATTACAGAGATCAGAGATGCTTGGGGCTGTACTTACTAGGCCTGATTCATCACAAAAATACTACTGAGGCAACAGTCTGAGAGGCGGGATACCGCACACATCTATGACCGACTTCTTCGATCTTCACAAGAGAGCCCTGGATGACACAGCCTATATGAGATTCGTTTTGGACAAACAGACCAGGAGAGACTGGGATGACCCCACAGAGTGAGTTCATGTACATGGTCCATGAGGACCACACACGATGAATCCAGACATATGAGGTTCTTTTTCTGCTTCCCCCATTGTACACACAGGGCCTACATAGTACGTTGGTCTTGTTTTGCTTTCGGTAGCTAGTTTTTTCTTTTTTTAAGGTTGTCTTGACATCCAGTTTCCTCATCATGTGCACTCCAGCATGCCTGGCACCCATGGCACCCCGGATGACAGCCACGATCCACTCACCAGCTCCAGATCGGACATGCTCCACCGCCATCGAGCTACCTTTCCACGTGACGTAGCTGAGCGAGACCTCTCGGCCATACTCATTAGCCCCATGCTTGATATATTGGAGAGTTATAACCATCTATTGGGGGCTGATGCTCCTCTCATGTTTCATGTTCCTTGTATTCCATGATGAGATTTCCATGGACATTTTTTCTCTCTCCTTTGAGAGTTTTGATTTGTTTTATGTTATTTTTAGTTCCATGATGAGATATGCCATGGACATTGTGGTATGACTTTGGTCTCATAGGCCCATTGGGTCTTTAGTAGTAGACGCTAGATATATCTTTCTTTCTTTCATCCTTTCTCTCTCTAGAAAGCTTATATAGAGTTCATAGATTCACCTATTTTGGTTGTCTGTCTCTATTTATGTCATTGGCTAGAGGGTAGCCTTTACTTTCACTAATTCACTTTGTACTTACATGATTATCGTTGTATAGGTAGCTAGACTATTCACTGTATTTTTCATTTTCTCAATCATTCCATGGAACTACTGTAACACTTTTTTTTAAAAACTCCAGAAAAAAGACTTCAATTAAGTATGAAAAAAATTTACAAGAAGGGAGATTTTAGACCAAGCAAGGGGGAAATTTCAACCAATCTGGTGCCTTGTGCTACTAGCAAGGCCCCATATGAGAGAGAGTGAAAAAGATGCCATGATCCCATTCTCTAATGAATTCGCCACGTTTTCTCTTTGTAGCCCTCGATGATCCCTGAATCCTTGCCCAAGTGGCCATGAGCATGTGGATAATATAACACAGATCCTGCAATGCATTGTGTATCATAAACCAAAGTGCCCTCCATGGCCTCAATGGATCTAGCCTTCTAGATGTGCTACGCTGTGATGATAGCAATGATCTCTCATGCAGTGTCCAATCTCTGTGCTAGAGGTACGTAGCCCGACTCTAGCATGTCCTAAAGAAGGCACCGTTGACCCACTCCTTGGGTAATTTGCATGACCATATCTCTGTCATATCCTTCGAACCTGATTTGCGGGCCCGACTGTGTCAACCAAACAATAGCACCAAAACAAATGTAGGCATCCCTCCTCATCCTTCCAAAGAGGTGTGCTATTGCAATCCAAATCCTTTGTGCCTCCCTGCACTCCCATAAGCAATGGTAGACTGTCTCTGAAGCTCCTGCACATCTTGGACAAGCTCGGTTAGCACCAATGACCGATCTCCACCTGTTGGTGGCAAGGCCACCATGTAGAGAAAGCCAAATTAACGAGACGATGCCTGGCTCCCAACTCTAGTAAGTGGTCCCCATAATGTCCTCTGTCTGGTCTAGTGTCCTCTGATGCCCGACTAGCCCCTATCTCCTCTGGATCCGCAGGGTGGAGGATCTCCATGTCATCATAGTCATACACCTCACTCTGTCTGCTTTGTGTGTGGGCATTGAAGTCGCCCGTATCCCCTAGTGTAGAATAATGCATAATCTCCTCTGACAGACAAGTGTATGGCGAGGCTCCTGTCTCCTTCTCCTGTGGCATGTCCTCTGTAATGACATAGGAGGATCCTGATGGAGAAAAGTAACATAGAGCTATGTATATAACCTTGTCCTGTGAGAGCTGTAAGCTGATCCACATGTATCTGGCCTTTGGATCCTGTGCTACCACTCTCAGTCTCCCCTGTAGCTCCTGTCTGAATAGAATTGCTACTCCCCCCGACCCTCTCAAGGTACCCTGGCGTGTGGTCCTCCTGTATGCTGATTCCCACTGGAATCCCTCTACTCGAGGTAGCCCTCTCTCTGGGCTCTGATGTGTCTCTGTCAGAAGTATGATGTCTCTCCCCACCATAACATGCTCCAGTCGTCCAGGCTGCACCCATAGTGAACCATTACAGTTCCACACTGCCATGTGTATTTCTGTCAGTGGCCTGGTCTGTGTCCCATAGGCCCCAAACCGCTAATCCATGGGCCGGCCATCAATGATGACCTGACAATCTCGATAGAAGGCCTTCTTGCCTTCTCTCCTCGCGTGCAAGACTCGTGGCATGCAAGTTCTCCTATGCTCAAGCTGCATCCTCGTGAGATCATCATCCAAGAAAATAGGAGCTCCCTCTAAACCCCGTAGTATTACTCTCTTCCTCATGAAAGTGACCCTCTCCGTCTCTCCTGCAAACTGTAGGATGAGGGCTCGCTTGCGTGTTGAGTCTTTCCTGGCTCTCCATGCTTTGGTGAAGGGGAGCGGGTGCTCTTCCTTGTAGCCGAGCTTCATGCATAGAAGCTTTCCATCTTTCTCGGGAGTGGAGTCGGGTGTCTCGGCCATCCTGACTGCTTGGCTTCGAGCTTTCCCTCCATGTCCTTTGTGATCTCCTTGGAGATCTCTTCTTTGATGGCCGTGAGAGTGTTGTCATTGATCTCCCCTTCTTCCTTCTCAGTATTCTTGATGGCTACCATTTCCACTTTCAATGCACTCACCTCCTCCTTGAGTGCCGTGTTCTCTTGTTCGAGGTTCGTGATCCGTGCTTCGAGAGCCATGATGTGCCGGTGTAGTTTGTTCTCCACCTCATTGAGGTTGGAATCGGATGTCTTCCTGTTCTCCTTGATTAGTGCCTTCATTGCCGCCTGGAGGGCCTCGAGTTTCTCTTGGAGACTCGGGGCCATTCCTCCAGATCACTCTGCAGTCCTTCCCACAGGCAGGGAGGAGAGAGAGAGAGAGAGAGAAATGAAATGAAATGAAATGTTAGAGAGAGTTATGTTGCTACCTTGGGGGCCTGAGCAAGGGTGGGGGCAGCTAGCGCACCGAACAGAAGCCGCAGTGGGCGGCAAAGAGAGAGAGAGAGAGAGAGAGAGAGAGAGAGAGAGCAGCGAACAACAACACTAGCGAACAGAGAACAGCGAGGAGAAGGCGGCGACAGTAGCGAACAGGGGCGGCCCCGAGAGAAGGCGACAGTAGCGAACAAGGACGGCCGAGGGAGAAGGCGGCGGCGGCGAGCAGGGGCGGCCCAGGGAGAAGGCGGCGGCGAGCGAGTGGGTGGGGTAGTAGGCGGGTAGCAGCAACGCGATGGGAGAGAGCAGTGTGGGCAGCGCGATGGGGAGAGAGAGAGACAGTGCAGGGCAGGGCGGCGCAAAAGCGAAGGGGGGGAGGGGAAGCAGGTTGAGCGGGCGAACAACGAAGAGAGAGAGAGAGAGAGAGAGAGAGAGAGAGAGAGAGAGAGAGCACACTCAACAATAGCTCTCTTGCATTCTCCATGAACCATACAATGACCATCTAGACTTATCCCACGTCATCATACCATGTGGCAACTTCTTTTTCACTCTTTTGGTCAACACTCACACACCATACAATATCACATGTGGCATTCTTATCTTTCCACAATATCTTGCACCTCTAGGGTGCGTTCACATACTCAAGCCGAAGATTCACTCTCACACATTTTACATTGCATATTTCAACACCCCTACTCAATGTAAACTCGGATGTGTGCATACAATCTCTCCAATCAATTTGATCAACACACCTCTCACTACCATCAATTTGATATTGCCAATCTCAACACTCCCCCTCAATCCAAATTGGAGTGTTTAACAAGTGTGTGTGCATGTGCCTAGCCAACCTAGACACGAAGTCCTTTTTGAGCACACTTTCTCACAACGGAACCACTGGTCTAATTTGAACATAAATGTTCGGGTGAGAACCAACCCATGTAGTGCGATGCCTATGCATGCACAACTCAATGCACACCACATTACAAACCATTTTAAGCACCTGTAGGCTCGAACAGGGAACCCTCATAAATTTGGGTGAGAGAAAATACAATCCTTTTTATGCATTAAGTCAAGGGCAGGGCACCCATCCAATGTGGTCAAAATCCATGGCTTTCGTGAAGCCGATATTTGCCCTCTATTTTAGGGCTATGAAGAGAATTGAAAAAAATATGTATATAAAAAAACACGTATGCCTTGACCAAAAAGACAAGCTCGTGCCATGATACCCTTCAAAAATTATCTTAATATCATCTCAATTCAAAAGTCGTGTGTGAATGGGGGATTAGTAAGGCAATTTTTATGCCTTAGGTTCGAACCTTATCTTTTTATCTTATCCTTGTTTTTTTTTTAAAATTTAAAAAATGTGAGTCATTCACTTTCTTTGCTCGCGATGGCGGCCACTGTCCCTCTACTCTGTCATGCTCCTCCCGAGCTTCCTCTCTGTGCTGGCTGTGGTGGTGGGTGGCTCAACATACCCATCTCTTCTTCTCTTCTATGTGTGGCTGAACCTCTGTGCATGACGTCCTCGCTACACGATTTTTCTTCTGTGCTGCAACTCTTATTACAATTCCTTTTCTCATCTACTTATCTTCTATCTTTGTTGTGCTGATCAGTCGAGGTCACCACCTTGCCATGGCTGACTTTCACCTGGCATCTTTCACCCAGTGTTTTCCGTTGCTACATACACATGCCTTTCTTTGGTCACTTGGGACTACTGGCCGTTGCCCAGTGTTGCTTGTGCCCAGCGCCGCTGCGTGCTTTCAATGCCAATCCTTCTCTTGCCTTGCAGCCGCCCCTTTGCTATGGTAGCTTTGTGGCCTTCCATGTAGTAATCGGCCAGTCTATGTTCTTGCAGCTGGCAAAACTGCTACTTACATTGTTGCTGTTGTTGGTTTTTTTCAATGTTCACTGCTTGCTACTTGTTATGGCTGTCGTTCTGTCATGCTTTATGACCAAATGCATTGCCCAATGCCAGCTACCTTTGGACCTGCCTGCTGCTCAAAGCTATCCAAAATGGCTTCCATAAGCTTCTCATTGAGCTCACAAATCTGCATGCTTTCTTCCTTGCATGCACAGTCTTCAAGGGTGCTTCTCCATTTTGGTCTCTCTCAAGAAACCAAGGTGCAAACCAATGTAAAAGCTCCAAAGGCTTCCACCAAACATTGTCCATCTTCCATGAGCATCACTCTTTCCAATGTGCTCAACCATGGACTTCTTCCAAGCCCATAACCGCCTGTCCCTTCTTAGACAAGCATTGCACCTCTTACACTCTTTGCCCAAATGCAAAGATCCATGGGATCCACGTATCCCATCACTAAGCAACCCTTCATTGAGAACATTGAGCATCCTCCCATGCTTAACACTAAAACATTGAGGCAAAATTAGCAAAAACCGACCTTCGTGAGACACCTTTGTCTCCTTGGCAGCTTCCTTGTTGAAACCGAAGACTCCATAGCCTTCATACTTGCTGAAAATCCTTATTTCAGCTTCTTTGATGATGAGCAGGCTCTCCATGTTGCAAAACTCCCATTTGCAACTCTTGGACGGCGTATTTGATGTTGATGAAGACTTCATAGTCTTCATATTGCCGAGATCTTCATTTTTAGCTTCCATGGCAGCTTCAAGACTCTCTCCAATCACCAACATAATCTCTCTCCAAATGCAATACTAATGATAATGAGTGTGCTAGATTTTTTCATAATAAAAGAAAACTAATGCTTAATCAAATAACCTCATAAACAAGAAAACTATACATAGATATTCACCATGACCAAGAGCCCATCCTAGCTCTGATACTATGTTAACAATTCTAAAATGGTATTGATCATGGTGATAGACACAAGATTAAACATAAGAATTAAGGTGGATTAGACCACACAAGAAACTCCATAACGAGAGAGAAATGAAATGAAATGAAATGATATATTAACGTCTCTAAGAGGCCATAATGGCCTATGAGACCAAAACTGAGAGTACATCTGAAGTTGGTGTCTCATCAAAGAGAACAAGACTAAAAAGCACAATAAACTGATTGTCCTACAGTTATAAGAACAGAACTGCAAGACTTCAATGGACCTATGAGACCAAAGTGGTACAATAATGTCCATGGCATATCTCATCATGGAATGGAAAATAAAACAGAATGAAAACATAAATATAGCTATCTCATTGGGGTGATACAAAACTGTCCATGGAAACTCGTCATGGAATACTAAGAACATAAAAACATGGGAGCAACATCAGCTCCGAGTAGATGGTATACCACTCTCCAAAATGTCAAGCATGGGGTTGACAAGTATGGCCGAGAGAGAGAGATTGCACACTCAACAATAGCTCTCTTGCATTCTCCTTGAACCATACAATGATATAGGCCTTCTAGCCTTATCCCACTTTACATATCATCATGCCATGTGGCAACTCCTTTTCCACTCTTTTGGTCAACACTCACACACCATACAATATCACATGTCGCATTCTTTTTCCACAATATCTTGCATCTCTAGGGTGCGTTCACATACTCGAGCCCAAGATTCACTCACACATTTTACATCGCACATTTCAACAACTCAAATGTGCCATCAGCCAAAGAAAAAGGGTGATCTTTCTTGGCCGAAAGCTGTCCCACAGTCTCTTCCAGAAATCTGAAAGGAAACGTTGTGAGATGCCCCAAGATTGCCAATGTGTTGCTGCTACCAGTGTGCCATCTATCTCGAGCATGTGGATCCTGTGGCCTAGCCGCACAGCATATGCAAAGAAGGGGGCATCTAGAGTCTCCTCTCGATCCACTAGATCATGCCAAGTCCACTCTCCCGGATCCCACTGAAGGCGCGTGAGAGGTCGGCAGTCCCATATCCATAGCTGCTATAATCTCTCCCTGGCCACCTTGGCTGGTGCTGGATCAATATGCCACTCCCGTGCTCGAAAACCAATCACCCTCACCCTGTACAAGATGCAGCCACTAAAATCCTCCAAGGGAAGCAAATCTCTCTAGTCTGCCATGGGATCCAATAGAGAAAGTGAGCAAATCACTGTCATCTGCTCCGTGGACCGCCACTAGGATATCGTGTCTAGTAAACACGCCTAGCCACATTGGAGGAGTCTCGTCAAGAGGAGTCAACCACTACTGAGAGGGATAGCTGAGTCGATGTCAATGCTGAGCCTATCTCTACCCCGGATCCTTGTCAGGCCTCTCTCCTGCACCTCCAAGGGTAACAGGGTCACTTTGCTCGAGATTGTCCTCGGGCTCGAGGTCGCAAGAGGCCTCGTAAGCATGCCTCTCAGGCGCCACCTCCCTTGGTTCCTTCCCGTCCTTCAATCCGCCAAGTGCGGCGAGCTGTGTCTCACGCCCGCCCCCCTGGTGCGATTGATGGAAAGGCTTCCTCGGATCATGTACAGATAGATGATGTTTTTGGTGAGAGGGATGTGTCAGCTGATGCATCTTTGCAGAGAGATGATATCTCAGATCAGGATGACTTTGTGGAGTCCTCTCTACTTGGAGGGGACGATATGCAGGATGTTCACCACAGTGGGGGTCATGTATTGCAGGATTTTTAGCATGATGCCATTGCCCTTGATGCCCTGTAGGGCGAACAGGTTTCTCGTACATATACAGGCATGGTGCAGCGCCTCGGACAAGGGCATGTCAGTGGACTTTGCCTCGTCGATTTTCCCGTCCTCTAGCATTATGAGAGGCGTTCTCACGCTACCCATCGTCTTCTTAGATCGGGGGTCAAACCCTCTTCTCTTCCATGAGAATCGTCTCATGGAATGTTCAGGGCCTTGGAGGGCTTCCCACTCGTGGTCGGAAGCGCCTTCTGAAGGACCAGCTTCACCCTGCTGTTACAGGAGGGTCTATGGATGTGCTTTTGTTGCAGGAACACAAATTAGATAGATCTCAGTGTGGCAAAACTGGTAAGATGCTTTCTGGCCACACCTTCTGGTCCTCGGCAGTTGGGACTAGAGGGGGTGTTTGTATTTCAGTGGCAGCATCTATTATACCTCATGTTATTGGGCACGGTGTTATCATCCCTGCTAGAGCACAGTGGATCTTGATCATGCACGAGGGTCAGAAATTGGGAATCTTGAATATCTATGCACCTGACGTAAGAGGTGAAAGAGTGGCCTTTTGGGACACCATTACAAACGTCATTCCACAGGTTGATCATTGGATAGTGGGAGGAGATTTTAATATGGTTGAGCAATCTTCTGACAAGAAGGGTGGACGCAAAGGGGGTTTACACCCTTTGGAGCGAGCCTCATGGGAGAGGTTCACGCTTTCCTTTTTTGGCAGGGTGAGGATGACTTCTAGAGAAGGCCAAATTCCTTATCTTTCTCTTGGCATAACTGCAGGAGCGGAGATGAGAGCATCTTTGCACGTCTGGACAGGTTTTATGTGGATGATTGGTCCTTGGACAGAGGAGGCACCATTGCTATTATGCCTGGTGTCAGGCATTTTTCTGTAAAGGTGTTTTGAGTCCGTGTAGATATGGGATGCATGGTGTGCAATAAAACTTTGCCCTGAATGCCCTGGCAAGTGTACAGACTGAATGGCTTTGGAGTGAGTTAGTGCATGCATTTTTCTTTGGAGCAGCTGCTGGAGACTTGAAGTTTTTATTGTATGAGCTTTTTGTTGGTCAAGAAGGTGTCTTGGATGTGTGTAAATAAGAGGTGGAAGAGCATGAGGATGTCAATGATGGGGTGGGGTTTTGATGAACCTCTAGTAGAAATGGATGTACATATTTTGGTTTGTGGAGAGAGTCCAATTTAGACTGTAAATATTGAAATCTCTCAGGCGACGCCAACAAAATATGGATTGTTCTTATGCTTGAGTTTGAAGGGTCTTTCAGGTTTGGAATGGCCATGTCTTGGTAAGTGATGATGCTGATGATTATGGCCGTAGGCAGCTCTTGTATTGGAAAGTCGTAGGCGCCGTATATCAAGGTGAAGCAAAGCATTAAGGTTGTGATGATGCAAGGTATGAAGGTTGGGATGATGGCCATTAGTGAGGCTTTGAAAAAAATATATAAAATATATACATTAAATAGTGGCCAGCTTTGGAATAGCCACGTGGAGGCCTTATGGGCTGCCAACTCGAGGTCTAGAAGGAGCGAAGGCGTGAAGAATGGAGAAGGTGGCAACCGAGAAAAAGAGAGAGGGTCTTGCTGCTGCAGAGCACGAGGAGAGCCAGAGAAGGTGGTCGCCTAGAAAAAAACCGCCGGGTCGCCGAGTAGGAGGAGTGGAATCGCCTTTTGGGGTGTTGTTACTGCAGAGAGAGGGTCGCCTTAACAGTGGTTTGGTAGAGGCTGGCTTTGGCAGGCTGTCGAGTGAGTGATAGGCGCCGTGCTGGTCGAGCTGCTGTAGGCGTGGAGGTGCAAAGGATGGCGTCGTGTGGTGACTCGAGCCCTGGGTTTAGCAGGCTGGTGAGTGATCGTGTTGAAGAGCCTGGCTGGTGATATGGCAGGAACCAACAGAGAACGCTGAAGTGGCTGCGAGGAGTGGTGGTAAGAGAAAGAGGACCGCCTTGGGGGGATTCAGCAGGCGACGGCTAGAAAGGAGAAGGGCTGCCAAATAGAGAAAAAACTGGCCTTGCGCAAGTGCTGCAGACGAGTAGAGGCTGGCAAAGAGGCGATGGAGTGACCGCCTTGCTGTTGAGGGGCAGAGTGCGCTACAGAGGGCCAGGTGATAGCCGCCTTGGTGACCAACATGCAGAGCCGACAAGAGAGAATATGGCTGCAGGAGAAGGCTGCAGAAAGCTGGCGACTGAGAAGCTGGGCGACGTGAAGGGAAGGCACTGGCTGCAGGCGAAGTCAGAGGGGCAGCAAAGTATGGGAGCCGCCTGGAGGAGTTGGCCGTAGATGCTGCCTGGAGGGTGCTTCTTCAGGAAGGGCATACAGTGCTAAGTGCTAAGCGTGGAGAGAGCTGCAGAGAGCTGGCGATACCACCTTGTGGGAGAGCTGCAAGTTCTCGGGCGTAGCAGCAGGCAAGTGGAAGGAAGACTATGATGAGAAAGCAATGTAGAGGTCCTTGAAACCTTGAATTGTGCATGGCAAGGGTCTACTGGACACGTGAACCAAGTGTGGTTCAGTTTCTTTTGAGTCGTGGGCTGCTACAACCACAGACAAGGGAAACAAATCTATTGCAAGATTGCAAGGCGGGTGATGCTGTGTGAGCTATGAGAGGGAGTGTGTGATGTGTTAATAACGGAAGTGGTGGCAGTTGTGAACTTGTCTTTGTGTGATTGCTCGCCTGCTGATGTGATCAGGCTGGAGCTCGACAAGCTTCTGTCATTATTTTCTGTGTTTGTGTTTGGACAATTGTAAGTTCCCCTCTGTACTCCGCCGATTGAGTTGCAGATTAAGCAATAGAGGTGTCTTGCTTTTTCGATTTGAGCCTGTGGTGTGTGATGGTGGTGGATGGATGAGGGTACAGGAGTAGGGATATGAGGAAAGGTGTGGTCTACTACTGATTTTCTTTCCAGCTAGAGAAGCTGGTGGTGCCCCTTGTGCTTGTGAGTGTTCCGAAGGTAGCGAGTCGGCGAGCTATAGCGGCCTTCCTGTGTTCCTGAGCTGCCTCACATCTTTCTGGTGCCCCCACTGAGGAAAGCTCTGCTAAGACCTTCAGTTTACAAGGGTGTATGCCCTAGGAGTCGAGGGTTTTAGGGAAGGTGTTTTTCTTGGGTTTCGAGGTGAAGTTTGGGGGTTAAAATGATGTCTTATCCAGAGTTTCATGGTAGCCCTAATGAGGATGTGGCAGATCTCTTGGAAAGGATGGAGGTTGCATGCATAAGCAACCACATCAATGAGTCGGTACAGGTGTTGCGGCTACTGAGCATTTGCTTGAAAGGGGATGCAAGGACCTGGTACAGGGCTTATGAGGAGTCATTGAGGGTTGCTGTTCCACGTATTGATATGACTGAGAATGGATTAAAGACAACACTTAGCAACAGGTTCAAGAAGGTAGAAGACCCCGACAAGGTTTGGCATGAGGTGCAAGCTCTGACACAAGGTGAGTTTGAATCAATAGATGATTATATGAAGAAATTTTCTTTGCTATGGGAGACTCTATGCAGGGCTTTAGGGGAAGACCAGGTACCTCCTGACATGATGAAGAAAAACAAGTTTGTAGCCGGGCTTAAGAGGAGTATTCGCTGGAAAGTGGAATTGAAGAAGCCCAGGTCTTATGAGGATGCGGTGGAAATTGCTAAATCAAAGGATTGGAAGTTGCAACGGATGAATCAGCTGGGGATGATTCCAGTTGTAGCACAACCGGTGATTCGTAGAGTGGAGGCTACACCCATGAATGCAGTGATTGAGAGGATGAAGCCCACTGAAGCCCAAGCTATGCAGATGGTACCACAAGCTAGTCAAGGAGTACCTATGGTTCCTGCAGGTTCTGATGAGGGATTGCGACAGGATATGAAACAGATGGTTGATCTTATGAAGAATTTGAGCTTAAATTTAATGGGAAGTACAGGTGGTGGACGTGGTAGAGGCCGAGGCAATAATCATGAAGGGGGAGATGGACAAGCAAGGTATGGACGTGGTCGTGGTAGAGGCCGTTGTTTCATCCCTACATGCTGGAACTGTGGTGAGCTTGGTCATCTGAGTACAGATTGTGATAAGCCTCAGCGAATGGGTGGTGATATGTACCCACTACCTTCACAGCTACCTGATAGATCAAATGATTATGGTATTGATATCAGGGATCAAGCAGGCCCCAGTGGAATCACAGCTGAGGAGAAGGGGAAGGCAAAGGTCGTGAATGTTGTTACTCTAGAGAATGTTCAGGTGAGAGAAGAAGGGGATGTGATGCCCGTTGGCAAGCGCACAACGGATGGAAGAGAAGGAAAGGGGGTGGCTGGACCCAATCGTAAGAAGGGGAAGCACCAGGAAGGAGAAGATGTGAAAGCCAAAAGGAAACGGAAGCCTCGTAGAAAGTTCCAGGTGTCAGACTTTCCACTGGGGGATGGGCAAACCAGCTATGACTTGAAATCCGATTTGGTGAACAAGAAGGCAAACATCACTTTTGGGCAGTTGGTGGAGATGGTGCCAAAATTGAGAAGGCAATGGAAGGGACTTGTGAATCCAATGGAAAAGGAGTCAGAGAAGAGGTCAGTCAAAGTACTATCTTTAGAAGAGCTTCTAGATATTTGCCCTATTGTGGAGGTGTGGAGTAAAGGTAGGAACCTTGGTCAAGCCTATATAGATGGAGGAGCTCAAATCTGCGTGATTACCCAATCATGTGTGGAGCAATCAGGCTTGAGGGTGTCTAAGGTTTCTGGTTTTCGAATCAGGATGGCTAATCATCAAAAGGTAAAATGTCTTGGTATGGTAAAGGAGTTGGAAATTGAAGCTTTTAATGTCAAAGCTACTGTAGATTTTCATGTAATGCCTACGGGTCTTGGTGCTTTTCCAATTATTCTTGGACGACCCTGGTTGCGAGTGGTGAGGTATGGGACCATTTCTTTGCATAATAAGCGGGGTAATAAAAAATCTTTTGAGATGCACAGTAGGAGATCTTTGAATGATGTGTGGGAGAGGCCACAGGATTCGAGTGAAGAAGAAACTACCACCAGTACTTCTGAATCAGAGATGGATTCATCGACCACTGCTTCTAGTGGAGAAGAGGCAGATGTGGCTTTCCTAATATCAGAGCAACAAGGTAATGAAGATAAAGAAGTGCATGAAGTGGGTGCTGAGGGAGAAGATACCTTGGGGTCATATGAAGTGATCGAGGAATTACTGCAGCCAAAGATAGATGTGAAGAAGAAGCAGGAGCTGATTGAAGGAATGCTGTGTCCGGATCTCTCGAGTGGAGAAAAGGTTAGATATGTTAATATGCTGTCTCATTTTCCAGAATTGTTCATCACCTCTTATAGGGAGATTCGAGGATTTAAAGGGCCAGATTTGAGGATTGAATTGAAAGAAGGTGTAAAAACAGTTAGGCAGAAGCTTCGCAGGATGAGACGAGAACAAATGCAGGCCCTGAGAGAGGAAGTTGATAAGCTGTTGAGTGCAGGTTTCATTACACCAGTGGACACAGCTGAGTGGGTAAGTCCTATGGTGGTGAGTCCAAAGAAGGATGGCAGGTGGCGTATATGTGTGGATTTCAAGCCTTTGAATGCTGCTACAAAGAAGGATTCTTACCCCCTATCTTTTTTGGATAAGATCTTGGATACTGTAGCTGGATATGAAAGATATAGTGTTTGTGATGGGTATTCAGGTTATTTTCAGTTAAAGATTGCAGAAGAAGATCAGCGCAAGATGACTTTCATTACACCGTGGGGGTGTTTTTGCTACAAAGTTCTTCCTTTTGGATTGATGAATGGGCCAGCCTACTATCAGAAAAGGGCAAATTGGGTATTATCTCCTTCTTTTTTTTTTTTTTTTTTTTTTTTTTTTTTTTTTGGGGGGGGGAAAAACGATCCTTCTATTAGTTAATGAGAGAATGCCATAAGGCTACAAAGCTCACCTCACAAGAAGGGATAATAAACACAGTGAACACCCGAGCTCCACCCCCGTGGCTGGCCGCTCTCTGGGGGGGGGGGGGGGGGGGGGGGGGGGCCTACCTAGTAGTACATGCGGGAGGTGAGAAGAGCCAAACTGGAGGCCTGTAGTGCCAAGTGACATCCTCGCCCCTCGCGATGAGGAAAGGGCCAGGCTGCCAAGTGCGGAGGAACGCCTTGCGGCGACCTCTCACGCGATCCGGGTCGCCCTGAAGTTTCCCCCAGTGTCCTCTCAAGGTGTGAATGATGTCCACCCAGAGGGCCTGTATGACCTCTGCCGGTGGAGTCGCCTGGTGGTCTATGGCCTCCCTGCATCGGGCTCTCCATATGTGCCAAGCCGTCATGCTGCTGATCATCTCCCATCTGTGCCCATCCCCCTCCTGGGAGACTGCCGAAGAGAAGTTTGGCGTCGGAACCACCGCCATCGCCCTGTCAGAGACCTGGATGGTCACACTGCCAGGGACGTCCTCGTATCCAAGGGCCGGGCCGCTGTCCGTGGCCCAAGCCACCACACCCCACGTCGCCATCATCTCACCTGGCGAGCCTGCAAAAACCATCCTGAGAGCGCGCTGCCAGACCTGCTGTGCCTGTGGGCAATCCCATAAGCAGTGCCGCTGCGACTCCTGTGCATAGCCGCACCGAGGGTAGGACGCTGGGTGTCTGCCAAACGCTAGCGAAGCCCCCACAGCCAGTCCTCTATGCGCTGTAAGCCATAGAAAAAGCGTCACCTTCCGGGGCTGGAAGCTGGCCCAAAAGCGCTGCCAGAAGTCCCTAAGGAAGGCATGGGAGAGCCCCTGTCGCCGCCAATGCTCGGCCGCCGCCGGGGTGCCCGCTGTCCTGTGCCTCTGGATCCGCCGCCCCAGCCTCGCTGTGTACTGAAAAAAGGGGGTGCCTGGGCTGGTAGGGGCCGAGTAGGGATCTCGCCAAAGCCACTCGCCTGGATCCCACTGAACGCGAATAAGAGGCCTGCTGTCCCAAGCCCATAATCTCCAAGAATAGTCCTTCCCTATCGAGGCCGGTGAGGGGTCTACATGCCACTGTCTCTGATGAAAGCCGACCACCCGCACCCTCTGAAAAATACAGCCCTGAAACTCATCCAAATCTAGTCGGGTCCTCTGAAGCTGGCCTCCCTCTCCCACCTCGAAGGTGAGTGGGGCGACTCTCTCTGCTGAGCCGCAGACCGCTAGAAGGATCTCATGCCGAGTAAAGACGCCCATCCACTGTGGAGGTTGAGGGTCCTGTACTGGAGTCCGCCACTCCCGGGGGATGGCCGCCTCAATGTCCTGCCTCATGAACTCTCTGCCCCTCATCCCGCTGAGTCTCCTCTCTTGAGCCTCTGGAGGCAGCTGCTGAAAACATATCCAGTCGTCTAGGGACTGGGCTGGGCCGGAGCTCAACGGGCCCCACGACATGTGAGAACGCGATCCAACCATATGACCACTGGGAAGTCGGATCAAGGGGTTCCAGATCAATGGCTGCCTCAGGCGCTCCTCATCGGTGCCCGGTGGAGTTTGGAAGAGTGACGGCCTCAGATGCTCCCAGGCCCTCAGAAGGCTAGCTGCAAAACGCTCCTCGAAGCCAAGGCCCACTCCTCTGGATCGCTGCTCTGTAAAGATCCACCTGATGCTGGGGATCCAGGGGCCGCTAAGAGAAGGAGTGCGGCTAAGAATCCTGGAAACAAGAAACTCCTTCCACGGCTCAGCGCCTGGTAGGAGGCCACGAACCACCAACTTGCCAAGCAAAGCTCGGCTCTGACAAATAGGATCAACTATGCCCACCTCGGCTGGGTGATCACAGCCCATGCCACCTTGGCCCTGGCGGGCCGCCCGTCGCCACCGGACCAAAGAAAGTTCCTGATGAGCCTCTGCACCTGGCCAATACACGCCTGCGAGAAGGCCCAGCAAGAAGTGATGTACCACACGGTAGCAAGCAGAACCTGGTTGGCCACAACCACTCGGCCAGCCAGAGATAAAGGAGCGGTACTCCAATACAGAAGCTTCTTCCGAATGCTCAGAAGAAGGGGGGCTATCTGCTGCTCCGGAGATATGTCAATGCCCACATAGCATCCCAAATAGCGCACAGTAGTGCCGGGGGGCAGCCACTGAAACCCATCAACTGGCCTCCAAGTCGGGGGGGGGCACAGAACTGACCCACAACCCACACGACTTGTACCTGTTGATCAAAGCGCCCGAAGCTCTGCAAAACCTGTCCATGGCTGAGGCGAAGCGACGGAGGTTCTCCTCCCCTCCCTGAAGATAGACAGCAGTGTCATCCGCAAACTTCGAGTCTAGGAGCTCCTCCGTGGTGCGGATGGGGAGCTGGAGGCCCCGCAAACCTGTATCCTGTGCCGTCAAGAAAGTGCTCATGGCCTCCGCCACAAAAAGAAAAAGAAAGGGCGCCAAGGGGCACCCCTGCCGCACTGAGCGCGACAGCTGGAACCTCTCTCCGCGCACGCCCTGTATCAGCACCTGGCTATGGGCCGACGTGTAGAGTGCAGAGACCCCACGGATCCACTGAGGGGGGAAGCCCATCCTCTCCATAGTGCCTTCCAAGAAGGCCCAGTCCACCCGATCATATGCCTTCTCGAAGTCGAGAAGGAGCACTGCCAGATCCTCCTACCGAAAGCCGTAGCCTCCCAGAAAGAGAAGATGTTATCCAGGATGCTCCTATCCTGGATGAAGCCTGTCTGCGTGGAGTGGATGATGTCCGGAAGGTGAGACTGAAGCCGCTTGCTGATCGCCTTAGCTAGGACCTTGTAGGCCGTGCCTAGCAAGGTGATCGGTCTCCACTGTCTAATCTCCAGTCTGTCTCCTCCCTCTTTAGGGATCAAGTGAATCAACCCCTCTGCCATGCTGTCCGGCATGTCTCCCGACTCCATGATCTCTTGGAATGCCAATCTGAAACCCCTATGCAAGAGACCCCAGTACCTCTGGAAGAAAGCCACTGAGAGACCGTCCTCACCAGGGCATTTGCCCCGAGGAAGTGCCTGGAGAGCCTCCTCCAGTTCCGTATCCGAGAAGGGGGAGAGAAGGGAGTGCTGCAAATGGGCCGGCACAACCGGTCTCGTGAAGCTCCAGACTACCTCTCGAGCCTCTCTCACCCTGTCATCTGCTGGCTCAGCAGAGAGCAGATCCCTGTAAAAATCTGTGGCGATCGCCCGAACCCTGGGGGGATCCACCACCACCTGGCCATTAGCCTGCCGAAGACGCCTGAGACCCTCTCGTCTGAAGTGAGGCCCTGTCGCCTCAAAGAAGTCTCGAGTCACTCTGTCTCCAGCCTGTGTCCAAAAAGAAGCCCGAGCATGGAATCGGAACTCCACCCTCCTCTCCTCGATGGATCTGATCTCTGTGCGAGCTGACTCCATCTGCTCTGAAATCCAAGGGCTCGTAGGCTCCCTCTCCTGAAGTCTCTGAAGGGAAGCTAGACTCCTCCGCAGGCTCCTCTCCTGCTCTCTGAAAGCCTCCAGCCGGTCCAGGGCAGCCTGTGTGAGCATCCTACTGATCTCTTGCAAACCCCTGTCAAGATCGCTGGCTGCCGATCCTCTCCTGAACTGAAGCTCCTGCCAGACCTGCTCAACTCTGGTCGCGATCTCGGGCTCCTCTATGAGACAATCTGGAATCCGGACGCTCTGGCCTCGCTCTCCTCTCGTAGGGTCATCGATCTGGAGAAGCACTGGAAAGTGGTCTGAAAACGAGGAGCCTGCAAGTATACCCACAGTGCCACCTCTATCGCAAGCCCACTCATCAATGTAAAACCTGTCGAGGCGGGACAGGTTAACTCCTGTGGCCCGTCTATCCGAGCGCGAGAAAGATAAACTCCCCTGCAACCTGCCAAACTCCGAGAGAGTCCACGGATCCTGGCCTCTCACCTGCAGCACTAGTTCCTCCCAGGCAGCGAGCTCCGGCCCATGAATGGTCTCCTGGCTGCCCCCCATCCCGTCCTCTGCATCCTCCAGCATGTTGCAATCCCCCCCTAGGCACCAATGGTCTGCCATGGGGAGGGATTGCCTAATGGTGCTCCAGAACTCAGCTCTCCTGGTCGCCCCATTAGGGGCGTAGAAGTTGAGGAAGCCAATGCGGTCTTCCCCAACCCGAAGGATGATCCACTACGCTCGACCCTGGACCAGAGTGCCAGAATCCACAACCTCAGATAGAAGCTGCTCGCTGACTGAGATGCATACCCCCCCCTGTTTCCCCTGGGAGCCATATGCCGGTGACCAAAAAGTGTGACTCCTGCCTGGCAAGATCTTCCCGCAGGTGCGGGTACGCCCGACAAAAAGGTGGTGCTCCTGGATGAAAAGGATATCTATGGGTCCTCCAACGAGAGCCCTCTGGATCTCCTGGCGAAGTCTGCCCCGACCAATGTAGTAGCGAGGTCCACCAAGACCCTGGATGTTCCATGAGAGGATCGTCATGGATGAGCTATGGCAAGTGAAGCAGCCGCCACTGGCTCACCCCTCTCAGTCGGCCCGGATGACCTGCCCTCCACTCTGTGAGTCTTGGGCGCCGGCTTGGAGGGAGAATAGTCACTGTCTATCTGGGTGCGGAGTCTCTCCAAAAAAAGGGTGACCTGTCTCTGTGTCCAGCCCCACTCCGCCTTCGCCCTGTCCAGGGCATAGGCGTGAGACCAATCCTCTGCATGTATGTATCGAAAGGTAGGCTGCACCCTCGGGGCGGCGTGGAGGAGAATTAGTAGCACCGCCTCAACTGAGGTGTGGACCGGATCCGCCCGCCAATCTCCTATGCCAAACAAGCTCATGCGGGCTGAGTGTAATCGGGTCTGCAATAGGTCCGTGAGCCCCAGGTCACTGACGTGGTGAGAAAACTCCAGTATCTGATCACGCAGAACTTCCTCTACAGAGTTGCAATCCCATGCTGTGTCTGGGGCAACACTGAGAGGAAAGGAGAAGGCCACCATGCTGCTCACCACTGAGGGAGAACGAGAGGGATGGCACACCACGCAAACTTGCAAGGGCCCGACCAGTGTCTCAAAAGGGCCAGCATCCAGCTGGAGACACCTGAAAAAACCATAATCCACTGGGAGCCCCATCACTCGCGGGGGCCCCCCAGGGGAGGCTGGAGAGAACTCTGTGGCGAGCGAAGCTATGATCGCCATCTCCACCGGCCCGGAGTGGCGGTGGAACAACCGCTGAACTGAGCTTTGGCCTACCCAGCTGCGCTGCCCCGGGGCAGTGGGTGGTCTGGAGGAGTATCCTGGAGAGGCCGGAGGAGGGATGGAGGCTCGTGGAGAGGAGGGGGGAGAGCGAGGAGAGGGTGGAGAGGCATCTGCCAGAGGAGCGGTGTAAGGGGGAGCCGCCGGCGGAGGCGGGAGGGGGGGGGGCTGGGGGGGGAGAGGGGAGGGAGGAAGGAGTGCTCTCCGAGTGAAGGGAAGAGGGGCCGGGGGTCGCAGAGTGCGGCTTGGGATCCTCAGGAATCTGCTCCATGGAGGGGGTGGGGCCCCCCGCGGGGGGAGGCGGGAGCGGGGTCTCCACGTGAGGGGCTCCACCGTCGGCCTCAACGGGCACTGAGACTGAATCCTCGTCCATCAGGGTGGGACCTGTTGGCCGCCTATCCCTGACTGGAGCATAAGTGCGGGTAGGTGCCTGGACGCCAGCCGGGGTCGCCTGTCTGCCAGCCTGACCGCCAGCCTGTGCTGCCTGCTGGCGTCTGCGACGGTCCCTGCGGGCCGGGCGTTTCCGCCGGCGAACCTCTTGCCATCCGCCAGCCTCCTGGGACTGCGCGGCATCCTCTGCCGGGGCCTGCTCGTCAGATGATGGCGCCTGCTGAGGCCAGGGATGTCCGGTCTCTGGGGTGGATGACCACCCCTCTGGCCTCCTGAAGGGGGTCCAGAGGCGGCAGAGCGTGAAGGATGAGCCCCCTTGTGGGGACAAGCGCGTGCGAGGTGGCCCATCTCCCGACAGATGTAGCACTGGCCGGGGAGGCCCGAATACTCCACGCGCTGTATCAGATGTACTCCAGAAAGACAGGGGAGGAGGATCGTCTTCGGGAGGGACTCTGGTGACGGAACCACAACACGAATGGCCGGGAGTCCTGCTGCCCGAGCTATCACTGAGGCCGCTGTCTGAGGCGTCTCCACCACCTGCCCGAACGCCTTGCCAATGGATGACAAGAGGGGCAAGTACTCCCTGCGGAGTCCAGGAAAGCAGATAGTGATGGGGAAACCTGTCGCGCCTGCTAGCGGGTCAAAAGCGGGATCGAAACCGTGAGTCCATCGCGCCAGGAACGCCCAGGATGAGCGGAGGGCAATGGAGCTCCGAGCCAGCACCATCTGAGCTGCCTGGGGGGACTCGAAATCCACCTGGTAGTAGCCACGTCCCAAAAAATCGACGCAGACGATCTTGGCAGGCACGCCAACGAGGCTGCCTTGCAGAAGGTCACGAAGCTCTCTCCGCATCGGACGGCTACCCACTATCTTGCAGACCAAGGAGGAGGCCTCAAGAGCGGACACTGTGGAAACAAACAACTGCTGATCTGCAGCTGTGAACTCCAGATGGAGACCGGAATCGGCAGGGGTAGTCGGAGCGGCTTCCATGGAGTCCTCCAGAGGGAAAAGGCCAGAAACCGGGGTCACCAACGGGAGGGACACAGCCCTACGAGGAAACGGAGAGGCGGAAGGAGCGGGGGGAGGGGGGAGGGGGGAGGGGGGGAGCTGTGGTGGGGGGGGAGCTAGCGGAGGGAGGAAGGGCTAGACGGAGGGGGAGGCAAGGAAGTAGGTGGGGGGAAGAGTCGCGAAGCGGAGGAGAAGGCGGGGGGGGGGGAGAAATGGCGGGGCAGAGATGGCGCGGGGGAGAGAAGGCGAGGAAGGAGGCGGGGGGGGGGGGGGGGGGGGGGGAGAGATGGCGGGGGAGGAAGTGAGGAAGGAGGCGGGGGAGGAGAAGGCGGGGGGGAGAAGGTGGGGGAGGAGGCGAGGAAGGAGGCGGGGGAGAGATGCGGAGGAGAGGCGGGGGGCGGGGGGGGGGGGGGGGGGGAGAAGGGGGCGCGCGACGGTGAGGGGCAGCGGGGGGAGGGTAGACGGGAGGGGGGGGGGTGGGCGTAGCTCGCAGGAGCAGATCGCGCAGCGAAATCAAGATTCTTCGTATTATCTCCTTTTTTGAACAAGTTTGTGAAGGATTTTATTGATGATTTTTGTATATACAGCTCCAGGCAAGAGCATTGTGATAAGCTGGCTACAGTTTTTCAGCGTTATGATGAGTGTGGTGGTCAATTAAATCCAAAAAAAGTGTTTTTTGGCTCAACCGAGGGTGAAGCTCTTGGGCCATGTTTTTTCAGAGAATGGTATTGATCCGGATCCTGATAAAGTCAAGTCTCTTCTTCTTCTTCCTACACCAAAGAATACAAGGCAATTGGCTACTTTTGTGCAAAAGGTGAAGTATATGGCTCGATTCATCTCTTTATCTTCACAGTTGTTATATCCTTTGCAGCAAGCAGCAAAGCATGATCCTTTGCATTGGACAGAGGAGTGTGAGATAGTTTTCTAGAAAGTGAAAGAGGTGTTGGGAGCTATTCCTACAATGCAGGCGCCTAACTGGGAACAGGTATTTTATGTCAATCCTTCAGTGGCGGAAGATGCAATTGGAGCTATGTTGTTACAGAAGGGGAAAGAATCACATTATATGCAACCAGTCTACTGTGCTAGCAAGGTAAAACTTGCTAGAGAAAGGTTGTTATCAGAGGTGGAACTTGTTATGGTTAGTGTACTATATGCATGTAGGCGGTTCCGCCATTACTTGTTGCCTCGCCCCTTTGTGTTTTTGACGAGCTACACTTTTTTGCCTCAGTTGATAAATGGCACAAATTTATCTAAGGCTATGATGAAGTGGGTGATTGAGTTGCAGGAGTTTACTTTCTCATTCTTGGTGGAGGAGAGTACCAGGGCTACCTTAGCTGATCTACTGACATATAAGGAGAGTCCTCTTCTTATTAAGGAGGAAACCATCAAGAAGCCAGTTGAGAATGCGGCTGAATTGGTGAATGCACACTTATTATATTTTGATGGTTCTTACAGGAAAAGCCATGATGCAGCCTCAGGAGGTTTGGTGCTTTATGATCCACAGGGTTGCCTTGTTTTTAAAAAGGGTGTTAAAGTGGATGCACATAGCAACAATGAAGCGGAGTATCTGACTTTGGAAGTTGGATTGCAAATATGTTTGAAGCATGGTGTACACAGGATTCGCATTCGAGGAGATGCATTGCTTGTGGTAAAACAGGTATTGGGAGTTTGGAAGTCAAAGAATATATTACTCAAAGAAATGTGTTTCAAGATTAAAGGTTTGCTGAAGGAATTTGAAGCTTGGAGTCTAAAGCATGTGGATCGAGGCCATAATGAGGAGGCTCATGAAGCAGCCCAGGGAATGATTGATGAAGTTTTTGTTCTTAAAGCTCATGCATCATTTTATTGTGGCAGGGAGAATTTACAGGATGTTGAGAAGTTTTTGTTAACAGGGATGATTCCTAATGGTATTGACAAATCAAAAAAATATGGTTTCATCAGGAAAGCTGCAAGGTATGTGATGGTTGGTGATGCTTTGTATTTGAAGGGAATTGATTTGATAATGCGACGGATACCTTGGAAGGAAGAAATCTACAAAATTCTTAAGGAAAACCATGAAGGAGCATGCGGTGGACATTTTGCCTCAAAAATTACCTTGCATAAGGTATTGCAGGAAGGTTATGTATGGCCAAGTGTACATAAGGATGTTAATCATTGGTGCAGGTCATGCAAACAATGCCAAGCTCACAGTAGACGGATATTAAGGCCTGAAATGAGGAAGACAATTCTTGCTTATGATGTTTTTAAAAAATGGGGAATTGATGCTGTGGGACCATTGCCTATTACTAGCCGAGGGAAGTGCTACATCTTGACTGCAGTTGATTACCTTTCTAGATGGGCAGAAGCAAAGGCAGTGAAACAAATTACTGCTAAGGAGGTGGCAAAGTTTGTATATCAGGATATCTGTTGTAAGTTTGGTGTGCCATTGGAATTGCTTTCTGATCAGGGTCCAGGTTTCAGAGCAGAGCTTATGGACTATTTGTGTACAACGATGAAGATCAGTCGCAGTTTTACCACACCTTACTATCCACAGTGTAATGGCCTGAATGAGCGTTTCAATGGTGAATTGATCAAGATTTTATCTAAGGTGACAGAGTAACAAGGCAAGAATTGGGATCTGGAGTTGCCTGCTGCCTTGTGGTTGGGCATACAGGACAGCAATTAAGACTGGTACGGGTTTCACTCCATTTCATCTTGTTTATGGGAAGGAAGCCTTATTGCCTATTGAGGTGGAGATACCAGCTGTTAAAATGTTGGAAAAGCTTTTGGAAGAGCCTAAAGATGCCCTTAAAGAACGGCTGTTATATTTACAAGAAGCACAGCTAAACAGGGATAATGCTTTGAAGCATTATGAAGATATGCAGGCAAGGACATTGGAGAAGTTCAACAAGAGAATTAAAAGCAAAGGAATTATGAAGGATGACTTGGTATTACGTTATAATAGCAGGCTGGATAATTCCTTTTATAAGAAGTTCCATATTAAGTGGGAGGGACCTTTCTTGGTGATGCAAGGATTTGCAAATGGTACCTATCAATTGGTAGATTTAGATGGGACTTTACATGCTTCCAGGGTAAATGGATACAGGTTGAAGAAGTATTATGCACGTCTGATGGTGATTGTGCAGGATGCAATGTCTGAAGATGTGATTTCAGATGAAGGGCAGTTTTTGGATATGGATTTAGGTCTTGAAATGCGTTTTACTGCTGATCATGAATGATTCAGCAGGCTGGGGGTTGGGCAAAGTATGTCAGGCATTTTTCTGTAAAGGTGTTTTGAGTCCGTGTACATATGGGATGCATGGTGTGCAATAAAACTTTGCCCTGAATGCCCTGGCAAGTGTACAGACTGAATGGCTTTGGAGTGAGTTAGTGCATGCATTTTTCTTTGGAGCAGCTGTCTGCTGGAGACTTGAAGTTTTTATTGTATGAGCTTTTTGTTGGTCAAGAAGGTGTCTTGGATGTGTGTAAATAAGAGGTGGAAGAGCATGAGGATGTCAATGATGGGGTTTTGATGAACCTCTAGTAGAAATGGATGTACATATTTTGGTTTATGTGGAGAGAGTCCAATTTAGACTGTAAATATTGAAATCTCTCAGGCGACGCCAGCAAAATATGGATTGTTCTTATGCTTGAGTTTGAAGGGTCTTTTAGGTTTGGAATGGCCATGTCTTGGTAAGTGATGATGCTGATGATTATGGCCGTAGGCAGCTCTTGTATTGGAAAGTCGTAGGCGCCGTATATCAAGGTGAAGCAAAGCATTAAGGTTGTGATGATGCAAGGTATGAAGGTTGGGATGATGGCCATTAGTGAGGCTTTGAAAAAAATATATAAAATATATACATTAAATAGTGGCCAGCTTTGGAATAGCCACGTGGAGGCCTTATGGGCTGCCAACTCGAGGTCTAGAAGGAGCGAAGGCGTGAAGAATGGAGAAGGTGGCAACCGAGAAAAAGAGAGAGGGTCTTGCTGCAGAGCACGAGGAGAGCCAGAGAAGGTGGTCGCCTAGAAAAAAACCGCCGGGTCGCCGAGTAGAAGGAGTGGAATTGCCTTCTGGGGTGTTGTTACTGCAGAGAGAGGGTCGCCTTAACAGTGGTTTGGTAGAGGCTGGGTTTGGCAGGCTGTCGAGTGAGTGATTTGCGCCGTGCTGGCCGAGCTGCTGTAGGCGTGGAGGCGCAAAGGATGGCGTCGTGTGGTGACTCGAGCCCTGGGTTTAGCAGGCTGGCGAGTGATCGTGCTGAAGAGCCTGGCTGGTGATATGGCGGGAACCAACAAAGAACGCTGAAGTGGCTGCGAGGAGTGGTGGTAAGAGAAAGAGGACCGCCTTGGGGGGATTCAGCAGGCGACGGCTACAAAGGAGAAGGGCTGCCAAATAGAGAAAAAACTGGCCTTGCGCAAGTGCTGCAGACGAGTAGAGGCTGGCAAAGAGGCGATGGAGTGACCGCCTTGCTGTTGAGGGGCAGAGTGCGCTACAGAGGGCCAGGTGATAGCCGCCTTGGTGACCAACATGCAGAGCCGACAAGAGAGAATATGGCTGCAGGCGAAGGCTGCAGAGAGCTGGCGACTGAGAAGCTGGGCGACGTGAAGGGAAGGCACTGGCTGCAGGCGAAGTCAGAGGGGCAGCAAAGTATGGGAGCCGCCTGGAGGAGTTGGCCGTAGATGCTGCCTGGAGGAGTTGCTTCTTCAGGAAGGGCATACAGTGCTAAGTGCTAAGCGTGGAGAGAGCTGCAGAGAGCTGGCGATACCACCTTGTGGGAGAGCTGCAAGTTCTCGGGCGTAGCAGCAAGCAAGGGGAAGGAAGACTATGATGAGAAATCAATGTAGAGGTTCTTGAAACCTTGAATTGTGCATGGCAAGGGTCTACTGGACACGTGAACCAAGTGTGGTTCAGTTTCTTTTGAGTCGTGGGCTGCTACAGCCACAGACAAGGGAAACAAATCTATTGCAAGATTGCAAGGCGGGTGATGCTGTGTGAGCTATGAGAGGGAGTGTGTGATGTGTTAATAACGGAAGTGGTGGCAGTTGTGAACTTGTCTTTGTGTGATTGCTCGCCTGCTGATGTGATCAGGCTGGAGCTCGACAAGCTTCTGTCATTATTTTCTGTGTTTGTGTTTGGACAATTGTAAGTTCCCCTCTGTACTCCGCCGATTGAGTTGCAGATTAAGCAATAGAGGTGTCTTGCTTTTTCCATTTGAGCCTGTGGTGTGTGATGGTGGTGGATGGATGAGGGTACAGGAGTAGGGATATGAGGAAAGGTGTGGTCTACTGCTGATTTTCTTTCCAGCTAGAGAAGCTGGTGGTGCCCCTTGTGCTTGTGAGTGTTCCGAAGGTGGTGAGTCGCCGAGCTATAGCGGCCTTCCTGTGTTCCTGAGCTGCCTCACACCTGGCACCACCAAATCCGATCATTGCCCCATCGTTTTGTGTCTCAGGGAACCTGGGCGGCTCGCTCGGCCTCTCCCCGTATCCGTATCCCTGACTCTCTTTATCTAGATGCTAACATTTCCCTTGAGATTGGAGAGATATGGAGATCTTGTGATGGTCCTGATCCTCGTCATAATATTGCGCTAGCTCTTGAGAGGACTAGCCATCATTATCATAGCACTACCTTGTCTAAGAAGAAGGAGGCTCTGGACAAGGAGAGAGCTATTAGGCGTAGGATTGTTGCTCTTCAGAGGGAACATGAAAAGCATCCACATGCGACTTGGATTACAAACCTCTTGATCACAGTTAGAGCAGTTGGCCATGGACAGGAGGGCTGAGTTCGCCTTTCATGCGAACGAGGCCTTTTGGACTCAGATGGGTGGTAGATGCAACAAAGAGTTCTTTTCAGCACACAAGCCTTCCCATAGCAGGGATTCTGTGAGGTACTTGCAGGATTCACAGGGTGAGGTTCAAATTGAGCCTGATAAGGTGAGGGGTATTGCTTCAAAATTTTATTGGTCTTTGTTGACTGCAGAGGTGCCCTCCCCTCAGAGAGATGTGGCACGGCAGAAAGTTTGGGAGTGCATGCCCAGGCTCATTACAGATGCTATGTGTTCTTCCCTGGATGCCCCTTTCTCGAAGGATGAATTCCTTCACGCACTGCATGCTCTTTCCAGTGGTTCATGCCCAGGGGATGATGGTCTTTCTCCCGCCTTCTTTTATTCTTTTTTGGGATCATATTGGAGATGCTATCACTGTTGCTCTTCAGGAAATGTGGTTGTCGGGTATGATGCCTCCATACCTCACGGAGGGGCTGATTCACCTTACCCCGAAGAGGGGGACAAGACTGACATCAAGCAATGGAGGCTCATCACCCTCCTTGGATCTGCATATAAAATCTTAGCTAAAGCCTTGAGTGTAAGGTTGCAGCCGATTCTCCAAAGGACTATCCATGATACCCAGAATGGGTTCCTCCAAGGAAGGAGTATATTTGATAACATCTTTTCTTTCTGGGAAGCTGTCGAGTGGGTAAAGTCTAGTCAGCAGCCTCTTGCCATTCTTTTGCTTGATTTTGAAAAAGCTTATGACAGAGTGGATTGGGATTTTTTGGAGGGCACTATGGCATACATGGGGTTTTCCCAAAACTGGATCAGAGGTGTGTCTTGCCTATACAGGGAGGCTCATAGCACTGTTTTAGCCAGTGGGGGGCGCGGTGAGCGTTTTCAGATTTCCCGTTTAGTGAGGCAGGGTTGTCCCCTCGGCACTTTACTGTACCTCATTGTAGCTGAGGCTATGAGCAGGTTTCTTCGGGCTGCCCCTGGTGTTGTGGGTCTCAGGCTGCCTTTATGTACGGAGGAAGAGTTTTTGGACTCTGAGTTAGCAGATGATATCGCATTGTTCCTTCAGACTTCACATGCTTGTTTATGTGCTTTCCAGACAGCCTTGGAGGCCTTTTGTTTGGCAACAGGAGCTTCTATCAATTGGCATAAGTCAGTCGGTTTTTGGATCAGTGATTCTCCTCTTGCAGATTGGGGTACACATGTTGGTTTTACTTGGATTGAGAGAGGATGCTCTGCCAGATACCTTGGTTGTAAGGTGGGCGTTGACATCTCCCCTGCACAACAGTTTGCTCTAGTGCTCTTAAGCATTAAAAGCAAACTTCATCACTGGAGTACGAGGAAGCTCGACTTGGCCTCTAGAGCTTTGGTGGTTAACCAAGTTTTGCTAGCCACGACTTGGTTTATCGCTTCGTGCTGGATTTTTCATAAGGGCTGCATTGGCCAGCTTCGTTGCCTTATCTTTGATCAGGGCTTGATGGAAATGCACACACCAGGGCTAGAGTTGCTTGGGAAACCATTATCAGGCCTAAGCAGGAATGGGGAATGAATATCATTGACCTTGAGGTGCAATGTAAGGCTTTGCTGTGTAAGCTGATTGTTAGGGGCTTTCTTCCAAGCACTGAGCTGTGGAAGGACTTTCTCATGCAGCAGATCACACTTCATCATGAAGTGTATCCCTGTTCGCGGAGGTGACTGGACTCTCAGCTCACGCTTTATTTTTTTGGATGCAGTTCACCGCTCCCCTTCATCATCCCTCCTGGTTAGGTCCCTCCTACGGGCTTGGGACTGCCTGAGGAGTTTTTTTGGTACACATCCCCCCGCGTTCAGCGGAGGAAGTTAACTGACAGCCCCCATTCTGTGGAATGATTTGATCTTAGATGTGCATGGTAGGCCTCTTGGGGCAGCTATGCATATTCTTTGGGCTGGTTGGGAGACCCTTTGCCCCACACTGTTGGCTTGGAAGAGATTTCAGAGTCTCACCGAGGTACATAGATTGGTTCTCACGCAGCATTTGAGAGGTTCTAGTCGAAGGATTGCACAGATTGATGCAACCATTCCCAACCACTGGATTACTGAGAGAGTGACAGAGAAAATTAGAGATGAAGAGAAGGAGAGAGAGTTAGAAAGGCATTAGAGCTAGAGAGATAGACGGAGAAATGAAATGATATATTAACGTCTTCAAAAGGCCAAAATGACCTATAAGACCAAAAAGGTTACAACAATTGGTGGATCTGATACAATGTCTGTGTAAGAAAAGCTAAAAACAACTAACTGAAACTGAAATAACTGTGAGGAAAAGTACGGTACTAGGAACTCCTAATGGATAACATCTAGGAGGAAAACTCTAGCAACAAAGGTAAGCATCATACACATCACTATCCAAAGATGTCTCTCATCGGTCGATGGCGGATATCTTCAATGTCCTCCATGGTGAGTACTCTGACCGGAAAGAGGGAGAGAGAGAGAGGGAGTAGTTAGAGAAGTAGTTTTATAGTGTGTAAGAGAGACAGAGAGAGTGATCAAGATAGCTAGAGAGAGAGAGAAAGACAGAAAAAGACACAAAGAGAGTTAGAGAGAGAGAGCGATGAAGAGAGAGAGTGAAGATATTTAGAGAGTTACAGACCCTTAGAGAATTTGAGAGATAGAGTAAAAGAGATTTAGCGAGTTGGAGAGAAAGACTTAGAGAGAGAGAGAGAGATTGTATTCTCTTGAGCTAAGAGAGAGAGAGAGAGAAAGAAAGAAAGAGAAAGATTTTATTAACGTCTTCCAAAAGACCGAACTTGGCCTATGAGACAAATCGGAGTACCTGTATAGGGTATCCTCTGTCATCCCAACAAAATGAAAAAGTACTGAATAAAAAAGCTGAATCTGGGTGTGCAGGGGATGGAGCTAAGAGAGAGAGAGAGAGAGAGAGAGAGAGAGAGAGAGAGAGAGAGAGAGTAGATATACAAAGATACAGATAATTAGAGGGAGAGAGAGAGAGAGAGAGAGAGAGAGAGAGAGAGAGAAAGCATTGGTGCTTGCCCAGCTTGCCCTTGATGTGCAGGAGTTTCGGAGTCAGTTTACCATTGTTTATGGGAATGTAGGAAAGCACAGAGGGTTTGGTCTGCGATTGCACACCTCTTTGGTAGGATTAAGAGGGATGCTATCATTTCTTTTGGTTCTATCATTTGGTTGACACAGTCTGGGCCTCAGCTGAGATTCGAGGGGACTGACAGGAGCTTGGCCATTATGGTTAGGCAAGGAGTTGCTCGGCAGTGTTGTCTTCAAGATTTGCCACTTTCACACTTTGTCCCTCCGGCAGAGAGGTTAGACAGCTCTTGGGAGATTATTGCTAGCATCTCAGCCTAGAATATCTGGAAGGCTAGATGCACCGAGGCCATTGAGGGTACTCCCGTTCTTGTTTCTCAGTGTCTTTGCAGGATTTGGAGTGATATTATTCACACCATCATGGCTACCTGGGCCAGAATCTAGGGATCTTTGAGGGCTGCGGAGAGGAAGCGCGGCCAGTTTATGAGAGAGTGGGGCATTGGTATCTTTTTCACGTCCTCTCACTCGGGACCCTATTGGCAGCACAGGGCTCCTGATTGGTTGAGATCTCCACCTTTCTTGGTGTGAAATCTCCATTTTGTAAAATTTTTTCATACGTAATAGAAGTCTCCTTTCTAAAAAAAAAAAAAAAACCCAAACTTTTGTCGATGCGATAGCTCCAACTTGATGTAGGATACCAATTCGGGAAAAAACACCAAATTTTAGAGACTTCATGGGCTTTAATTAGATGATTTTCTGCATAATACAAAAATACCCCAAATGTTTGCTACTGTAGAGGCCTCAATTTTACTGATTTCTGAAAAAGCCCAAAAAATTAGGCGTTCAAGGCCCTTGAATGTTGACGTAGAAGGCTAATTTTGGAGAAACCCCCAATTTACTGATTACAGTAGCTTCAATTTGATGATTTTTGCCTTGAATCAGAACAGCGCCAAATTTGGCTAACTGTAGGAGCTTCAATTTGTTGCTAATGGTTCATTTTTTGTAGAAAGCCTCAAATTTTATGAGTGCTGGAGCATCTGATTAGACAATTTTAACCAAAAATATGAAAACCCCCAAATTTGAAAAACCCTAATTTGCAGGTACAATTGATTTTTGTAAAAGCCCCAAACTGATTTGACTCTGAAAGCTTCAATTGAATGAGCTGAAAATCCCCAAATTTAACGAGTTGATGATGAGTGTCAAGCTGATGGCTATTTGCTGCAGGTCGGCATCTGCCAATTGGAGGACCACGCCAGGGCACTCTTCTGGAGAAGATGATGGTGTGCTTACGTGCCTGGTCTGCACCTTCAAGCAGAGAGCAAGCTATGGCGGGTGAAGGCACTCCATGTCTGCAAGGAAAGATAGATAGAGAAGAGAGAAAGGTAGAGAGAGAAGTAATGCTTCTGAGAGAGATGATTGCACGACTCAATGATTGCAAGATTAATGATGTGAAGCTTTACACCAAGGACAATGCTTTTGTAGGCATGTAGCCTTATCTTCTGACCCAAACAAATCACACATAATAAATACATAAATGACACATGGCACACACTTATCTTATCCAGATAAGAGGGTGTTCATACACATACAGGCACACTTACACATACGTGGGGTGTTCACACCTATACAGACACATATAGATGGTTACACACATATTGACAGGTATACGTGGTGGACATACAAGACACAAGAGACTCCAAAATACCCAACAAAACACTCCTCCCTTGGAGTCCACAGAGGAAGCCATTCTGCGTATCATGAATAACTCTCTAAAGAACACGTTGAAGCCTCATACTCACTGCCTTCGCTAAGATTTTGTAAGCAGACCCAAGCAGAATTATGGGCCTCCAATGTCTAATATTGGTCTTGTCCCCACCTTTTGGGATAGTGGATAAGACCCTCCGTGAGAAAAGGGGGCATCGTACCAGTACACCACATCTCCTTCATCACCAATGTAATCCCAAAACTACAAAAAGAAGGATGAAGAGAGACCATCATCCCCTGGCCATTTGCCTTTCAAGAGGGCATGCAAAAGCATGTCTCAGCTCATCCTTCGAAAAGGGGGCATCCAAAGAGGCGCACATATCATCTCTAATAAGCATGTGCATGCGCTCCTAGACTTTTTGTTGTGCAACATCTCTATCCAAAGAGTGGGCCTTTGCAGAGAGCAAAGTCTGATAAAAATCTGAGGCAATACTCCTCACCTCACTTGGATCAGTAAGAAATTATCCATGAGAATCTTGCAAGCATCTCAAACTATCCCTACTGTGCATAGGTCCATGTGCTGAGAAAAACTGTTTGTTGCATCTGCCACCCATCCGTGTCCAAAATGCATGATTAGTATGAAATGCAAACTCAACCCGCCTATCCATGGCCACCTGTAACTCAGCTCTAACAGTGGACAAGAGATCTAAGATCCAAGGGGACTTAGGATGCTTTTCATGTTCCCTCTGAAGTACAGGCAACCTGCACCTGATAGCTCACTCCTTGTCCAAAGCCTCTTCTTTCTTGGCCAAGGTAATAGAATGATAGTGCTGGCTAGTCCTCTCTAGGGCCAAGGAAAGTCTCTCCCAGGGGCCTGAATCATCACAGCCTCCAAATCTCTCTAACCTCCAAGGTCTCTGCATCCTGATAGAGAGAGTCTAGGATGCGAACATGGGGTACACCCTTCTGCATCCCAAGTTCGCTGATGCACAAGACAACCGGGCAGTGATCTAATTACTGTAACACTTTTCTGATCCCATTTTCCCTTAGGGTCTTTTGAAGACATTAATGTAACTCTCTCTCATTTCATTTCATTTCATTTCTCACCCACACGGGCGTGCGTGTGCGTGTGCGTGTGCGTGTGCGTGCGCACATATTAAATTGAAGGGACACTTTGTTTTGATAATTGCAATCGAATCCATTCCACACTCCAATTCTCATCGAGGAATAAACATTCAAAGCAATGCTAGAGTCCCTAGAATCCTCCTTTGTGTTTTAAAAAAACTAATCTACTAATAAATTCAAGTTCAAGTAAAATTTCAAATGATTTACTTGGATATTCAAATAATCTTGGTGCAACAAATATACCTGTTTCCTTTTTCTAAGATAATCCAGCTGTTGTATAATTTCAATTTGATTTTCCATTAATTTCTTTACTACCTGTGTTACGAGAAAAAAGATATAAGATGTTTCTTAGAGTGATCTCTCTCTCTCTCTCTCTCTCTCTCTCTCTCTCTCTCTCTCTCTCCCCATTGGGTCTTTAGTAGACGCTTAATATATCTTTCTTTCTTTCTCTCTTGGAGAGACAAAGAGCCACCTTCCCACGCTCAGCGGATCTGCAGAGCCTTCTACAAGCTAACCCCATGCTTGATATCCTTGATGGCTCCCTCCTCCTACTAGGGGGTTAGCTCCATAGGTTGTATGATGATGATGGTCCCACTTTGTACCATATGGCTTGGATTTGACATTCCTAGCTCATAGCTCCCGTCTTTGTTTTCTTTTGTACCATGATGAGATTACACGGACAATATTGTATCACTTTTGGTCTCAAACTGTTATAAATAACCAAACTGATATAAATAGCCAGTACACATGGATTTATTAATATTAACCTTAGCTACCCATATTAGCTTGATTCCTACTAATCCTAGGGTTTCCCTTACCCTGGCAAATTAGGCCACTAATCTCGAGGATTAGTGCTAGGTACGTAATAGAGCCACATTAGTCTCACCCATTTATTTGGGCCATGAATATCTGCACTTATGGGATTGTTTTGTCTTGCCTATTTATTTGCGACATGATTATGATATCTCGACTTATGGGATTGATTTGTCTTGCCTATTTATTTGGGCGATGGCTATGATATCTCGACTAATGGGACTGATTTGTTTCGCCCGTTTATTTGGGACATGATTTTGAAATTGGTATTATGGGGACTTATTTAGTCTCATCCATTTATTTGGCACATGGATTCTTTCAATTATATTGGATTTAAGTGATTGTCTCGTCTCGCCCACCTGATGGGAGATGATTATATCTTGGATATATGGCTTAAATCTTAAAGTCGTTGGACAAGTTTTAAGAAGCCGGGAGGATGTCACCGGTTTAGGGTTATGTAGCACATTCTCAAAGGGCTGCAATAGGGTTCTAATTTGCTACCATGAAAGTTAGTAATGCATACCCAAACCCCATTTTCTTTGAGCCTGTGCCAAAGATAAAACACGCTCCTCAGGGGATATGACATCTTGCACAGTACATATTCCTTTAATAGACATAAGATGGTCGAGGTGTTGTAAATACCAACATAGAAGCAAAAGCTCTTACTCCGTTGTATATTTTCATGCCTCAATGAATTCCCTATCTGTGGAGGCCTTCTAGACCAATGCTGATAATGGAGCATTTCTTTCCAATTAGCAATTAATCTTCTTGTGTATAGACAACCAACAATCTTGCCGTGCACATTTCCAAATAGTATATCCCAATGTTGCAAATGCCATTTGTCCAAGGTTGTTCCTGTGCAAGAAAAGTATGTAGCAACGTTGCTTTTCTTGCCAATACATGATAATGAACATTAAGAACATTCAGTCCTACCATGTATTTTGGGTAAACAAACCCTCTCATATCTTAAAAGTCTTAGTGCTTTTTTACGATGCTTTGTCTTCTACAATACTTCCATTGTTTGTGACATAAAACTAGCAATATGTGTTTTTGACCATATCAGAAGTACCAGTAAAAACTGAATGTATGCCATGAGAATGGATAGCACAATTCGAAGCCACATATGAAGATGCCAAGAGATAATTGCTAGTAATCCAGTTTTGCTTGCACTTTTTGAATGACCCATTCAATGGCATGTCGCTAAGACACATTCCATCCTAATGGATATCCCAAGTGTCGAACAATGTCAATGAGTGGAAGGATCTATCTTGGCGATAAAATGCTTTGCCAATCTGCTTCCTTCAAGGGCAATTTCCTAAAGTTTACGAGTAGCCCTACAGCCTCACTAAAAAGCTCAAGAGCTTGCGTAAGTACACTTAGATCATGCGGTGTATTTTTAGGGAAGAAAAATGAGTCATCAACATAAGCCTAAGCTACCAAAGTACGACCCTGTGGCCAGCTGCTGCAACCCATGTAGTTGTCCATTATCAGTGAGTTTATCTATATTAGTTGCAATCATAGTTCACATCATACGTTTCATACTGCCATACGTCAGGAAGAATGATGGGTAAGATAAAGTATGATTTAGCTCTTGGTGGAGTTTCATGCGTGGCCTTAAATTTGGGGCTATATATGCATGTGGGAGTTGGAACTTCAAAATATTGACAATTTGACACTTGAAAGTTGAAACTTGAAGGCTAAAACTTCAAACTTGAAAGTGAAGGTTGCAAACTTGAAAGTACATAGTACATACTATGTACTATATGTACTAGTAAGTGCGTGCAGTACATTGGTATAGTGTAGGGATTTTTCATAGTATAGTGTCCCCTGTCCAACCTGGGGCCAAGTTCTTTACAGCCCAAGCCTAGTACCTACAGGGTGCAAACCAGCCACAGTGTCACTTTCAACAAAAAAGTCTCAAATTTTTTATTAAAAAAAAGAGCAAGAATGATATGCCAACTTCATACGCCGTTTTACCATATGTTAGCAAATGTTTGCTTCACCAATCATACGAGTATGATACGAACTATGGTTGCAATTGCATATCATAAAGGACTCAACCGATAGCCCTATCTAACCAATTTTCCCAATACCAAGGGAGAGGACAATTCTTTGCCTAGTATGCACCGTGCTGTGCTGTCTTGATATAGCCAGTAAATGACATTACACATATTTTCTCCAAACCCAAGTTTTTTCATTATCGCAGTAATGTAATCGCACTAAAATATATCAAAGGCCGTCACGACATCCATGTGTAGTAACAAGACATCTTGGTCTGTATGTTTGGCATATTCTATTCTCACGTATGCATTACATATATTGTCTTTGATTTATCGTCTAGCGACAAAGCCATATTGTGCTAGATGCAGGCTCCTATTCAAGATTGTTTTGATCCTAGTAGTGATCATTTTAGCGATTAATATGGATCACAGGCATCAATGTAAAAGGCACCAATCAGAGATATTTATTTGGACACAGTGGTTTTTTTGGCAACAATTTGACCAACCCCTCTTGCCAAGAGGATGGCATAATACCTTGTAACCATGATTGATCGATCATAAGCAAGAGTGGTTGTTCCAGTATTTCCCAAAACTGAAAAAAGAATTCCACACTTAACACCATTCCAACTTGGGGATTTCTATCGATCCAATGATTTCACTGTAACACTAAGTTCTAATTCCGAGAAAGGACCCTCAAGATCTTGTGCTTCTTGTGCATCCACGATTTCTCCACATGAGAAAGCATCTCAGCACGAGCACAAGAAGTGCTCTGTCAAACCGAGAAGGTGTTGCAAAAGAATGCTGAAAATGAGTAACATATTCTTTCTCCAACTCCATAAGATTGTGTCCATTCACTATTTGGCATTTGAAGTCTTGAACTGCATTGCTTTTGCCTTGTTGTATGCAAACTTTTGAATAAGGCTTTCGAAGAACAACCCTTCTCCAAAAGAGGTTTCTGTCATGTTCGAACTTGCCATTTTTGCAGCTTTCTTTGATCATTTCTGTCAAGTTCATGCCTGGCACAATGCATTTGCAATCCTTCTTGAGGGGATAAGACACAAGTATGTTTGGAGCTCTTCAAGCGCTTGTAATTGAATTTTCAGCCCAATTATTCTGTCTTTCCTCCTCTAAATATCATTTTCCATAGTCAGTTATTACTCTTTGCAAAATGATACCAAGCAATATCTATATCCTCATACATTTTTTCTTGAAGTGAATCGACAATATCACGCACCATATCCTGAAACAAGGGGTGAGTGAGAGAGCTGTTATTCACCAAGCAAAGCCTCTTTTTTAGCAACTGTACATCATGAATACATCTAAATAGAGACCCATCCGTAAAGGAGCATGATCCAAGAGTCCCAAGCAATAATCAACCCACATACAACATGCTACTGGATCAATGTGATCAACATTTAAACTATTGTACCAACGGTCCAATTTGGCACGGTACTTAGTAAAGCCATTATGATGGAATGTGAAACCTTTTTTATCTGGACAAGTTTCTGTCTAGATATCCATTGCAATCAAATGACGCATTACATTTGTTCATGATATCCTTTCAGCTGTAATTATATGTGAGTGACCATGGGTGTTGTCATCATGCAGAGGTGAATAATTAAAGTCCCCACATAGAAATGCATTTGCCAGCCATCGATACTGCAAAAGTTTGTGCCAAAGCCTAGCTCTTCTCTTTGGGCTGATACATAGGGAGCATAAACCGATGCAAATTCATAAACTGGCCCATTCAACATACACTGCACAATGATTAGACGGCCATCTGGGTCATTATAAGCCACCATTGAATGTAATACATGTCTGACCAGTACACAAACTCCAAAAAAGTATTCAAGCCTGCATAATATATATCGTAATCATGGGAAAAATCAGTTTGCCCAGCTCAAGCATGCTGATTATGTTTGTGCAAACATACTATATCCGGTTTCATTCTATACATATAGTCCCAAACCAATCTCCAAGTTCTTGGGTTATTCAACCCCTTGTATAGCGCATTCATTGTCAGAAGAAAGGGAGCAATCGCCATATCAATATCAGCCTGCATGCTTTGCAATTTCATCATTCCTCCCTTAAGCACATCAGACCACAATATCCCAGCATCAACATTTGTAAAAGCTTTATTCTAAGATGTAGATGCAGATGACTCTGTCCAAGTGACATTGATTACTTTTCTTGGATTTTGGGTCTGCTAGCCCTCCGCATCCAACACGTGTGCGCGTGCACACACACACACACATTCTTGTAAAGGAGTATAGAGAGTTGAGACCACCGTCTCTCCTTGTGTAAATCCATCACTTCATTCATTAATAAAGCCTACAAGCTTATCTACATGAACCCTAAAAATTGTTGGACCAATAAATTCTCTCCTAGATAGTTGTTATCGCTCAAAGGATGAAGATGTGGTCGTGTGTTGAAAGATCTTGCCGGAAGCCTGCCTGGCACAAGGCTCAAACTCCTTATGAATCTACCCAATCATTGAGATATGCCTCTACAGCTAAGGTAATAATCTTGGCCATCAAATGCCAAGTTTTGGTGATCCCATAATTCAGCGTATTTGTTGAGTCCCTGCAACATGGATAGGTATGGTGATGTTCTGTAACTAGGATTTAGGGAAAACTTTGCATGTGACTCCAGCATGAGTACGGTGGGGGAAATGCAGAGGGCATCCCTAAATTATACAAAGAATGTGATGAGCGGAGAGTTAAACTGTGAAGAACAACCAATGGCCAGTGATTAGAGCACAACAAAGGGTCACAGGCCAATAATGGGCTCAGCAGCATCCTGCCTGTAGGGGCAGCTAACTGTCTAAAGATCGCTATTTAGACTCCTCTGCCTGGAGTCTCTCTAGCTGCATACTATATGGTGATGTGCACTCCTCACAGCATGCCTTCTCCTCTAGAAGAGATCCAAAAAGTAGAGCGATTTCTATTCAGATGGCAAGTATACTACAAGGTTAGAGAATGTCTATTTTTTAGAGAATCTCATTCCTGCAGGCCATATACAAATTAGAGATGTGTAGGCCTTTTCCAATTGGGGTTAAGATGCGACAAAGACACACTGTTAAGAATGAAGGCTATGACATTTCAATGACACAAAGAAGCTTGTCACATCTTTCTTTCAGTCCACAGACAATGGCCTGGAGGCACGTGTAAAAAATCAGGTGATGAATCACAGAAGTAGACCCATACAAAGCAGGATAATTTGCCAGTCGAACCCTCTGGAAGACTTCTTCACATGGTCACATCATAAAACTAGAGGTATCATATTGGATGAGAGGAGGCAAGTTGCTGTGGACCATGTATCAGAAGGCAATCACAGGAGTCTCCATACATCTTTGGCATCATAGGATAGCACTGGGGCACCCTGCCCAACCATTGATCTAAGAATACTAAAAGCATGAGATACTCCATAATTAACTTGGGGAACTGATCCATAGCACCGGCAAAAACATCCTACCAAAACAAAACAATTGGCACCATCTAATACCATTTTGAAGCAGCAAAATGACACTTCTTTGCAAGGGGAGAAACCTTACCTTATGAATTTCAGCCAAGTCAACTTCTAGAGTCCTTAAGCGCTGACCACATAAATCAGAGCTCCCACATAGGGAAGGCTGTCCATTTGACGGTGATACATGAAGTTCTTTAACTTGCTCTTCCAAAACCGAAACTCGCTTTTCCAAAATAGGAGAGTTTTGGCATTCCTTGCAAGATGGTGAGACATCTGCAGTCTCTTCCAGCGGAACAGCAGAATGCAGGCTCCCATTGGTGACACTTCCTATCCTTGTGGCAAGGCTCCTTTCCCAAAGCATTGTAACTAGACAGATTAACTTCTCAAGGTACTTAATTAGACCAGTAAGCACAGAGCTGACAATCTGTGCAGATCTCAACCCTTCTGCCAATGCTACACCTGCAAACATACATTATGATGTTCTTAAACATCACAATCCAAATTAAGGCTTAAATAAAAGTTGACACAAAATAATAAGCTTAGATAACCCTAACCTTAATACTGCAGCTTGTGACCCTAACTCTAAACCTGCAGCCTGTAAGACTAACCTTAATCCTGCAGCCTATAAACTTAACTCCGATATACAAAACACATCAATAATTGCAACCAAGAAAAGACACCACTGCAATGTAACACTCTTTTCAAAGAAAAACAAAAAATACTCTTTTCAAAGAAATCTTGTGAAGGTTGAGGTATCAACCTAGAGACTTATCATTGCCCTCAGGTTCTGAACTGTCAAGCATCGTTTTAGATGAATCAATGTCTGTATTCTTGTCAATTACTGGAGCAAAATATCCTTCTCCTGCATCAGAGGCTATGAACACTGGGGCGCTTTCTTTCACCTGCTTGCACAGTTGCAAAGTCAGTACAGCACCATAAAATTTGAACAGTTTCTCATTAGTTCGTAGTTCAGGTCCTTTACCTCCTCACTCTTTATGGAAGAGCTCTTTGCTTTAATTGACTCAGCTAGTGCATTTGGCTGTGTACCAGGCTCCTCTCTCTCAGATGTAGAAGGGACTGAATCATCTTTTCCCTGCAACAGCATAGCAATAATAAACCCAGCCTCCTTAGTAAACATAGGTTTTTCCTTTTTTTGGAGAGAGAGAGAGAGAGAGAAATGAAATGATATATTAACGTCCTCAAAAGGCCAAAATGACCTATGAGACCAAAAAGTTTACAACAATTGGTGGATCTGATACAATGTCTGTGTAAGAAAAGCTAAAACAACTAAACAACTAACTGAAACTGAAACAACAACTATGAGGAAAAGTAAGGTACTAGGAGCTCCTAGTGGATAACATCTGGGAAGGAAAACTCCAGCAACAAAGGTAAGCATCATATACATCACTATCCAAAGATGTCTCTCATCGGTCAATGGCCGATATCCTCAATGTCCTCCATGGTGAGTACTCTGACTGGACGTCTCCCATGCCGTGCTAGTATGGTCCTGATCCTCTGTTGTAGTCTCTGTCGGTGTTGGGATGGGCCTCTCATTTTGGGGTGCCTGGACCACCCCAGCTCTACAGCCAGAACAATCAGTGTACCTCTGGTGCAGCTATACTCCGGGGCTAGCTGCAATGCCTGCTGGCTTGACTGCTCAATCTCTGGTCGAATCCAGAGACATGCTTTCCACACGAAACCAAAGACTTGTATCTGATAAACCAAAGACCTGTATCCCATAAACCATAGGCCTATTTCCTCGATACCAAAGTCCTGTTTCTTCTCGAAAGACCAATGTCATGTTTCCATGACAGATAAATCCACATATGCACCATCCAATCACGGTGCCAAACACCTAGAGAGAGAAAGAAAGAGGACGTGTCAAGCCATCCCTGAATACACATAAATCCAAGACGAAGAGCCACACACATCTCTTCCAAGAACATCCTCCTGTGTTTCTTAACTTGATCCTCTGTAAACATCTCGTAAAATAAAAACCTGCTTGCGAAGAGAGAAAGAGAGAGAGACCCCTTGGCTGTTAGCCCCTCGGTCCCTCCTTCAGCTCACCTTCTTCAAGAGAGAGAGAGAGAGAGACCCACATTGTCTGCTTCCACACATGCAGCCACCTGGCGTAGAGGGCCTCCCATCTGACACTCGTCTGGCTGCCCGACTGTCTGCAGAGATACTCCTGCTTGACGCTTACCTGGCTGCCCATTGCTGGTTGCCCATTTGGTTGCCTCCTTGGCTGCTTTATACTGCCCATTGCTGCCCGGCTGTAATCCATACATAGCAACGGTGACACTTGGCGAGCGGCAACAGCACCTGGTGGTCAGCAGCACACCCGGCAACAGCAGCAGCAGCACCCCATGCAGCAGCGCCCATGCACAGCAGCGCCTAGCAGCAGCGGTTGCACTTGGCAGCAGCGGCATACCTCGCGGCAACAGCAGCAGTAGCGGCAGTAACGGCAGTAGCACCCGCCTGTCTGTAGCCATATGTGCAACGGCGCCCAGCAACGGCAGCGCTCAGCGGCAGCAGCTGCACTCGATGACGGCGGTAGTAGCAGCGCCCAACAACGGCGGCAGCCCTCCTGCGCAGCAGTAGGAGCGCCCCCATGCACAGCAGCCTGTGGTACGCACAGCAACACCTGGTATAATCTAGCCGACGACTCCCACACGGTGATCTCCACACGGCCACCTTCATGCTCGCCACCCTTCAATTTATAAGGAGGTGATGCGCTTTTTCTCAAAAACGCCAAAAGCAAGGATTTAAAAACGCATGCCTACATAAAAATAATATTTTAAATCATCAAAGGTTTAAAAACCTTATGAACTCAAAATCCCTTTTGTCCCCTTTCACACTTGGGCTGGCCACATATTGGTTTCCTTTTCATACCCAAACTTGATGCGTGTTCACACTTGTCCATCCCGTGCCCGTGCCCACCTGCTTGTTGTCCAGAGGGAAAAACACAGGGTCGTAACAGAGAGAGATTAAGCATCTACTAAAGAACCAATTGGCCTATGAGACCAAAGTGATACGATAATGTCCATGGCATATCTCATCATGGAACGGAAAATAAAATAGAAACAAAACAAAGCTATCTCACTGGGGTGATACAAAACTGTCCATGGAATACTAGGAACATGGAACATGAGAGTAGCATCAGCCCCCAATAGATGGTATACGACTCTCCAAAATATGAAGCATGGGGCTAATGAGTATGGCCAAGAGGTCTCCCTCAGCTATGTCACGTGGAAAGGTACCTCAATGGTGGTGGAAAATGTCTTGGATTTGGAGCTAACGAGGGGATCGTGGCCGACATCCAAGGGCTGGGGGTGTTGGGCACGTTGGAATGCGGAGGCCCGGTCCAAGGTACCTCCTCTTGAGCGAGGTGGGTCTGGAGCAGCCCGAGATGAGTCCACAAGATCCACTATATGGGTGTCCACCTCCTAGGTCTCAAAGAAGTTGGTGATGGTTGGCTGGTCAGGGAGGGGTTGGGGTGGCTGGGTGTGAAGCTCTCTCAAAGAAATGTCCCTCTGTTTGCGGAGCTCAAGCACGAAGAGCCCTAGTCAATGCTGGTCCGGGATGCCAATGATTCTGGAGAGTGGACCAAATCTTTCACGAAATAGACAGTGAAACCTCCGCGGATCTCATAGCATATTGGGCAACGACATATGTAATGCTCCTTTGTCTCAACCTCGGTGTGGCATAATCGGCAGATCCTCTCCTCCTCTCCTGCATGGGTCTCCGCATGAGCTCCCCGGCTCTGAAGACGTGCTCAACTCTACCAGTCTTCACTCTGAGGCGGTGGGATGAAACCCGTGTCTGGCCAATCGCAATTCACATGGCATGGGACATAAAAACACTCAGGTAGCCTGGCTGCTGGATGAATCCATCCTCAGTGAGCATGAGGAAGTGATCTCTGTAGAAGTGCATCTTCGTTGGGAGCTCTGAAGGTGTGAATCATGTGCAGTGGGTGTAGAGGTTGAGAGAGAAATGAAATGAAATGAAATGTTATATTAACGTCTTCAAAAGGCCAAAGTGACCTATGAGACCAAAGTTACAACCATGTGACATCTGATACACTATCTGGAAAAGAAAAGAAAGGACTGAAGGTAAGTATCTAGCCCTACAATACATCAGTAGGGAGCATCCGGAAGCAGCAACTAGGAAGAGTGGGAAGCTAATGCTACTAGTCAAAATGGGGTACATGAGTACATGGATACATGAATATGGGGGAGTACAAAAGTGACAGTGAGTACAACAGTATATGGCTGGAGTGGTAATCATCCTAGAAGCTCTAGCATGGGTCTCTGCCGGATGGTTTGGATATCTGCCATAGTGAGATGCCTGGTCGGACAAGCCCGATGCCTCGCAATGATGCTCTGAATCCTCCGGTGTAGGCACCGTCTCTGATGTAAGGATCCGCGAACCCTCGGGCGTCTGGATCTGCCCAACTGGATAGCTCTCTCAACTAGAGTCCCACGGGGTGCCCACTGTTGGGCTGTCGGCTGTCTGCCCTCCCGGGTAGTCCCTCTAAAGAAGTCAGTAATCTGTCTCTGTGTGGGCTCCCTACCAGTCGGGCGTATGCTCCTCATAATGGACTCTCTGAGCCTGCGGATCTCCAGGAGATAAAAACCCAAGCATCGCTGATCACAATAGTCCATGACTCTAGCCAGTGGTCCAAATCCCTCTCTGAAAAGGCAATGGTAGCGCCCTCGAATCTCATAATATGCTGTGCAGCGAGAGATGTAGTGCTCCTCCGCCTCTGGCTCTATCCAACAAATCTGACATATCCTGTCCCCTGGAGGTATGCCTCTAAATCTGCCTGTCTCTATCTCTAACTGACGTGAAGAGGTGCGGATCTGCCCAATGGCGCACCTCAATCCATGAGACAAATGGGTATCCATGTAGCTCGGTCTAAGTATAAAGCCATCCTCAGTGGTGCGGAGAAGATGGTCTCTATAGAAAGCCATCTTCGTGCCTAACTCCTGTGAGGACTCTAGCCATGTCCTCCTAGTGTCCAACTGAATGAGGTCCTATCTGATGACTCTACTAATCTCAGAATGTGTCAAGGTGAGAGAGGGTGCCTCTAGAGAGTATTGGAAGGGTGGAAGATTGTCTAAGCTGAACCCGTGGAGCTCAAACCAGGATGCTATCTGCGCATACCAACATGAAGTGTCTCCCTCCATGACTAGCTGATGAGAGGACTCTAAAGCAAGTCGTGCATACCTGGTGTCGGGGAAGCTCCCAGGTGCTATGAATGAAGGACACTGATCTAGCAAGAGCCTCGACTACGATCGATGGTGCTCCCATCTCGGCTCGGATAATCTCATGGGGTACCGAGGCCTTAGCCCGAATCATCCTGGAGATCATGGACACAAGTGGTCTCTCCATCGATCTCCATCCATCGTATGTGCGTCCTGATCGACTGTGACGATCTAGGCTAGGCACCCAGATCTGAACTCCATATAGCATAGCCGATGTGACCAGCGTGTCAAAAAGCCACAGCTTAGTCCGTGGCTCCTGAAACTGTACCTGTGAGCACATCCTCTCTAGACCTCCTAGTGCTGCATATCCTCTAGTCAATTTGGCCTCTGCTGCCCCCCTCATGGAAAATGTGGGCCCAGTGAACACCACTCCAAGATATGTGTATGAGTCAACATACTCCACTGTCTCCTGCCCATATGTGAAAATAGGCGATGATCTCCAGACCCACTAAGCTGTAGTGTTAAACACCATAACCTTGGTCTTACCAAGGTTAACTGAGAGCCCACTGTCCTGCGCATAAGCATGTAAAGTATCCAAGTGCCTCTGCATACCCTCTGGTGAGTCTGCTATAAGCACAATATCATCAGCATATAAGAGCAGAGGTGAAAGAAAGAAAGAAAGAAAGAAAGTTGTATTAACGTCTACTAGAGGCCGAACTCTACCTATGAGACAAATCAGTGTACAACTGTCAATGTCTTCTGGATGTCCAGAAAAAAAAATGACAAAATGAACATGAAATAAACTATGAAAGTACTGAGCTAGTGGGGGGGTGTGATGGATGGAGCACTACTACTAGAGGCTCAGTATGCAACCTATATGCGCAGGGTATACAAGAATGCAATGCAGATCTGTCTAGCTCCAACCAGTACCATAATGCGGGTGTAATATGTGATACATAAGCGATGGCGAGGCAAAAATACCTCGGAGCATGATCTCCGGGTGTGAGTGTAAGTGAGCTAGCTGCTCCTGGATATGGTGCTGATGTCGAGCCCGTATCTCTGTGATCTCCCTCTGATGTAGTCTGGGAGAGAGAGAGAGAGAGAGAGAGAGAGAGAGAGAGAGAGAGAGAGAAATAAAATGATATATTAACGTCCTCAAAAGGCCAAAATGACCTATGAGATCAAAAAGGTTACAACAATTGGTGGATTTGATACAATGTCTGTGTAAGAAAAGCTAAAACAACTAACTGAAACTGAAACAATAACTATGAGGAAAAGTAAGATACTAGGAGCTCCTAAAGAAAGTTGTATTAATGTCTTCAAAAGGCCAAAATGTTCTATGAGATCAAAAGGTTACATCATATCCATGAGGTACATCATCTTGGGTACAAAATAGTAATAAAGAAAGATAACAAAAATCTAGAACTATAAAATCTGATCTAGGTACATGAGCAGAGAGCTCTCATATCACCCTAATACATCCCTCATGGTGGTTAGCTGTGACATGGTGCTCAAGGTGTTAAAACTGAGTTGCCGCGAGAAGGTCCTGTGATGATGGGACATGATGGCCTGGATCCTCCTGTGGTGGCATGGCCGTGGACGAGAGAGAGAAAGAAAGAAAGAAAGATATATTAAGTGTCTACTACAAACCCAATGGGTCTATGAGACCAAAGTAATACAATAATGTCCATGGCATATTTGATCATGGAACGGAAAATAAAATAGAAAAAAACAAAGCTATCTCACTGGGGTGATACAAATCTGTCCCTGGAATCTCATGATGGAGCACCAAGAACGTGAAACATGAGAGGAGTAACAACCCCCAATATGGAGAGAAACAAGTACCCTTAAACCATATAAGTGAATAAAATCCTGTAAACTCATGCCCTGTAATCCGTCTTCCGATAGAGATATGCCAGATAAACCTTCACTCAAGTTTTGCAACAAGTCTTGGCTTTACACAAGCGTCTTCCATCCTGTGACTTCCCTACTTCTATGGAAAATCCCCGTTCACACCTTGGCTCCGACCGGTGTATGAAACACTCGTGAAGACTGAAAGGGACCAAATGGTGAAACTCACGGGGCCCGGAGGACTAGGACCTTTGACACACTTGTTGATACCATCAATGCATATTAAAACATTTAGACATGGCCACAACCGTAACACATATCCATCATCACTTTGCATAAAACATAAAAGCTGGACAAAACATCCAAAAATGCTGAAAATGGAGCTTGCACATGTGACACCGCATAGAGGCTGGAATGGGCCGAGACCTACCCACCCGCATCATCCCCCCGATCCCCCCGCCCCCCCCCCCCCCTCCCCCTCTTGGAGTATTTTATTACCCAAGAAGAATAATATCATGTACAAGGTTTGAGGGCCTTACTCTCCCCATGGGAGATGCCGGATTATCCATATACAAATGCCATAACATGAGGCAACCATAAAATTCAGCCAAAACACAAGCTGTAAAAATGTTGAGCCAACAATATAATCCATATACCTCCATGTGGGTTCTAACTCTTCCCCAAAAACCACGGGTCTTCATGCAATAGAGCTAGTACAACAAGTACAACTCTCCATTCAGCTGGGTACAATGGCTAATACAACAGGTACAATAACTGGTACAGGAAGTACAAGGGCTGGTACAGTAGGTACAGAGGCCTGTACAACAGGTTCAAGTACAAGGGCTGGTACAACACGTACAGTGGCTAGTACAGCAGGTAGAAGTGTTGGTACAACAAGTAGAAGTGCTAGTACAGCCGGTACAATAAGTACAAGGACGAGTACAAACAGGTACAGTGGCTCCTCTGCAACCAATGACTGATGAGGTTCAACCAACCCCAAATCCAGCTTTACCTGATACTTATCCCCTTTCTGAAGAAGATAGTGAAAAGCCAACTTCCTGGGATTCATTTCTAGCATTGATGCCAGGTCTAGGAAAACATCTGCACCACTGGTCTCCATTACCCTTTTACTTTCCATAACTGTCCTCACATGAGGATCTTCCCGATACATCTTCAAATTTGCATCCTTTTCTTGAAGCTCTTGACGAAGCTGCCTCGTCAAAGAGTTACGATGGTCAAGCTGTGCATCGATGATCCTGATGTATTGTTCCACCATGTGCTCGAGAGTTCTTATCCTCTCCTTGTGTTCCTCGCAACTTTGGGTCCTGTCCATAGCCATAGGATCGTCTTCCTAGATAGTATAGGCAAGAGGTTGCGCTCTGATACCAATGAAACCAATCCAGACCTATGATAACAAACCCTGGAACACTCAGGACACCGACAGACAGCATAGTATTGAAACAAACTTTAGGACACAACGGAATAACCATAAACAATACCAAAGAGAACACAACACTGAGTTGGAACGGCGGGCCAACCGTAGGAACTGTTTTATTCCAATGAATAAACTGATACAGATAAACCAAGGTGCGGGTGCATACAACACTGGATTTTCCACCAATCTTGGGTAGCTTTCCACAAAGCTCACATGAGATAGTGTCCGAGCCTGCTTCACAAAGGTAAAAAGCCTCAGTCTTCTGCTATCTGCTCAAGCCTGATTTTAGAAACAATCCATGAGGTTCCCATATAGCCTCAAACACCAAGCCAAATCAGTCCCACAAAACAACACCGAAACTTCCCCGAGATCTGGTCCCAGAGCAGACCATTGTTCACAGTCAACTCGGAGAGAGAGAAAGAGTCACAAGAGAGCTACTGACAGGGTGGGTTGTAAGCGAGGAGAGAGAAATAAAACTGAATCTGTACGACCAGTATACAGCGGCAAAAGGAGAGAAATCTGTGCGACCAGTTAATGAGAGCGACCAGCACACATCAATCTGGTTTTGGCTGCCTTCCGCATGGAGAACTGCGGTCCGGCAAAAGTGATCCCAAGATATACATAAGAGGTCACATGCTCCACGGGCTCCCCACTATAAGTAAATTGTGGTGCAGATGTGCCTATCCACTGCCGGGAGGTATTAAAGATCATAACCTTGGTCTTCCCAAGGTTCACAGTGAGGTCTCAGTCCTCGCAAAAGGCTCATAATGCATCCAAATGCCTCTGTAGCCCCTCTGGTGAGTCAACGTTTTATTTGTATTATGGTACAAAAACGGTGACATAAATGTCTGTACATCTTCTAGGCCCTTGGTCTACCCAATAGGGTGACCTTTGGCCTTCTGCATGCTTCTACTGACTTCTATGCTTCTTCAAAAGGTTGTGATGTAAATGCAAATGATGACTTCTACTTATATACGGACTAAAAGTGCAGGTCGGTTCACCATACTGCTATCGGCCTGCTATGGACAAAGATTCTTGCCAAAAATGCTTATTTAAATGCTACGCTGAGTCCCTTAGTTGTCCAATCTGTTGGTTGACTCGCTCGGGTTGCCGACTGCATGCTTGGGTGCCTCATTAATTGCCGACTGCTGTATGGAAGCTCTTATGGCTGCCGACTGGGTGCCCATGCCCTCCAAGGTCCTTTATTCTTGGGTGCCTCATTGGCTGCACACTGCTGCATGGAAGCTCTTATGGCTGCCAACTGGGTGCCCATGCCCTCCAAGGTCATTTATGATGCTGTCCTAAACAGGGATTATGCTGAATATGCTGAGGTTTATGACATGGCACAGGTGTGCACGTGACAATTTTGGTGGCCCCAAAGCCTTGCTTTGAGCCCGAAAGATTGTTGTAGCAGTGGGGTGAACCTCCTTTGGACTCTCCTTGGGACAGCCAACAGATCCAACATGGGAGGATGTCGGATGGGGGTTGGGGTGAGCCGTGGAAGCTGAGGAAACAACCTTAGCCTCACCCACTGAAATCAAGTGAGAAACAGAAATGTGAAATTTGACAGTCTGCGGAGAGGGGGCCCCTGCAAAAAGCAAAACTTGATAAAAAAATTAATGCAATACTCCTCACCTTATTTGGCTCGGTTTGAATCTTTCCCTGTGAGTCCTACAAGTGTTTCACGCATTCCCTACTATGGGTAGGCCCATGTGCTGAGAGAAGTGTTTGTTGCATTTGCCACCCATCTGTGCCCAAAGCCTCGTTAGCATGAAAAAAAAACTCAGCCTGCCTATCCATGGCCAAGGAGTTGGGTGTGAAGCCAACCCTTACATATCTCATCCAGAAATGGTGATGTGTTGGAGGGTAAAGCAAGTGAGAGCTCAAATTCAAAAAACCACCTCACATAGAGCCGGGTGGTACTATTCCTCTCAAGATAAAGTCTTTTGTCGATAGAAAGGAGCTTTCGGTGACTTCCTGCCATGCCTCTTCACCTCATGGATCAAAAGATAAACAAGACATCGGACTTCGCCTATTCAATTGGCTCGTGGAGAGACCAGATATGGGCTGAGATTTTCTCGTTATGCAAGTGATGTACATGATGAACATGCAGGCCATGATACTCATGCTTTAGAGTATTCTTATGAACAAGAAGGTGCAAGAAGGGATGTGTCGAAGCCACCTACTCCGAGAGCTCATGCATCATATCACACCGATGATGAGCCCAATGTCAGAAATGACAGCTTCATTGGAAAGGGGAAAACAGAAACATGAAGAGGAGGAACATCATGCCAAGAAGAAAAAGGAATTCAAGGTCGGTAACAAGTTGGTCAAATTTGAAACATATCATGGTGAGTATGATGCAAGTATGGCATTGGCTTTTATTGCACAATTTGATATTGCCTTTAGTGATGAAGACTTCATGAAGAAGTCTAAGATTCGCCATGCAAGTTTGTTTCTAAAAGGGTCGGTTGCACATTGGTGGATTACGGAGAAGCTCTCCTCTTATCCCATGAGCTCTTGGGAAGAGTTAAAGGAGAGATTCTATGCAAAAATTTTGCCCCAAAATGCCATGAAGAAGATTATTGAAAAGTGGGACAAAATCAATCAAAAGGACAATGATACAACCCACCTACCAATCGGGTGTAAATATTTTTAAAAGCCAAACATTACAAGACCTTATTGCTTCAGCCCTTGCCACTGAATACTTCGAGCAAAAATTAGTGTTTCGGTAAGGATGAACATGCTAAAAAGGGAAAAGAACAACCTACAAAAAGGTGGGACAGCCACCAAAGGAGCTGGGAAAGCTGAAAATACTCATCTAAAGACAACTCCAACAAGGTGTTGGGTATTTTGGAGTTAATTTGGAGTCTGGTCAAGTTTCTTTAGTGGTGCGAACGCCCTCTTATTTAGAGGTCCAAAGATAAGGCCTTGGTGCCTATACAAGCATTGTACATGGTGGACCTCTTATGCTCATAATTCATTCATCATTGCGTTGTGCAAATTTGCTCTTTTGTGTGTTGTAACTTGTCCCATGTCTCTTTGTCTCTCACCAAAGGAAGATGCCATATCATTATGCACGAAGATGTTGTCCCATCCCTCTCTCTCTCACACCAAAGGAAGATGCCGTATCATTATGCATGAAGATGGGAATCCCCGACACCCCCTTCCATTGAAGCATGGAGGGTAGGTAAGGACACCACAAGAGAGTGCCCTCATCCTCAAGTTTGGGGACTTGGAGGGTAGGTAAGGACACCACAAGAGAGCGCCCTCATCCTCAAGTTTGGGGACTTGGAAGCAAAGCAAACCTTCCTCACTGAAAGGCGAACCTTGAAGGGGGAAAAGACTTACCTAGAGGATGACCTCACACCAGCCCAAGTAGCACACAGGAGGGAATGCATGCCGCACATACTGGAGGCACGAAAGGTAGGGAAATGGGCAGTGTACAGAACCGGGAGGGTAATTATCACCGAGCAGCACACCCAATGATGGTACGAGACCTATGAGACCAAGTGGAAATTGCACCGCGAGGGCAATGGGGCTCTAGGGATAGATGCAAGCCTGTTTGAGGAGACATTCACAGGGTGCAATCTAGGACTATACACAGAGACACACTAGTGCCACGGGAGCTGGCTACTTGAGGCGAGAGGATATAGATCGGAGTCTGCATGCCACCCAAAGCCACGCACGGTAGAGGCTCAAGAGGAGTGGCCATACTATACAGAGAGGAGCTACAACATATGATACAGGTGGTTTGATAGGATGAGGGAGCGCAGTTCATGTGGATCAGGATCAGGACAGAGAGGCCCTGAGATGTATACCTTGCAGTATGCTACTTCGCACCAGCTACATCCAAATATGCCACCCGTGGAGAGTCCCCATACTTGCCACTCTGTGATGACATTCTGGAGTTCTCCAATCTGGGAGCCATCCTCTTTGTTGGAGACTTCAATGCCCGCACATGCAGCGCACAGATACCCTTCTTCGAGACATAGGATCCCATGTACCAGGCAATCGACATTGAGGGCACAGACCTCGAGCATACATCACAGGACACAACGACCCGGACATCACAGGACCCAGGTGCTAGCCTTAATGATGATGGAAAAGGCGGCTAGCATCAAAACACAGATCTAATGATGAAGATGACGTTCAGAAAACAGCAAGTGGTGCAGTTGGTGAAGAATAATTATACAAAAAAAACGTAACATGTCATTCAATAGAAAAACTCAGACAAGTGATAGTGGGCTGTAGAGGAAAATGCATGGCTATGTTATTTCATGATGAAAATGGATCACCAAAGCCTAAGGTACTTTCTCACACAAACCAAGCTTTTAGAGACGCATAAAACTTCCTCTCCATGTTCCATTTTCAGATTGCACACACTCTAGGGAAGAAGAATGTAGTGGCAAATGCATTGTCCCATATGTGACTGCAGTTTGAGTTGCCTCAACATGGGGAACTATGTCATGTGAAATTTGTATCACTTTGCTGCAGATTTTGCAAGATTTGATGCCGGGGAGATGTCACCATTTGGCCACCCAACAACTAGTCTTCTCTCATCTCATACTAATTTACAGAGGCCAGACAAGCTTCATGCCACCCGTATTGCGGCCAACGTGCAGATCCAAGCACCCGAGATCCCAGTTTCCGGGCCCATTTGTGACCAGTGTATGGATATATGAGTGTCCGATCCCAGTTCCACCCTTTTCGATGTGCCAGATTTTTGCTCAAAAATAGCAATATTGTACATGTTCCATGATCGGGACACTTGTTCATAACACAGTGAACATGCACAAATGTTTGCAAGTTTGAAACTGTTTTTGTGTGAACTATTTTCATGTGACTGCTTGCTATGAATGTCCACTTCATGGGCGTGGGACGCTTTCCCATGAACCTTGCAAATGCCCTGTATTCTTATGTGTTTTGTGGCATGTGAACAAGTGGTAAGTACACTCCAAACCTATATTTTGATCTATTAAAATGCATTGTAAGGTTTATAATTTTTGCAGGTTCACACTCAATTAAAATTTGAGTGGACAACTTCTTAAAGTGCCTGGGGGCCAACCAGGTGGCCGTGGTGTGTGGGATGGAGAGAGTGAGGGGTGACCACCCATGTGGCAAAGGTTTGATATAGACAATAAAAATTACATGCACAACTCATTCCCCTTCTCTCCAAGCTTCATCGTTATTTTTCACTCTCCATCATTTTTGCTCATAGAGGAGGCTACACCCATCCATTTGCAAAACCGATCACATATCCATGATCCTCATCAAAAGGGCACCTTGCTACACCTCTCCACGTCTATTTTCCGGTTACTTTCTTTGGGCGGCATGGATGTGTGCCATGTCATCAGCCGGCTGTTGTACCGCCTCCTTGTGCTACCCTTGATGAGCCTCTACTACTAGTTAGCTTATTTGGAGCTGGTTGATTCCTTCTAGGGGCTGGTTGAGCTGATTTAGGGTTGTTCCGGGCATCCATATTGCCCGTGGGCGCATGCCGGTGACCAAGCCATTGATGTTTACACGACAATTTGTCTACAAATCCGCTGCTACTTGGTTTGGTGCCCAGGAGTGACATCCGGTGCCAGTTCATCATTTTTAGCATTCCCATCACCGTGAGTATAGGCACACCACTGACGCGTGTGGACCCAGGACACCAGTTTCGAGATTGCTTCGCTCCATTGAGAGGTGGGGAGTTGCTAGGGACGCTCTTTATCGACAGAATCATCACCAAAAATATCGTTTGGTACTTTTATTCATTTCTTTGTTCATGGCAAATCTGGCTTGATAACTTGTGGAACATTGTACAAAACAAATACTCCAATAGTACACTTGGTCGAATCCCTCCCGGAAAAGACAGTGGAATCTCCCTTGTATCTCGTAGTAAGCCAGACTTCTAAACATATAATGGCCCATATTTTCTACTACTCTATTGGTGTATATTCTGCATCTCCTCTCCTCATGTGGCCCGCATCCTCTACTACTTTGTTCGTTTATATTCTGCATCTCCTCTCCTCCTGTCTTTTGACAAATTCCACTACATTATTGACCCATAAGCTACACAATTGATCCTTTTTAGGTGAATGAGTCAATTATATTGTAATTTAGTAGAGCTTAAACAATTGGGAACCACTATTTAACAACTAGGTACTAAAAGCTCCATTGGAACAACTTCTTCCATTCCATAGAACTCCGGCATCCCCTTGCTCGCTGAAGCTTTCGCGCCCACCCCCCTGCTCCAACTGCCGCTTGCTCGCAACCCCCCCTCCGCGCCCCTATGTTTCTCGCGCCCCCCGCCCTTCCCTTCTGCGCCCGTCGCCTTCTGCTCGCCTGTCCTGTTTCCTTTGCATCCCCCGCTTCCCCCCCTTCCTCCGCATCCCGCCCCCCCCCTTGCCCTCCCGTCCTCCCCCCCCCCTCCTTTCGCGCTTTCCCCGCTCCCCCCTTTTGTTCCCTGCCCCCCCCCCCTTCGCGTTTTCCCCGCCCCCCCCCCCTTCGTTCCCTGCCCCCCCCCCCCCCCCCCCCTTCGCGTTTTCCCCGCCCCCCCCCCCCTTCGTTCCCTGCTGCCCCCCCCCCCCCTTTCGTTTCCTCTTTTTTTTTCCCCCCCCCGCCTCTGCCTTTCGCCTCTCCCCCTCGGTTTTTTTTTCCGCCCCCCTCTGTCTTCCGCCCTTCCCCCTCTTTCCCCTCCCCGCTCCGCCTTTTTTGTGCAGCTCGGTTCTTGCAGGACCCTCCGTTTTTCGCTTCGCCCTTGACTCAGCTTCGGACTCTGATGGAGATTCCTCCCGCCCCACCTCAGAGGGACTCTTCCGCAGCCCCCTCGCCCGCCCCTGAGGATACCCCCATCATGCTTTCTCTTTCGCCAGAAGAGGAAGCGAGCCTCGCCGCCGCAGAGGTGGAACGCCTCCAGGCACATTCCACCATCTGCCGTATAGTTGGCACTCGCCCCAACAAAGGGGAGATCCGGGATCTTCTCCAGGCCCACCTTCTTGCAGATGTGGGCAAGATCTTGGACGTTCAGTTACTGGGCCGCGGACACTACCAGATTGAGTTCGAGACAGCCCAGAGCGTGGCCCAAGTCCTAGCCATGAGTCTCCTTGACATCAGGGGCGCTCGGGCCTTCTTCAGACCTTGGCAGCATGGTTTCGACCCAGCAGCGGCCGAGCAGGGAGAGCGCCTATTCCATGTCACAGTTTGCTTTCCTGGACTCCGCCGTGAGTACCTTCCGCTCGTTTCTAGGATAGGATCATTGGTGGGCTCGGTGCTTGAGACTGGCCTCGCAGCAGCTTCAGTGGTGCTGGCTAGAGCAGCTGGCCTGCCTTCGGTCAGAGTTTTGGTTCCTGACATCTCCTCCCTTCCGAAGGTCATTTAGTTACCTAGGATAGGGAGGGGATGGATCGATCAGAGAGTGGAGTTTTCGGGGCTCCCGAACGAGTGTTTTATATGCAGGCAGGTCAGCCACCTGGCCAAGGCCTGCCTTCGCATGAGACCCCGACCTTCACTGCAGCAGCAGACCCCGATGGCCCGCCCACAGATGCGGCTCGGCAGGCAGCCTTCGGGACACCTGCTCAGCCCACAGACGTCGGATTGACAGCCTGGATAGGGGCGCCGTAGAGGGAGACAGCCATAGCAGCATGCCCAGAGACCGACGCAGCAGCAGTCACAGCCTCAGCATCACTGGGTTCCAGTGAGGAACAACTTTGCTCCCCTCCAGGAGGAGACCCCAGCACAGGCTGAGGATCAGGAGATGCCAGCACCCCTCCCCCTCCCCCTCCCCCTGCCTCGCTTCCACCTTCGCCTCCTCCCGCTCCTGCTCCCGCTTTTTCAGTGGTTCCTTCCCCACCCCCCCCCCCTCCTCCCCCTCCGCTCACCTCAGCTCCCCGGGAGGCACTGGCAGTACCCTGGCGCTCACCTTCAGTCCGGCGGGCACTGAGCAACGACATTGCTCGAGCACCGCAGAGGAGACCTACCATGCCGATTCGTGCTTCACGGATATCCTCTATCCGCAGCCGGCTGAGTAGTCTCTACACTAGACAGCGCTCGGTGGCTTTCGACTACTCCTTCACACGCCTCTTTGCAGCGGAGGGCCCACATCACCCAGCACCCATCAGAGTTCATGTGGTGGTACCTCCGGCCAGAGGGGAAGAGGCACTTGATTCAGCGGTGGCCTTCTCCTTCCCTCTCTGCGGTACTAGCGACCGGGAGTGGACTCTGGATCTCGCTCTTAGTATTTTGAAGACTCAGGCAGTTGAGTTTTCTCACCATGTGAGCGATCTGGAGATAACAGACGTGATAGGTCGACTCTGGGAGTTGGCACATTTCTTTGATACCGGGAGTGCGGATGCCTTCGGGATTCGACATTTGGTGGTCCGCATAGTGGCAGACCTAGCACGAGACGCTGGATATGTATGCATACATGAGGTTTCTCTCTCTGAGCGGGAGGGAGTCGCCATGGGACACAGCCACTGGCGCCTGGTCCGAGACTCTTGCAGCACACTGGGTGGGCAGATTCGTAGCCGCTCGGATGGGGACTACTCTCCATCCAAGCCGCTTGCGAAGGCCCGCCGTATGGCTGAGACAGTCTCCACTTCAGCAGGTCATCCATGAGGATCATCTCATGGAATGTACAGGGCCTTCGCAGCGCACACTATGTTCGTTATCGTGGTTGCTTGAGGCAGGAGCTTTAGAGATGCCTGGTTGGGGGCAGTATTGATCTTCTGATGATGCAGGAGCACCATTTGAGTGAGAGCAGGATTCGGAGATATGGTTCGGTGATGCCTGGTAGATGGGACACATTTTGGTCTGCAGGCTTTGGCCCCTTGGGTGGGCAGGGAGGAGTATGTATGGTCATTGTGGATGTATGGCGGCAGGCCATTATGGATTGCGGGGTCATTGTGCCTGGTAGAGCACAGTATATTATTCTGAGGATGCACGATGAGCACTTTGGTGTGCTCAATGTCTATGCACCCAACCATGCTAGTGCCAGAGCAGAGTTCTCAACCCTTGTTACAGATGCATTGCCCGAGGCCGCACACTGGTGTGTCGGGGGAGACTTCAACATGCTTGAGGACCCGGCCGATAGGGTGGGAGGCAGTCATGTTATAGTGCACGGCACGGAGCTTGCAGCTTGGGAGTGATTTTGTACGACACTGCGGATCACTGATGCATGGCAGCATGAGGCTTTCTCCCGCTCTCAGGACAGTCTTAGTTTTTCTTGGTCGGATCGCCGGCAAGGAGGGACTAATCTATCACGGATTGATCGCTTCTATGTGGGCGACAGGTTCGGGGAGCGTGGTGGCTCCGTTGGCATTCTCGCTGGCACCTATTTTTCAGACCATGCGCCAGTTATTCTGACACTTGAGGAGAGGACACGGGAGACCAACTTGCAGTTGAGGATCCCAGAGAGGATACTTACAGATCCCAGTCTTTCTGAGGACATTGAGAGGATATGGCATGATAGCCAGAGCTCTGACGTGGATGCAGCAGGCCAGTGTGCCCAGGCACTCATCGAGCTGAGCTCTTTTTTGCACGCTACAGCCTTGACACGGCTGGGAGAGACACGAGAGCAGGAGCGTCGCTTGAGACGTAGCCTTGCTTCGCTTCAGCGTCTTCAGGAGCAGCTGCCTACATGTGAGTGGGTGGCGTCCCAGCTGAGCCAGGCACACCAGGAGGTTAGAGAGGCAGAGGAGCAGAGACATGAGTTCTACTATCATCGCCAGGACTCTCAGTGGACGCAGCTTGGTGATAGAGTGACTGGGGAGTTTTTTGAGATCACCGTACCCCGCCATGCTCGAGCAGGAGTACGCCAGCTCAGGAGGCAGGACGGATCGTTAGCCACTAAGCCCGGGGAGATTAGAGCCATTGCCACTGAGTTCTATAGAGACCTGCTTTCAGCGGAGCCAGCCACGGAGGCACGTGATGCTTGCAGACAGACTGTGTGGGCCCATGTGCAGAGGAGCGTCACAGATCGTATGCGCACAGTTTTGGGTGAGCCCCTTTCAGAGGATGAGCTTGTTGAGGCTTTGAGGGTCCTTCCGCGTCATAGTTGCCCTGGGGAGGACGGATTGCGCCTGCCTTTTTTATGCGCTATTGGGACCTTTTGGGGCCAGGCCTTCGCAGGGGCTTTCAGTATGTTTTGGACACTGGGGTGATGCCACAGAGCTTTTCAAAGGGCTTGATTTTTCTTATCCCCAGGGGGGAGGGAGTGTCAGATGATGTTCGGCATTGGAGGCCTATTACGATCCTCAATACTATCTACAAGGTCCTAGCAAAGGTCTTGAGTTTGAGGATCCAACCCTTCCTTGTTGGGGAGTTGATTCATGCTACCCAGACAGGATTCGTCAAGGAGCGCAGTATCCTTGACAACATTTTCACCTTCTGGGAGGGGACGGCCCGAGCTAGATTTCTCAGTGAGGACTTGGTTGTGATGCTTCTCGATTTTGAGAAGGCATACGATAGAGTCGATTGGGGTTTCCTAGAGGGCACTATGCTTCGCCTGGGTTTTGAGCCAGACTGGATTCAAGGAGTGGCGGCTGTATATTCCATAGCTCGTAGCCAGGTGTTGATGGCAGGAGGACGGGGGCCAAGTTTTGAGTTGACCAGATCAGTCCGTCAGGGATGCCCTCTCGCCCCGTTCCTTTTTCTCTTCTTTGCAGAGGCTATGAGCATGTATTTGACAGCAGAGGAGGTTGGTTTGAGAGGACTCCAACTCCCAGTCCGGGGTGAGGACTTGCTCGATTCTGAGTTTGCTAATGACACGGGATTGTTTCTGCATGGCCAGGAGGCCAATCTACAAAGGGCAGAGCAGTCGCTACAGCTTTTTGGTGTGGCTTCGGGAGCATTGATCAATTGGCGCAAGACAGTGGCTTTTTGGATCAGTAGCGCTCCCGCTCCGGCATGAAGCCCAGACCTGGGTTTTAGATGGATTCCTCTTGGCTCAGCAATGCGGTACCTCGGATGCCAGATTGGACTTGATTTGTCACCTGAGCAGCAGATCGCCCCGCTTCTTCTGAGCATTCGGAAGAAGCTTTTATATTGGAGTACAGCTCGGCTATCCTTGGCTGGGAGGGTGGTGGTGACAAATTAGGTGCTTCTAGCGACTGTGGTACATCACGTCTTGCTAGATCTTCTCGAGCTCTTGTATCAGCCAAGTATAGAGGCTAATCAGGAACTTTCTTTGGTCTGGGCAAGATGGTCAGCCGGCCCGGGCTAAGGTTGCTCGGGCAGTTATTACTCTTTCGCTGGCCCAGGGGGGCTTGGGCATTATAGATCCAGCTGATCAGAGTACAGCCTTGTTGGGAAAGCTTATTGTTCGGGGGCTGCTTCGAGGCGCTGAGCCTTGGAAGGAGCTTCTATTTCAGCGGCTGCATGCTAGAGCTCCCCCAGCAGGGGCCACTTGGGCACCAGAGATACGGTGGATCTTCATAGAGATGAGGAGGACAGGACTCAATAGAAGATGGGAGGACAGATTTGCCTTGAGCATCCTGCGAGCTTGCGAGCTGCTGAGACCGGGGCTTTCTCAGAGACCTCCCACTTGTGATGAGGAGCGGGCCAGACAGCAGCTCATCTGGAGCCCCGCGGTACGCACAGAGCAGGGTCATAGCCTGGTCTAGCCTGGGGACCACTGGCGGAAGGCCCAACACGTAGTTTTGGAGATTGGCAGCTCTTTTGCAGTCTCCCGGAGGAGATCCAGGCGGAGAGGCTGAGTCACTTCAAAGGGGGGCTGATTATGAGGGATGACATTCAGGAGGCACTCACGGAGGAGTGGTTCACGCCTTTCGAGCCAACGGCCCCACGGTGGATGGGAGCCTTTACACAGTTGGAGATCCTGATCGCTGTCAGAGCTTGCATTGAGGATGGTAGATGCCTCTACTATGAGATACATGATGAGGGCAGACTTCAGAGAGTGGAGGTGGAGTCGCCTTTGGTTGCAGAGTGCATCTTTCAGAGGATACGGGTAGTGGCCGCCGCTTCTCGGAAGTGGCATATTGATCCAGACCCTGCATATGTGGACTCTGATTGGCGCATATGGGCATTCTTGGCCCGGCTCCAGTGGGACCCTGGCGAGTACGAGTGGCATGATTCTTATGCGTCCCCCGAGGCCACAGAGATCACCTTTTTCCAGTACACTATTCGGTTGGGGAGGCATATTTTGACTGCGAGGAGGATGGTCTCTCCAGCTGCATCAGAGCATTGGCGGCTACAAGGCTCTCACAAGAGTTCCTGGAGGATTTTTGGACCAGGTCTGGGCTAGCCAACAGGCACGCAGGATCTTGACTTTCTAGTGGCTGGTTACCCACAGGGGCTCTGCAGTTGACACTTGGCTTGTCTACAGTGGCCTTCCGTCGGCCTGCGTCCGATGCGGCCACCCATGGGAGACACAGAGACATTGCCTATGGGACTGTCCACAGGCGCAGCAAATTTGGCTGAGGATGCTGCGCATTTTGGCCCCCCTCTCCCCAGAGGGCATGTATACGTGGGGAGCCGCTGCTTGGTCGACTTCGTCAGGGCTTGCTCTGGGATACGAGACAGAGCAGGACAGCCAGGCCATCAGATTCATTAGGGGATAGCCTCGCCTTGTTCCTTCACCGGATTTCTCGTCCGCCGGTTGGACACAGGAGAGGGATCTACGATGGGAGCTCCTCAGCAGCCTCACCATATGCTTCACCTGGAGAGCCCGTTGCTTTAGGGTCTTTGAGGGGAGACTGGAGCCACCAGCAAAGACTGTTCGGGGGATCTCGTAGGAGTTGATTCACACCCTGCGAGGATAGTATGACCGCATCCGGGGCAACTTGGATCGAGCGATCTTGCGGCGCCAAGCCTTCCACACCACTTGGCGCAGCGGCCCCTTCTATACTCTACATTCGGGTACCCCCGCTGGCACTACAGGCCACCTGTTTGGATTTTCCCCCTCCTATTGTATGATATAGCCTCTCAGTTATTTGTACTGTTATTTGTACTTTTTTGCACCTAGGGAGAGTCTCCCTAGCTGCCTTGATTGGCTCTCTGCTCTGCCTTCTTATGAGCAGGAGAGGCATTTGTAGCCCAGTGGGCGTTTTTTTTTATAACTAATGAAAGGATCTTTTCTCGGAAAAAAAAAAACTAAAAAAAAATTCCCATTTCATAGACTAAACAAAATGGCTTCAAACTTTTGTTTCTTTGTAAGCTGTATGAAATGTCCATAGCATTGAATGCAATTTTTAATCCCAAACTTAGCAAACTGATGCTACTTTCTTATTCCAATGTTGCCTATTCTTCGGTGTGCCAATCTCTACTCAGAGGTGGTGGGAGGATACCCTAAGCTGGCATATCACAATACGCATAGCATGTGATGTGTATTTGTATGTATCCCGGGATCTCCATGAATCCATCATCAAAGAGTGTCAAATCCCCATAGGATCTCCTCGTGGAACGCTCCTGGTATAAGACTCCAAACCTGCAAACAAATGAACAACGTGAAGGGGCTGCAGGCCTGACTCACCTCCCAACCTTGACAGTCGTGGGCAACCCCACAAGACTTGGCTGTCCCCACCGAACCACGAGCTGAGCTAACTAGATGGACGTACCGACCAATCTCTACCTCGTGACGTCCCATACCGCCACAAACCTACCCTCGCAGACCTCGAGACTACTGCCGGCCTCGGCTGCATGAAGCAGGTGCACGTCTGCACTAGATCCAAGAGCTTGACCATAGAGCTCTCACAAAGACTCGCGAGACTCTAATGACTAACCTTGGCCACTCTTTTATAGGCTCTGGGCCGGTCATCGGGCGTCCACACTTGGATACCCGCCCGTCCATACTTGGGTGCCTGCCCCTTAGTCTATCCCTAACTCAGCACGCCAATCAGCCTGCCTAGCTCCAAGCTTCCCCAACCTCGCAGCTAGTCTTGTGTGCGTGTAGCACATGGTAGATACACACTGTGCACATGACATACTCCCCTTCTTCTAAGAGCTCACTCCTGAGCCCACTAAAAAGCCAGGGTAATCTCTCTGAAGAGTAGTCAATGTCTCCCATGTAGCGTCTTCCTCAACACGATCCTTCCACTTGATCTTGTATTCCTTGATAAGCGTATTACGCAATCGTCTTTCACGAAATACAAGAATCTTTTTAGGTTCGTATGAAATAAATGTCATATCCTGGACATTTATGATTTTTTTGAGGAGTAACTAATTGGTCTATTCCACCCAGTACTTCCTTAAGTCTACTGACATGAAATACAGGATGAACTTTCACATGAGAAGGCAAATCCAATTCATATGCAACAGAACCAATCCGTCGTGTAAAGTATCTAGGGGATAATTTCCGAGATCGACCTGTCTGTAGAGTCTCGGAATCTTTCGGAACTCGCAAATACACCATCGTTCCTTCAGAAAACTCTCTGGGTGAACGATGTCTATCAGAATAAAATCTGTCTCGGTCTTGAGTACTTCTAATAGATTCCTTGGCAACTTGTAACATTTCTTGCATATCTTGCAAAAAATTACGTGCTGCATCATGTTGAAGTCCTGAGAATCCCACTGTAACAGGTGATCTAGGTTGAAAACGATACATAAGCATGAAAGGACTAAAACCTGTACTCGTATGCTTAGTACTGGTATATGCAAATTCTAACATAGGAAGATAATCCTCCCATGAACTCTGCCTTTTGGATACATATGATCGAAGCATATCCTCCAAAATTTAACTCACTCTTTCAGTCTGGCCATCAGATTGAGGATGATCTCAGGAACTTAAATTCAAAGTTGTTTCCAACTTCTCAAAAACAAGTTTCCAAAAATCACTCGTAATCACTGACTATGTCTTGCGATAACCTGTACAGTCTAAACAATTACTCGATAGACTGCCTTGCTAATTGTGTAGCTGTAATGGTCTTCCGGGTCGGTAAAAATCTAGCTATTTTTGTCAAGTGATCTACCACAACCCAAATAGAATCGTGGCCTTGATGTGTTCTTGGCAATCCGGTAATAAAATCCATGGAAATACTTTCCCATTTATTACCTGGGATTTGCAAAGGATGCAACAACCCAGCCTGTCTAAAGCGTTCACCTTTTTTTGCTTGACAAACTTGACACTTGAGAACATAATCTTCTACATACCCTTTCATCTTTGGCCAATAAAAAGTGTGTTTCACTAACGATAATGTCCTGTGTATCCCAGGGTGTCCAGCAGAAGGAGCATCGTGACACTCCTTAAGAATGTTGAACGTAATGTCCGGGATCTCTGGTACACAAATTTTGTCATTACGGAATAGTAAACCATTCCGAATCATCCATCGACCTCTTGTAGCTTGAATGGTGGCTGCTCAACCATTGAGTCTTGGTCAATCAGTGAGCTCCCGTCCTGGATCTTCTGCCAAAATGGACCAAAATAACTATCAGTCTTGCAAAGCCCTCTCAATGACTGAAATAAATCAGTAGAAATCTCGGTGAACGTTCACCTCTCTTATTCTACTAAGCGTATATGCGACACTATTCATGGACCCTTTTCTATAACGAATCTCAAAATCAAAATCTTGCATGAATTTAGCCCATCGAGCTTTCCTTCCACTCAAATGATCGGCATCACATACATACTTGATTGACTGATCATATACCACAAACTTGGAGCCATATAAATCATGTCTCCAAACGTTGAGAGCATGAATCACAACATAAAGCTCCTTCTCAAGGGTTGGCCAACAAGATTGAGTGTCATCTAGCTTTTTACTTTCAAAAGCAACGGATCTACTATCTTGAAATAGAGCAGCCCCGATGGCATAGTCACTGGCATCAGTTTCAAGAACATAAGGCCGACTAGGATCGGGTAATGCTAAGATAGGTGCTTCCTTGACTTTATCTTTCAAAAGTTTGAAGGCCATATCCAGATGGTTATTCCAAGTGATAGGCTGATTTGACTTACGTCCACGACCTTTCAACAAGTCGGTCATCAATAGTGTGAGCTGAGAGTACTCCCGCACATATTTCCAAAAAAAAACAACAAAACTGAGAAAAGAACGAAGTTGTTTCATTGTTCGCGGTATAGGCCAGGCCAAAACCTTCTGAACTCGGTCATAGTCAATGCTCAATCCATCTCTAGTGATCTTGTGTCCCAAGTAAATGATGTTTGTCATGAAAAACTCACATTTACTTAATTTAGCATATAGTCGATTCTGTCTTAAAATAGTTAAGACAATCGTGAGGTTTCTAACGTGATCCTCAAGAGTACGACTATATATCAAAATATCATCCAGGAATACAACCACAAATTTTCCCAAATGTTCACGAAAAAGATCGTTCATCATTTGTTGGAAAGTGGCTCGAGCATTCGTTAACCCAAAAGGTAATACGAGAAACTCGTAATGGCCATACCTAGTCCGAAAGGTGGTTCTTTCGACATGCTTTTCATGAATACGTATCTGGTGATAGCCAGTATGTAAATCTATCTTCATGAAATATTTCGCTCCTGCTAACCGGTCAATCAGGTCATCTGATCTAGGGAGAGGATATCGGTTCTTAATTGTCAGCTTGTTCAATCTCTTATAATCTATACACATTCTCTAAGTGTTGTCCTTCTTTCTCCTAAGCAACACAGGTGCAACCCAAGGTGATTTACTTGGACGGATCTTACTCATTCTCAAATAATCTTCGAGTTGTTTAGCCAACTCATCCTCCTCAGCTTGGCTCATCCTGTAAGGTGGAATACTAACAGGGTGAGCACCACGAATCAGGTCAATACAATGATCTACTGCCCTTTCAGGTGGTAAGCCCGATGACAGTACCTTAGGAAATACATCTTGAAATGAATCAAGTATCTTCTGTAATTCTTTGCTTTCAAATACACTTAATTCATTGACATCCATAGAAGGTATGAGAAATGAAGAAAGTGGAATCAATACACAATGGAAAGCAGTATACAAAGAAGAATCCATTATATTGTCAAAATCAACTGTATTTACAAGAGGTCCCTGAGAGGGATGTATACAATCACCTAAAATACTATACTGGGTGTTTCTATGTTCAAAAGAAAAAATATGACTAGACCAATCTATCTGGACTTGAAGAGTCTTAAACCACTCAATCCCTAATAACAAGTCTACATGTTCTAGGTGCATAATATAGCATTCCAGAGTATCTTTGTAGTCCTGAATCTGGATCAGTAGCATCTCCACCTTTCAATCCCATACTTGCCGACCCGCAGGTAGGCGTACGCTCGCTCCCAAACTGTTCCGGAGTAATATTGGGGCCCAAAGTTGATGCCAAGGTATCCATACCCGAAAGAGTAGATAGGGTAGTGGTCAACAAAGAGATGGAGTTCGAAGCCTGCATCTGCGCGGCGATTTGTGCTTGACGTATTGAGGAAGAAGCTTCGAGAGCAACTTTAAATTCTTGGCAATCCGATTTTGACACATAATCGTCGAAAAGAACGGCATCGGTGTCTTCCGTAGCCGGCTGGTCTTCACGTTCGATAAGGGGCTCCAACTCGGATTCTTGGGTTAACATCTTAAAGAGGGCAAGATGAGAGAAAAAATATTTATCTTGCACAAGGAGAGTGCTAGAGAAGTTGAGAGCTTGAGAGCTTGAGGAAGCCCGCTTAAGGGGAATTTATAGGCTTCCCTAAAAGCTAACTGTAGCTTTTGCTATTGTGTTTTTTTTTTTGGCAATATATATATATATATATATATATATATATATATATATATTCTGTTTTCTTTATTAAAAAAAAAAAAAAAGAAAAAAACACTTATAAAGCAAGACTTGGGTTTGTGAAAACCGTTTACTAAGGTTTAGCAAAAAAAAAAAAACAAAAGCAAGACATGGGTTTTGTTTTGGTTTTTTTTTCCAAAAAAAAAATAAAAGCTAAAAAAAACTTACGCAGGTATGCTTTCGCTTTCTTTCTTTTTTTTCGTCACCCGCTTGTAATTAGCGCCGCCTGACACCCGTCGGCCTGCGTGGACCCTCTGCGCACGTCATCTGCGTGTACCAACCGTCGCCTGCGCACGTGGTTGGCCGCCTGTGCCTGTGCCTTCGCAGGCAGCCTATGTACCACCTGGCTGCGCAGTCGCCCTCTTGGCCTACCTGGCCGACTGCACCTACCTGCGTGTACCAGCCCTGCATACGTGCGCTTGTCCCAACGACTGCCTATGAGTACAGTAGGTCGGCTGTGTTGCCTACGCATACTAGTGATCGCCTGCGCTTGGCTGTGCATAGCAGCCCACGTTGTCGTGACGTGGACGGTGTCGCTGGGAAAGTACAAGACTTCTAGCTGTGAGAGTAGGTACCAAATTTAACAAGGAAACTCACACACAAAATTCTCCAAGGAGCATAGGACATATCCATTTTTTTAATGACATATACATGTGTCAATTCACCTCAATACATCCTTGAATTCATCCTGATGATTGCACAAAATTGTGTACCAAGTGCTTGTCCCTTTCCAATCATAGATTCACTGGCTCCTTTTTCCAAATCCTTCAAGCCAATCACATGTAGGCATAACATAATCTTCAAATAATTCCAACATACATGTAACCATTTTCATTTCATACATCCAATGTCTCCAATCCCATCATCTCATGATGTTCTTTATCACCTGAAAACCTGCCTATAAATTCCAACAACTCACAAACACAAGGCGATATGTGGCATAACTATAACATGCTCACATGATTTTAAGAAATTCCAAGGCAGATCCACTAGGGTAGAAACAAAATCAAATTTACTAGAATCCTTGCTGTGTTTTCTGATACTTTGATTCCACGTTTTTTGATGCATTAATATCACAACTCTTCATATCAAGTTCCTCTTGATTTGCAAAACCTTTAAAGGTTTTTAGACTCCACGAATTTTCAAATCGTGGGTAGGTAGGATAGTGAAACAAAAACAAATTAAATTAACACTTATCTGAAGTGGAAGGCGGATTCCACATGATTTTTGTAAAATTCCAAACGGCGCTTCGCTGCAGGCCGTGAAAGGCAGAAAACAAATATTTATTGAAAAACCTATCACTAGATAGCACACGATTTACTCATCAATTCTAACTCCTACAAGCGTTGAACAGTAGCCGCCACTTAGGATTTTTAGCCTCTGGTCAAAGGCGCACTGGTTCCTCCATTTTTCTGCAGACTTCCTTCTCATATGCGCACCTCCCCACTTCTCTGATTTTTCTACACTTTTCCCGCAAGGAGTTCGGCGCTTCCCCCACCTTTTGCAGCTATCTTCACGCATTTTCCTTCTTCCAAAATACTCATGCGCCACCTTTCCATTTCTAATACTTTCGATTATTTATCCTTTTAATGCCACGCAAGCTGCCCTCTTAATATCCCTTATTATAATCTACATTCAATAAGGTGTGTGATGCTCCTAACCTTGGCATCAAGGCAAGCTTTCCAATACAAAGTTGATCATCCAATTGTGTCTCCCGCATTCGATAAAGACTTCAGCACTCTAATGCCCCATTGGATCTCCATTGCTCTTGATGCCTCCATGGTTTATAATGTCATCATATCGACTATGTGATTTGTAGAATCCCCCAATTGTTCACTCAAATATATCTCCATGTCTTCATAAATGAATTCCCTTGTGCAGTGGCATGCCCTCATGTTTGCACTCCCATAAGAGGTATTCACTAACTCAACCCATCGATACCATAAAGAAGCTACTACACATTATGCACATGGGAAGCCATTATCATCATTAACATATCCCTTTGGCGAGCCACTCATACCATCATATATAACTAGATGTTTCCAACTTACCCATGAGCTCTGAGTAACAGCAGAACCATCACCCACCACACTCATATACAAAAACTCCTAGATCTGGCTCAGCCTCAGCTCGTCTTATTGAACCTCATTTACAATATGAACATATGTACATGGCATCATATAATGACTCGTCATGGCACTTAACCCATGCATCTGGATTTGCATTTGATGGCCTCACATGCATGGTTTCACACCATAGACGTGCCATGGCACGACATCCACCCCCTCTAAGCCTGCACATCCTGTGGTATGTGCCAAATCATCATCAAGATCCACATATATCTGGATGTCGTCCTCATCTTCCACATTATTAGGAAAATCATTCTCTTCCTCTTCAGCCATATCCATGTTATCATTATCAAGTCTCTTATCCTGAGTTCCTTGTGAATCAAAAGGATCATTGTCAAGCCTTCTTTTGAACATCTTGATCCTTTTGCCTGCTACAAGATTCTTTATCTCTGTTCCATCAAGCTCACACAGAGTATACGTGGCATTTCCATGCACATGCTTGACAATGTAAGGGCCAAACCATCTTTTTGCAAACTTCCTTTGAACAGTGAACTGGTTGTCAAGGCTACTATCATACATTAGAACCCAATCACCTTCTTCAATAGGTTTTGGCCGGAGTCTGTGTCTTCTATCAAATCTTTCTTTATTTTTCAACCTTGCATCTTTCAAGTGAGCTTTAGCAAGCTCTACATCTTCTGGCCTTCTCTCCAGTTGCCTTATTCGCAATGCAAGGAGGTCTTCCCTGCTCAATCCTTCCATCCAGGGCAAAACATTCCAAGTTGGAACTACTTCTTCAACTGGCATTACTGGCTTCTGACCATACATTAATTCTGCAGGCATGTATCCTGTCACTGAGCTATGAGTTGTACGGTCAGCCCACAAAGCATATGGTAGCAGCCTTGGCCACTCTCGCATTCTTTCTCTGCATGCCTTAGCCAAAGCTTTAATAATTGGAGGATGTCCTCGCTCACTTTTACCATTGCCCTCAGGATTGTAAGCACATGTTAGGGACAGTTTGATGCCAATTCTAGAGAAGAATTCCCTTGCTTCTTCAACATCTAGCTCACCCCTATCAGCTGTTATTTTCCCAACACAACCATACCGACAAATCACATCTTCCAAGAGAAATTTGCATACTATTTCCGTACTCTTTGTTCTAAGAGCACGCCCCTCTACCTGATTTGTCAAATCTTCTCTTGCAAGTGCTATGTACCGCATCTGCCAAATTCCCTAAGGCATTGTAACTAGATCCACTACCCATTTGTAGTGCATGGCAGGTGGGTAGGTTGGTTGCAAGCCATCACGATGTCGCACATATGAGTACATTTGACATATCATGCATGTTTCCACATATTGGGAAATATCCTTGTACATTCCTTTCCACCAATATTTTTCCTTTATTTTGGTTAAGGTGGCCCACACACTTCGATGTCCAGCCCAGAGACTCTCATGGAATTCTTTCACAAGCTTCCCTTGAGTCTCTTTATCACATATGACTCTCTGTGGCATAGCATTCCTGTGCTTAGGATGCTTCCAGAGGTACCCATCCTTTAGAAAATAACCATATGCTTTTCTGCAGATCCTCTTAAATTCTGAGTCAGACCAATTTTCCTGTCTTGTCAGAGTACTCAAATATTGACCAATAAGCAACCAATCTCCTTCATACATTTCCTCAATAAAAGACTCAAGTGCATTTGATAGACAATATGGTCCCCTTTTGCATATGCTGTAGTGTAGAACTTTGTACCCACATTATCAATGTCACTAATCATCTCTTTTTCATCTTCATATCTGGCTCTTGATAGCATATCTGCTACTGGATTATCTTTTCCTACAATATGCTCAAACTCAGGATTTAGTGACTTGATATAGGCAATCCACCTAGCATAGCAATATCTGGAGTAGTACAGCTTGCAATCATCCCAAGAAGTGGCAAGCAATAAGTTTCCACAAGTACAGATGCCCCAATAAGATATTCTTTTTCACATTTTAGAGCAGTAACTATTCCCCATAACTCTCTCTTGATCTGCGGATATTTTCTTTGTCGAATGCTTAATACCTTTGCTCCAAATCTGATTACATACCTGTGTTCATCCTCATCATCTTGCCCTACTGCCCATCCTATTCCAGTAGGACTAGTATCAACTGTAACAATCACAGGCCTGCCACACTCATAATCTGCCTTTCTCAGAGTAGGTGATGATTGGAGCAAACATTTCAGCTTCCGCATAGCTTTAATATGTACTGCACTCCACAGAAATTTTTGGTTTCTCCTCAAAAGTTGATAAAGAGAATCTGCTACATGTGCATAATGTGGGATCCAAATAACATAAAAGACACATGCTCCAAGAAATCTCCTCAGCTCTGTAACATTAATGCATGTCTCTTTCATTCTTTGTATTGCATCTATCTTGGCTGGACAAGGTCGGCGTCCACTAGTACTACAAAGATGTCCCACTATTAGCACTTCACCAACTCCAAACACTGATTTCAGCCCAGATAAAGTAAGATTCACTTCTTCAAGCCTGGATAGAATCATATCACAATCCTTTATATGATTTGCCACAAACTTGCGGCACCCCTTTGAATTCAAATTCCCATCTTTGTCTTTCTCATCACAGCCCTTTATTGGCACATCATCCAAAAATGGCATAGTTATTTGTGGTATGAAGTCTCGTAAGACTTTATTCATTCCATTCATCATATGTGCCACTGAGTTGGTGGCTCCCTATGGTAAGGTACACATCCTTACTAATCCCAAAGGAGTTCTCATTGTGGTCAAGTCCCTGCTTTGTATATCCAGCTGGAACTGATCATATCCCGGATACAGATCACCCATAGAGTATATAGCTTTCCCTGCAAATGCTTCTGCAAACTCATCCACAATCGGACCTGCTCCCACATTCCTGATTGTGACTTTGTTTACAGGTTGCATGTCTTGAATAAAGCGCAATGTCCCATTTTTCTTTGGCACGGTAAACCATCTGTTGGAATATGGAGCGCATGATGGCTCCAAGATTCCCACCCTGATCTTTTCTTTTAGTAATTCCATCAGCTTTGGCAAGAGAGCCTTTGGTACTGGAATTGGCCGCAGGTTCCAGGACACATGTGGAACAGTAAAGATCACCATTGGTGCTATTACACTTGGATCAACACAGCCTATCTCATGCGGCTGAAAAGCAAAGGCTTTCCCATGTTTTACAAGCATCTCCTCAAAGCATTCCCTTTCAACTGGCAATAGAAAATCCTTCTCACCAATCTTCAGCTCTTTTAGAGTTTTTTGAGTAAACTTATGCCCAATTTTCTTCGGATCTCTAAGATTTGGTTGCTTAGAAGCTTCATCTATCTTCTCCTTGCTTCCTGGTGGCAAAGGCAAGGCAACTGGTTTCACCTTCTTTGCAACTGTTTTGTACTTTGTATCAACATGAGCATCCATCTCGCAATTCATGTTTTTACATTCCACCCCCTCAAATTCCTGGATTATATCATACATCTCCACAGATGACACCTCTATCATCTCATTTCCACCCTGTAAGCATGCTCTTCCCATATCAAAAAGCACATCCATAGTATCTACAAGTGACACCTCATCAAGCACCCCTGAAATAAACTCATTTTTCTCCAAAAGGCCACACTGCTCAAGACTTTTTTGTTCATTTTGTACATGTCTACGCATGCCACGCTTCAAATCCTTGCTTTTTACAAAGACCAGTGACCCATAGCTAGAGAATCCCAGAAAATTTGCTGAAAAGTTATTTACATTGATTGAGTCCTGCGAGAACTCATTTTCCCTTGTACCATTGGAATCCCGCTTTACAATGGCACCTGGCCAAAATCCCTCATCTCCCTGTAATTCATGAATTCTCTATTTATCTTTGGGAGTGACTGTGCTCGAAGAGACTCACGATTCCTTTCATGGTTAATGCAAACTGTCAAGAACTGAACAGCTTTCTTGCCATCTTTACTCCTTATTCTCGCATATGCCGAGCCATCATCCAAAACCTTTGTTTCCATCCTTACAGCTGTAATGTAGGGTTGCCCAAGGATAAGGGGATACGATGACATCTCCTGAACAAAGAAGTTCTGATCATCTTTCACATCCCCTATAGTTACCCTTACATTTGGACATGCTGCATAGAGCTCTCCAGATGAGTTATTAGCTGCTTTAATCATCCACCCATGATCCACATCCATTAGCCACTTACATTTGTTGTAGAGATTTTTAGCCATAAGATTTATTTCAGACCCATGATCAATTAGAGCGACATATGGCTCTTCCAAATCACCTATCTTGACAAGGGTTTCAGTAGTTGCTCTTGCCGAATGGCCCCTGGAGTAATGACTCTTTGTAAGAACTTCTTTTTCATCATCCTCTTCCACAAAGCGCACTTGTCGTGCCCCATCAGCAGAGTGATTACATTCCACCACATTTTCTCTCTCTTCCTTTTGCTGTACCTGTACTCCATAAGTCTTGGAAGTGCTTGCCTCCCCTTGTGATGGAATAGATTCAATTATGGACTGCCTTTTTCTTCGTATAATATCAATTATCTCATCATGAAATTCTTTCTTTGCAATCCCCAAGACTTCCCCTAGTGTAAATTCCACCCTGCTGTTTAGAATCCTCTCTTCAAGCACCTTTTTGAGATCTGTTACAGCTTCAATATCAGATTGAAGCTTGTAGAGTGGACTTTTCCCTTTACCCTTCTCCTTCTTATGCTTCATTTTTGCTGGCACTTCTTCCATTGATACTTCCTGTGGAGGTCTGCTATGCAGTGGAGGCATATGTGATGGCCCAGGATCCTTCTTTTCACTTCCACGTGTAACTCTTTTTGATGGCCCTCCTTCCTCATTTTCCCTTTTACGCTTCTCCTCTACCTGTGCCTCATTATTCTGGCATTTAGCAATGTAGGCATGAACAAATAAAGAATCCACAGGCTCCTCCCAGCCAGTCTCAAGACGTATACAGTCACCTGCCTCATGCAAAGCTTGCTTAGACACCTTCTTTGATGCAATTAATTCCATTGTTGATGGCCAAAAGTCTTCATTCTCATAATCTTCATCATTCTCAGATCCCTGCTTTGATTGACCAGCCTTTAATCCATAGGTTGCTGCCTCAACTATAGAGATGGCATGACTAGCAGCCATATCCTCAACCAGCTTTTTCATCCCTCCCTTCCCAAAGTTTGTACTCAATGGAAGTCCAGTCTCTGTAAGGTGGATTTTCCCATCTTTGAAAAACACAAGTTGATTTTTAAGGGCTTCTTTATAGCTAGCACAATCTTTCTTTGCATGTTCTGGGTCATCACACCATATGCATCTGTATGTAAACTCTTCTTTACTTCGAGGCCTTTGCATAGAAGCCTGCCCTAATGGTAGCCCCTTTTCTTCAATCCTAGACACCTTCAATTTTAGGTCACGCATACCCTTAATAAGCTCATCCATCGGCCCTTCTACCTTTGGGATTGTAGCAGCTAGTTTTGGTAGATTCTCAGGGGTAACAGCAGTTATAGGGGTTGCAGAGCTCATCACCATTTTATCCCTCCTTCGTTGCCGCTTTGCTAGCATAGTGATTGCATCCTCAACATCATTCCAATTACTCTTTAGTTCCTGCTCTGTATCCTTATCCTCGAGGAGAATTTCCAGTTTTTCTTGGAGATCTTTCCCAGCTGCTTGTAAGAAGAGCTCTGTTTTTTCTCTGTCCAAAGTTGTACGCTCTATCCTTGACAGCTGGGCATAGCGCTTCTCAAACTCTCTTAGCAGCTCTGTGGCAGAAATTCCCATTTTAGGTTTTGTGACCCATTCCAAGAAAGTTCGTTTGGTCACTCGCTCAGAATCCTCCATGAAATATTCGTCCTTTAAAGCAAGCTTGAACTCCTCCCAATTTCTGCCACCATGTGCTGTCTGCAATCCTCTTATGCGCTCTCTTATTTCAGGAACACATACCAGCTCAAAACTTCGAACCATATCCTCCTCAGTCACCCTGTTTAGCTCCATTTCCTTTATGTAATTGCGCAGGTACTTTGTGATATCCTTTCCATCAAATTGATCCACCTTTTTCACAATTGATTGTAGTGCTTTGGTCGTGGAAATTTGTCCCCTCTCAGCAGCTTGCTGCTGTTGCATGTACATAGTAAACATCTGAAACATCTGCATAACTCCGGGGTCAAAATGAACCCCCTGACCCTCAGGATTCTCAGCCATAGCTTCCCTGTGTATTTCACCACACTCTCACCCCAGCAGTTTCACGTCGGGTTCACCAAAGAGCTGTCGTGACGTGGACGGTGTCGCTGGGAAAGTACAAGACTTCTAGCTGTGAGAGTAGGTACCAAATTTAACAAGGAAACTCACGCACAAAATTCTCCAAGGAGCATAGGACATATCCATTTTTTTAATGACATATACATGTGTCAATTCACCTCAATACGTCCTTGAATTCATCCTGATGATTGCACAAAATTGTGTACCAAGTGCTTGTCCCTTTCCAATCATAGATTCACTGGCTCCTTTTTCCAAATCCTTCAAGCCAATCACATGTAGGCATAACATAATCTTCAAATAATTCCAACATACATGTAACCATTTTCATTTCATACATCCAGTGTCTCCAATCCCATCATCTCATGATGTTCTTTATCACCTGAAAACCTGCCTATAAATTCCAACAACTCACAAACACAAGGCGATATATGGCATAACTATAACATGCTCACATGATTTTAAGAAATTCCAAGGCTTGCATTCCAGATCCACTAGGGTAGAAACAAAATCAAATTTACTAGAATCCTTGCTGTGTTTTCTGATACTTTGATTCCACGTTTTTTGATGCATTAATATCACAACTCTTCATATCAAGTTCCTCTTGATTTGCAAAACCTTTAAAGGTTTTTAGACTCCACGAATTTTCAAATCGTGGGTAGGTAGGATAGTGAAACAAAAACAAATTAAATTAACACTTATCTGAAGTGAAAGGCGGATTCCACATGATTTTTGTAAAATTCCAAACGGCACTTCGCTGCAGGCCGTGAAAGGCAGAAAACAAATATTTATTGAAAAACCTATCACTAGATAGCACACGATTTACTCATCAATTCTAACTCCTACAAGCGTTGAACAGTAGCCGCCACTTAGGATTTTTAGCCTCTGGTCAAAGGCGCACTGGTTCCTCCATTTTTCTGCAGACTTCCTTCTCATATGCGCACCTCCCCACTTCTCTGATTTTTCTACACTTTTCCCGCAAGGAGTTCGGCGCTTCCCCCACCTTTTGCAGCTATCTTCACGCATTTTCCTTCTTCCAAAATACTCATGCGCCACCTTTCCATTTCTAATACTTTCGATTATTTATCCTTTTAATGCCACGCAAGCTGCCCTCTTAATATCCCTTATTATAATCTACATTCAATAAGGTGTGTGATGCTCCTAACCTTGGCATCAAGGCAAGCTTTCCAATACAAAGTTGATCATCCAATTGTGTCTCCCGCATTCGATAAAGACTTCGGCACTCTAATGCCCCATTGGATCTCCATTGCTCTTGATGCCTCCATGGTTTATAATGTCATCATATCGACCATGTGATTTGTAGAATCCCCCAATTGTTCACTCAAATATATCTCCATGTCTTCATAAATGCATTCCCTTGTGCAGTGGCATGCCCTCATGTTTGCACTCCCATAAGAGGTATTCACTAACTCGACCCATCGATACCATAAAGAAGCTACTACACATTATGCACATGGGAAGCCATTATCATCATTAACATATCCCTTTGGCGAGCCACTCATACCATCATATATAACTGGATGTTTCCAACTTACCCATGAGCTCTGAGTAACAGCAGAACCATCACCCACCACACTCATATACAAAAACTCCTAGATCTGGCTCAGCCTCAGCTCGTCTTATTGAACCTCATTTACAATATGAACATATGTACATGGCATCATATAATGACTCGTCATGGCACTTAACCCATGCATCTGGATTTGCATTTGATGGCCTCACATGCATGGTTTCACACCATAGACGTGCCATGGCACGACAACGTGCGCATGCTTTACGTGCGTGGCTGCGTATACAGGCTGTCTTCTTTGCACATAAGGCTGCGCTACAACCTCACAGGCGCTTCTTCTCTCTCTCTCTCTCTCACTCTTGCATACAGCCGACTGGCTTTTCTTTCTCGCTCTCTCAAACTGTTCACACAGTTGCAAGAAACACATCCGGCCCTTCTTCTTTCTAAGCAAACCAACCAATACAAGACCACAACCTTCTTCACGGGTTCCTACGATGAAAAAGCAACATGCTGAAATTGAAAAACAGCAGTATGCACAGAAAAAACAGCAAGCTTCTCGAACTCATACCTATTCTTCGAGACTTGCTCGTTCACGAGGCTTACTCTGATACCACTGTCAAATCCTCATAGGATCTCATCGTGGAACGCTCCTGGTACAAGACTTGAAACCTGCAAACAAATGAACAACGTGAAGGGGGTGCAAGCCTAACTCACCTCCCAACCTTGACAACCGTGGGCAAGCCCACAAGACTTGGTTGCCCCCACCGAGTCACGAGCTGAGCTAACTAGATGGACGTACCGACCAATCTCTACCTCGTGTCGTCCCATACTGCCACGAAGCTACCCTCGCGGGCCTTGAGACTGATGCGGGCCTTGGCTGCATGAAGCAAGTGCACGTCTGCACTAGATCCAGGCTCCTGACCATAGAGCTCTCACAAAGACTCGCGAGACTCTATATGACTAATGACTAACCTTGGCCACCCTTTTATAGGCTCTTGGCCAGTCATCGAGCGTCCACACTTGGATACCTGTCCATCCATACTTGGGTGCCCGCCCATTAGTCTATCCCTAACTCAACTCGCCAATCAGCCTGCCTAGCTCCAAGCTTCCCCAACCTCGAAGCTAGTCTTGTGTGCATGCAGCACACGGTAGATACACACTGTGCACATGACAAAGAGTCGCAAGAAGTGATCTCTATAGAACTCACAGTTCTTACCAATCTTTGATGGCAACGCCCATGTTTGATGTATATGCAGTCCATGTAGATCTAACCGGATGATCGGCTTGATTTCATGTCATTAGAGGTGGAGGTAGGGGGAATCCGTCTATCTGTATGCTATGTGCATGAAACTACTCAACTACCTCTGAATACCATGCATGTGTCAATAATGGTGGTGGCCATGTGGACGAGAAGGGTGATCCAGCTCGTCTCACCCGCTCTATCTCCCACTCAATTAGTGCTAGCCATGGGAGGCGATCTGTGTCAAAGAGTGTATACATGCTGAATGTAAGTGATGGTCTGAAAGAGGCCATCTAGAACCAATAGGGACACCTCAAACTCTACATGTATAATGTCACGTGGTACAGATGGCTTACTCTTGATCATACGTGACAACATCATCACTTGTAGCCTCTGTATGCTCCTCCACTCATCCTTCCCTAGGCCTGGCCCAGAAGGCGGCACCATACATAGTTGTTGGTCGTACTAAAGTGTCAAAGAGCCAACACTTAGTACGGGCTCCTGGAAATGTGCTTGGAAACAGTCTCTCCGGGGGGTAGAGAGGCATGCCCCCTTGCTAGTCGGTCAGTGGCAACTATGGTCATGCAAAATTGGAGACTTGTAAGAGTCCAAGGTGTACGTACTTTTGCACGGTCTCCACTTGGGTCTCACTGTATAAGAAAGATAATTATCCACATAAGATGTGTTGATTACCATAACCTTAGTTTTTCCCAAATTGATGGAAATCTCTCTCTCATGTAACCTTTCTTTCTTTCTACCACTAAGCTATGAAGGAGAGAGTTCGAAGGCTACACCAGGGCACAACAAATGTGAGTCCTCCTCACCCCATGCCCCATGTATGATGTACTACACCCCACCATCTCCACTGGGTGGAATTAGTAGCATACCACCATCATATAGTGACTGCATAGTGAGCTGCATATGACTAGGATTAGCTTTTCATTTCAGTTTTTCTTTCCATGATACTCAGGACATGGACTTGTTGTATACAGATTTGTCTCATAGGCAATCTGGCCTTCTGAAACCGGCCTTCAGAAATTTGACGAGCGGTGATACAAACACTTGCACATAAAACACTTCAACGCCATTGAGGACCTAGAAAAGGAAAACAAACATGGGGAGCTAGAGTGCTCCTGCAAACAGTACACGGACACCAATTGGCCCCAAAACGCAGTGGCGCCCCTTGCGGTATTTCTTTAATTGATTATAAGAGCTTTGATTACAATAAGGCTGGGAACTCAGCCGTCATAGTAGAACTCCTGAAGCCTGCAAATACCCTGCATCATGGCTTCATATCCACTCGGCATCCTCAAACAAGTCCAGCCATTGTTCACCTCAAAAGACTCTCACACATTGAGTCCTGCATACAGAAGTCTTCTCCCATGATCAGGACTGCCACAACCATCCATAGCCTCTCACCCTATGAACAGCATCACACCCTGACACATCCAGTGCTTCTGCATCACAACACAGACTCCCAAACTGTCTCTCAAAAGAGAACTCGCATCACAGCACAGTATACCATACAGTCGACACACCTGTACCAACCCTCTCTACCTTCCAAGGGTACTATCCATCTCTGTCATGGATTCCCTGTCCCCTGCCCAATTAGTAGCAAGGCTGTACCAAACATGTGTCCATTCCTGTACCTTCTGCCTCCATGTGACCTATCTCCTGGAGAAACCCAAAAACATGTTTCCTCCAGAAACCTACGACCTGCTTCCACATGAAACCCTTAGGCCTGTTTCCCTTTGAAACTTCCGTCCTGTTTCCATATAGAACCATTCATGGCACCATTCAACAACAGTGCCAACAACGGCATACATCTAGTTACCTGTTCCCTCATGAAACATCTGGAAACATAGAGATGCCCATAACTGTAGGTCCCTCTATTCCTTTCTAGCAGGAAGAAAACAATCTCCTCCATGAGCATGCAGCCATGCGAGCTTGCTTCACTCCCATGCCAAGAAACACATTCAAGTGACCTGTACTTGCAGCCGGAAACCCACAACAGGCCATCAAATCAGCCCCATGTCTTCTTCCAAGAGAGAGAGAAAAGCCCATGCAGCTGTCTTGTCTCCTGCTCAATCATACGTTTCTGTCCTCTTGCAATCAAGCCCACACGACTGTGCCAAAGAGAGAGAGAGAAACAATAGTCGGCAGTCTCTGTCCAGCAACTTCTCTCCTCACTGTTTCTCCTGCAACTTGCCACACTCCACAAGAGAGAGAAACAGTGCTGTCGGCCAGCAGTCCTGGCCACGTGCAGTCCAAAGCTGTACTTCTCTGCAGTCCAGCTAGCCGCCTAGAGAGAGAGAGAGGCGTGTAGCTGTAGCCGGCCAGTTACTAGGAGGAAAACATCTGCTAAGCCCGTACCTCTGTGATCTCCCTCTGATGTAGCCTGGGAGTCTGGTAGCCTCGTGCTCTCGGTCTACGTTTGGCTCAGAGGTCCGCAGCACGCTGAAGGGTAACCCCCTCCTGTGTCAGGGTAGGCACTAGGATAGATCTCTGGAAGAAATCAGTGAGCTGGAGCTGTCGCCCACCTCTCCCAGTGGTGGTCCGTATCAGTGTCTCTCTCTCGCGCTATGTCTCTAGCAAGAACTGGACAAATCTGCGCTGGTCTGCAGACTCCATGATCTGGCGAAGTGAGGGATGTCCACTGAAGATGGTGGTGTATCTCTCTCTAATGACACTATATGCTCTGCATCTACATACATAATGTTCCTCACTCTCAACCTTCTCCTGGCATAGTCTGCATATCTCTGGGGATCCGTGCTGCCCTACCTGCCTCAATCTCAAGCTGGTGTGATGACACTCTGAGCTGGCCAATCACCACTCGGGCAATGTGAGGCATGTACACATCCATGTATCCAGGTCTCTGTATGAATCCATCCACTGAGATACGCATAAACTGATCTTTGTAGTATAGCATCTTCGGCGGTAGAGGCTGACTGGGTGTAATCCAAGTCTCTTGAGTGTATGGCTGCCATAAATCTTGCCGAAGGACTCTGTTCCTCTCACTGTGAGAGAGCTGGATGTGTGGTGCATGTATATCATACTGGAAAGGTGGCAGGTGATCTATGTCGAGACCATGCTAAGTGAGCCACTATATCATCTGTGAATACCATGATCTCCTATCTCCCCTCTCTGCGAGCTGCCTGGACACCTCAAAAGCTCTATGTGAGAGTCAACCTGATGGCATATCTCTGATCCTCTGTATGAAGCAGATCGTCTGGAAGAAGGCCTCTACTAGCATAGGAGGTGCAGCAAACTCCGTCCAGACAATGTCATGTGGGACGGAGGGTTTGCTGCGGATCATCTATGAGAGCATGAGAATTTGAGGCCTCTCTATCTGAGACCATGTGGAGGTGGCGAGCAACATACATCAAAGCAGGGGTGACTAGTGTGTCAAACAACCACCCCTTCGTGCACGGCTCCTCGAAGTGTGCCTGGTGACATTGTCCCTCTAGCATGGCCAGAGCTGCATACCCTCATGTGAGTCTATCCCTGGTTGCTTGTGCCATAGTAAATCTTCCTGGCGGAGTTGTAAATGTAATCCCCAGGTACACATATGAATCTACCACCTCTACATGTCCTCCTACTCGTGTGAAGCCTGAGGTGTGGAAAATCATGGCCTTGGTTTTCCCAAGGTTCACTGTAAGCCCCCTCTGTGTGCAGAGGTCGTCGAGTGCATGGAGATGGTGTTGTAGTCCCATCCGCGACTCAGAGACCAGAATAATATCATCTACATATAGCATAATGTGGACTGTGGTACCTGAGATGTCTACCCCGTCCCCACCACCGTGACCAATGAAGTCAGTCACCTCATCAATGTGTAGCCCAAATAGTGTAGGAGAGAGTGGGCATCCTTGCTTCACACCTATGGTGCTAGCAATAACATCCCGGGGCATCGTATGCGCCCGAGGACCTGCTCATATAAAGCATAGATGCCCCAAACCATCTCTGATGGGATCCCCAATGATTGTAGGCGTTGGAAGAGTCTCTCTCGTGGCACCGTGTCAAATGCTTTGCGGAAATCCACAAAGCAGCAGTATAATCTCTTCTCTTGTGCCTAGCCTGGTCAATCAGACATCTCAGAGTGAATATATGGTCAATAGTGGAGAAAGCTCGTCAGAATCCAGCCTGCCCTGGTGCTCGCAGTCCCTCCTCTACATATGAGCTCGACTCTGCCTCGAGCACTGTGCCATAAAGTTTGGCCAATGTATGACCAATCATGATAGTCCTGTAGTTGCTAGGATCTAGCATGTCTCCCGCTTTGTGGAGAGGCACGATGGTGTGCATAGTCCACTTAGCTGGTAGGGCCTCCACTAGTGCCCTATTAAAGAGGTGAGCAACAAAGGGTCCTAGTGTGTCAGCTGCATAAATAAGATGCTCACTCTTTATACCTGTGTGGTTAGCCGATCTCCCATGCTGTAACCGGCGGATAGCTCTCTCTACTATCGAGGCGGTAAAGAAAGTAGAGGTGGTAGGGCGGGACTCCTGTGGCTATGGTATGGGCGACTACTAAGGGATATGGTAGAGGCTCTTTGCATATGTGTGCCATGTATGTGGATCCTCAATCGGGGTACGAAGGCGAGGCTCTCTCATCCTACACTATGCAGTGGCTGCATCTCTGCTCATGAGTAGGTGGTATATATCCCAGTACTGTGCCTCCTCATATGCACGCCTCTTACGGTGCGTGAGGGTCCTCATCTGTCGGCTCACTTGTCTCTGTGTAATGGTCCCTAGTGCTCTTTGGGCACGGAGGTGTCTATATAGCTCTCTGCACTCATCATCATACAACCGATTCTGGGGCATGCTCCTAGATCTATCTCTGTGTGCAATGTGTGTATGATGGGGAAAGCTGCCGGTGGCGGCCGTATGTAGTAGAGATGACAGCTGGGTGGTGAGTGTGTCTAGAGGTAACAAGGGATCCATCTAGAGTAGCCCGTCATATACATGATGCTCATATATGTCTACCAAGTCATGGGTGAAGTAGAAAGTTGTATGCGATGCCTGTGGACTGTGTGGGTGCTGGTGTGCAGCTCGCCAGTGACAGTAAGAGGTACATGTGATCCGCGCCAATAGGACAGGGGGGGATGGTGAAAGATGTCATTGCCTGTGTGGTCTCCATGGACCCCAAGTTGGAGTAGTGTATGATCTCCTCTGAAAGGGCTGCATATGGTGACTCTCCCAATGGCCCTCTGTCGTCGTCCTCCTCCCCTCTACTCTCCTCTGCTGTCATGGCATATCTCGATCCTCTAGGAGAGGAGTAGCATAGAGCAATGTATAACACCCTGTCTGCTGAGAGCTGCAGTCTAATCCACATGTATCTAGCCTCCTGGTCACGTGCTACCACCTGTAGGCAATCCTGTAGCTCTCACTTGAAGAGTACCGCTATACCTCCAGATCCTCTCGATGTGCTCTGCCATGTGGTCCCCTGTATGTAAACTCCCACTGATAGCCCTCTACTTTGGGTAGCCCCCTCTCTGGGCTCTGGTGCGTCTACGTAAGTAGTATGATGTCCCGTCCCTCCATGACCTCCTCCATCCTCCCAAGATGTGTCCAAAGTGCTCCATTGCAATTCCAAACTGCTATGTGTATCTGTGAATCTGGATCCTCCATAGCTGATGTCCCATAGGCCGCCTGGCGCTAATCGGTGGCCTTGCTATCGATGATGACACGGCCATCGCGATAGAATGCTCTCTTGCCCTCTTTCCGGGCCTGTAGGACTCTCGGCATGCATGTTTTCCTGTGTTCTATCTGCATCCTTGTAAGGTCGTCATCCAAATAGATGGGATCTCCCTGTAATCCTCATAGAATCACCCTCTTCCTCATGAAGGTGACCCTCTCCATCTCTCCTGCAAACAGTAGGATGAGGGCTCGCTTGCGTGTTGACTCTTTCCCGGCTCTCCATGCTTTGGTGAAGGGGAGAGGGTCCTCTTCCTTGTAGCCGAGCTTCATGCATAGAAGCTGTCCATCTTTCTCGGGAGTGGAGTCGGGTGTCTCGGCTATACCTGTGACTCGAATGTTGAGACGGCGGGCATGCCTCATCTTCTCCTCCTCAATGGTGGTGTAAATGATTTGGTGTTCTTCCCTTTGAGTCTCCTCCCTTACTTCTTTACGGATGTTCTTCTTCACCACTTCAACCCATCCTGACTGCTAGGCTTCGCGTTTTCCCTCCATGTCCTTTGTGATCTCCTTGGAGATCTCTTCTTTGATGGCCGTGAGAGTGTTGTCATTGATCTCCCCTTCTTCCTTCTCGGTGTTCTTGACGGCTACTAGTTCCACTTTCAATGCACTCACCTCCTCCTTGAGTGCCGTGTTCTCTTGTTCAAGGTCCGTGACCCGTGCTTGGAGGGCCATGATGTGCCAGTGTAATTTGTTCTCCACCTCATTGAGGTTGGAATCGGATGTCTTCTTGGTCTCCTTGATTGGTGCCTTCATTGCAGTCTCGAGGGCCTCGAGCTTCTCTTGGAGACTCGGAGCCATTCCTCGAGATTACACTGTAGAGCGCTTCCCACAGGCAGGGAGGGGGGGAAATGAAATGAAATGAAATGTTATATTAACGTCTTCAAAAGGCCATAATGACCTATGAGACCAAAAGTTACATCATGGTGGATCTGATACAATGTCTGGATAAAAAAACCCAGAAAATGAAAAAATAAAGATGATACTACTGGCACCTAAAAAATGAAACTGGAACTGGAAGGTACACTATGGAGGTACCTCCATCTCATAATATGTGCCGCATCGGACACTGGCGGATCTCCTCAATATCCTGTGTGGTCAGCACCCTGACTGGGTGTCTCGCATGCCTCGCAAGAATAATCCGAATCTGCCGCTGTAACATCCGTCTATGCTGGGATGCCCTCCTCCGTGGTCGTGGGCGTCTGGACCACCCAAGCTCAATCGCACGATCAATCAGTGTACCTCTGGTGTGGGCGGTATCCATGTCCTGCTGCTGCTGCTGTGGTCCATCTGGCGCAGTGATGGCCGGACTAAAGAAGTCTGTAATGTGCCTCTGAGTCTGGCTCTCTGTGCGCCTAAGCAGGCTATCTCTATGTCTCCGCAGCTCAAGCAAGAACAATCCCAAACACCTCTGGTCCTGGTACCCCATGACTCTGGAAAGTGGTCCAAAACCCTCTCTGAATAAACAGTGGAAACGACCACGTATCTCATAGTATGCAGTACAATGGCATATATAGGGGAGAGAGAGAGAGAGAGAGAGAGAGAGAGAGAGAGAGAAATGAAATGGTGGACCAACTTGCCTACGCACGTGTGTGAGAGAGAGTGGATTCTCCTTCGCTTCCCCTCTGGCTGCAGCTCTCACCTCTGTGTGCGCGAGAGAGAAAGAAAGAAAGAAAGAAAGATTTTATTAACGTCTTCCAAAAGACCGAACTCGGCCTATGAGACAAATCGGAGTACCTGTATGGGGTATCCTCTGTCATCCCAACAAAATGAAAAAGTACTGAATAAAAAAGCTGAATCTGGGTGTGCAGGGGATGGAGCTCTACTACTAGGAGAATGCAAAGCTATATGCATGGAGTATACAATCATGATATGCAACCTAGCTAGCTCCATCCTGTACCATACTGGGGATATAAAATGGTATACATCAGTGAAGGGGGTGTCCACAGCTCCCTGAAGAACATGCCTGGGTGTGCTCTGAAGCGAGCCAGTCGCTCCGCACCCTCTCTGTGAAACTGAGCTCTGATCTCTGTCATCTCTCTCTGGTATAGGCGTGGTGTCCGAAAGCCAGGTGTCCTCTGTCTCTTGCGGGCTCTAAGTGTCTCTGCTCTCTGGAGAGTAATTCCCTGCCGTGTAGGGGCTGGGAGGGGTGTGGATCTCTGAAAAAATGTAGTAATCTGTGTCTGTCGCCCCCCCTCTGGAGCTGTCTGAGCCTGTAATAATGTCTCTCTGTGGCGCTGTATGTCTAGAATGTATCTCCCCAGTATGCGCTGGTCTGCTGCCTCAAAGATCTGGCGTAGGGAATGTGGCTCTCTGAATAAAATAGGATATCTCTCTCTGATGGCTGTATATGCTCTGCATCTGCATACATAATGCTCCTCACTCTCCACCTCCTCTCTGCACAATCTGCATACCCTCTCCTCTCGGGGGATCCGTGCTGCTCTGCCAGTCTCAATCTCCAATCGGTGTGATGAAACTCTGAGGTGACCAATAGCCACTCGGGAGCCGTGTGGTAAAAAGCCCTCCATGTATCTAGGCCTCTCTATGAATCCATCATCAGTGATACTCATGGAGTGATCTCTGTAGTATAGCATCTTCGGTAGAAGAGGCTGTGCAGGCGATATCCATGTCTCTCGTGTATAGAGCTGCCATAGATCCTGTCTCAATACTCTGTTCCTCTCACTATGAGAGAGACGGATATGTGGTGCATCCCTGTCATACTGGAATGGTGGTAGATGATCCATGTCTAGGCCATGCTGTGAGAACCACCAATGTGTGACCTGTGCATACCATGATCCTCTGTCTCCTGCCGACCCAGAGCCCGAGCACCGTATGGTTAGCACCCTCTAGGATCCGCAGGTGACCTAGCGCTTCACTCATAGGCCGCTTCCTTGGCCCCTCATCCACCGTACCGGAAGCTCACCATTTTAATCGCACCGAGGCTGGTCAAGACCTCGGCCGACCCTGCTACGTGAGACGTCCTTCATTGACTCTCCGTCAACAGTTGCAACTTTTTCAGTTAGGTCTCCACGACCTTAATCACAAGATGGTCACAATGCTTTCCCAGCAATCTTGACATAAAACAGTCATTTACAAACAGCATTTACAAACAGTCACAAAATACAGTTTCTATATTAACTCTCATTTTTCCACATTATCCCTCATCAATCCACATTGCTTATTCCACATTCCAGTTATATGTGTACTCATCCCATCACATCATTTTCCATCTCATCACTTCAGATTCCTTCACATCACATATCATATATTCACATCCATACATATATCTACATCCACATCCACATTCACATCCATACATCTACATCTACATCCATACATCTATTTTCACATCCACATCTACATGCATATTCATGCATCCACCTCCCCAGCCTTCGAGGTATATAGGAGTAAGAATCTCCCTTTCTGATCTTATAATTATTCCCTCTCTAAAATAAAAGAAAGTTTCTGTTTAAAAAAAGGAAGACCCTTTTCCTAGAATACTTCTCAGGAGTCCCACCTGTTTTAAGGATTTAGAACAATGAGTTCAGAAGTGAGAATCGGTGTTTTGGATATCAAGGTTTTGGTTTTCATTCGAGTACGGCTCAAAAGAAGTTCTTTATCTCTTAGGGAGTATAAGAAGTTATCCCCCAGATATTGTAACCCTTATATCTAAATTCAATGAAAGTAGGTGACTTAGCCTACAAGCTTCTTTTATTCCCTTATCTCAAAGTTCTTAATGTACTTCATAGAAATATGTGCCAAACCCAAATCATGGAAAGACGGTAAAACTTCAGTGGCAAGTTACCGTTGGCTTCTAAGTTACGCTAGCTCCTTCCTTTATATAAGTCGTAACTTTTACTTGTCGCTCACAGTAATCTTACTCCCATCAATCTCCTTTCTTTCTTAATCTCCTTCATGGCTTGGCAACAAGAACTAGTTTTATCCATGATGATTTCTCACCTTCAAGACGCAAGAGAGTCTGTGAAGAAAGACTTTATAGAACAGTATGAGCGCTCACTTTTCCCTCACTTGGGAACTTCTGTAGCGCAGACCAAATGGCGGACCTATCAAGACATAACTAGGGTAACACCCTGGGGTCAACAGCACTTTCGTAATAATGTCCGCTTGGCCATGGTTATTGAAGCCTTGGGTTTGGGTCCCCGATACTACTGCGTCATGAGATCAAGGCATCTTGGGTTTTCTGAGCGGGTCTTTTTACTGGCGTGTTTTCTTCCTCATGAGAAGATATGCCTTTACCCCGTTTTTGGCTTGCCTCTCAGAGGTCCCCATAATGTCCTCTGTCTGGTCCAGTGTCCTTTGATGCCCGACTAGCCCCTATCTCCTCTGGATCCACAGGGTGGAGGATCTCCATGTCATCATAGTCATACACCTCACACTGTCTGCTCTGTGTGTGGGCATTGAAGTCGCCCGTAAGAAATACTTCCCCTAGTGTAGAATAATGCATAATCTCCTCTGACAGACAAGTGTATGGCGAGGCTCCTGTCTCCTCCTCCTGTGGCATGTCCTCTGTAATGACATAGGAGGATCCTGATAGAGAAAAGTAACATAGAGCTATGTATATAACCCTGTCCTGTGAGAGCTGTAAGCTGATCCACATGTATCTGGCCTCTGGATCCTGTGCTACCACTCTCAGTCTTCCCTGTAGCTCTCGTCTGAATAGGACTGCTACTCCCCCCGACCCTCTCGAGGTACCCTGGCGTGTGGTCCTCCTGTATGCTGACTCCCACTGGAATCCCTCTACTCGAGGTAGCCCTCTCTCTGGGCTCTGACGTGTCTCTGTCAAAAGTATGATGTCTCTCCCCACCATAACATGCTCCAGTCGTCCAGGCTGCACCCATAGTGAACCATTACAGTTCCACACTGCTATGTGTATCTCTGTCAGTGGCATGGTCTGTGTCCCATAGGCCCCAAACCGCTAATCCATGGGCCGGCCATCAATGATGACCCGACCATCTCGATAGAAGGCCTTCTTGCCTTCTCTCCTCGCGTGTAAGACTCGTGGCATGCAAGTTCTCCTATGCTCAAGCTGCATCCTCGTGAGATCATCATCCAAGAAAATGGGAGCTCCCTCTAAACCCCGTAGTATGACCCTCTTCCTCATGAAGGTGAGAGAGAGAGAGAGAGAGAGAGAGAGAGAGAGAGAGAGAGAGAGAGAGAGAGAGAGAGAGAGAGAGAGAAATGAAATGAAAATGAAATGAAATGATATATTAACGTCTTCAAAAGGCCAAAATGACCTATGAGACCAAAAAGGTTACAACAATTGGTGGATCTGAAACAATGTCTGTGTAAGAAAAGCTAAAAAAAACTAACTGAAACTGAAATAACTGTGAGGAAAAGTACGGTACTAGGAGCTCCTAATGGATAACATCTGGGAGGACAACTCTAGCAACAAAGGTAAGCATCATACACATAACTATCCAAAGATGTCTCTCATCGGTCGATGGCGGATATCCTCAATGTCCTCCATGGTGAGTACTCTGACTGGACGTCTCCCATGCCGTGCTAGTATGGTCCTGATCCTCTGTTGTAGTCTCCGCCGGTGTCGAGATGGGCCTCTCATCTTGGGGCGCCTGGACCGTCCCAGCTCTATAGCCCGATCAATCAGTGTACCTCTAGTGCGGCTAGTCTCTGGCTCCATCTGGCATAGTTGAAAAATCCTGGCCTCAGCTGGTACTCCTCTGAATCTGCCAGTCTCAATCTCTAGCTGGTGTGAGGATGAGCGCATCTGACCAATAGCACACCGTACCCCATGAGAAAGATGAGTATCCATGTAGCTGGGTCTAATCACAAACCCATCCTGCGTGAGCTGGAGAAGATGATCTCTATAGAAAGCCATCTTCGTACCAAGCTCCTGTGTCGGTTGTATCCATGTCCTCCTAGTGTCCAGCTGAATCAAGTCCTGCCTGATAAGTCTGGTAATCTCTGCCCGTGTGAGAGAGAGAGAGGGTGCATCCAGGGAGTACTGAAATGGAGGTAGCCTTTCCATACTAAAGCCATGCAACTGGAACCAAGCTGTCATCTGTGCATACCAACATGATCCGTCTCCCTGTGATGCCAACTGTCGTGAAGACTCCAGGGCTAAGCGAGCATATCTATCTCTAGGGAGAGCCCAAGTGCTATGTATAAAGGAGTCTGATCGAGTGAGTGCCTCTACCACCAATGGGGGGACAGCCATCTCTGCACGGATAATATCATGTGGTATGGAGGCCTTGGCCCTAATCATCCGAGAAATCATAGAAACCAAGGGCCTCTCCATACATCTCCATCCATCAGTGCTACCAGCTTGGCTGTGGTGACCCACTGAGGGTCCCCATATCTCCACTCCATACAGCATGGCTGAAGTGACCAAAGTGTCAAAGAGCCAGAGCTTTGTTCGAGGTTCCAAAAACTGAACCTGCAAACACATCCTCTCTAGTCTCCCCAATGCTGCATAAGCTCTGGTCAATCTGGTCTCCGCTGCTCTCCTCAAGAAAATAGTGGGCCACTGAAAACCACACCAAGGTAAGTATATGCATCTGTATACTCCACTGTCTCCTGACCATATGTAAGGGTGGGTACTGACCTCCTAACCCACTGTGCTGTGGTGTTAAACACCATCACCTTGGTTTTACCAAGGTTAACAGCAGACAATCCACTGTCCTGTGTAAATGTGTGCAATGCATCCAAACGACGCTGCATCCCCTCTGGAGAATCTGAGATCAGCACAATATCATCAGCATACAATAACAGCGGAATCCATGTCCCTGCTAGCTGTGCTCCTCTGTCACCCTCGCGCTCTACATAGTCTGAAACCTCATCCACGTACATCCCAAATAAGGTGGGAGAAAGGGGGCAGCCCTGTTTCACTCCAATAGTGGAGTGAACCATCTCAGATATACCCCGAGTAGTACGTACCTGTCCCACAACTGTCCTGTATAAAGCCATGATTCCCAAATCAGCTCTGTGGGCACTCCCATCTCCCGTAGTCTGCGCATCAGTCTGGCTCTCGGTACTGTGTCAAAAGCTTTGCGGAAATCCACAAAGCAACAATAAATCCTCTTGCCATATAATCTGCCCTTCTCAATAATAGCTCTGAGTGTCAAGATATGGTTAAGAGTGGAGAAACCTCTCCTGAACCCTGCCTGCCCTGATGCACGTATGCCCTCTCTCTTTGCCCATCTACTCAACTCCTGCTCAAGAATAGATGCATATAATCTAGCCAATGTGTGACCAATCATGATGGTACGATAATTCCCAGGAAGCATGGGATCCCCTGACTTGAAGATAGGCACAATCGTGGACATATTCCAAGTCTCAGGAAAACCCTCACACATGGCTCGGTTAAACATCATAGCAATAAGCTCTGCAAGCATATCTCTGGCATGAATAAAGTGCTCTGCTACCAAACCATCATGATCATATGCTCTCCCAGTCCTCATCCTGTCAATAGCTTTCCTTACCATCTCAGCAGTAAAGAAAGCACATGTCTCTGGGCATGGCTCCGATGGGTCTGGCAGGGGTGGCTGTCCTGCTGCTGTGTACAGGGATGCTGCATACTCACCCCAAATCTCTGTGGAGGTAATGGCTGGTGATGGTGAATGCTCATGAAATAGTCTCCATGCCTCGCCTGAGTCCCGACTCATAAATAACTGATACAAATCTCTCTCTAACTGAGCAAGATAAGCCCTCTTCTTCCGTCGCACTAGGTACCGGAAGGTAATCCGTGACTGTCTGTGACTGGTAACACCCATGAGCACCTCTCTCTGTAATCTGATCCTCATCTCTCTGCACTCCTCATCATACCAACTGTTCTGGGGCATGTTCCCAGACCGTCTCCGTGTAGGCTAACTATGAGGATATGCCTCTGATGCTACAACATGAAGCGTATCTATCAATATCTGAGTGAGATCATCTAATGGCCGTCCCGGCTCCTCGGCACATAAGCGTCTGTATATCTCATCCGTGTACACGGTGTCAGTCTCCCTCGTAAAGGTATAACGAGTGTGTGTGGAGACCTGTCCCAATGGAGCGGTGCTGAACTGAAATGTGACAGTGAAGGACAAGATAGCATGATCCACTGCTATTCCAGCTGGCCTAGTGCCTACCATAAAATCCTGAAAAGAGGGAATGAGACTCGGCTGAGCCATAACATAGTCCACTGTACTAGCACCATGCCTATGTGGAAAGCAAGTGAAACCGCCCGATGCGGGAATCTCTGTAGGCCATTCAAGATGGCCAATCCATGTGCAGTCCCCATGTCTATCAAATACCGCCCATACACTATATGTTCCTCATCCTGTGAGAGTCTAGATAGGCCCATATCCCTAACATCAAGCTCCCTCAACATCTCCTCTGAGGTATCATAAAATACTGTCTGGTTATGGGCGGTCCTGGCATTGAAGTCCCCCAGGAGAATGATGTCACCATCCCTGGAGAACTCCCAAATATCATCATCCAAAATAGAAAAGGGAGACTGCCCGCTAGGTGATGCATACACTGATGTACTAGGAGCAAAATAGCATATAGCAATGTAGAGATATCTGCCCGTCTCTGCCCTCAGTCTAACCCACATGTACCTAGCCTGCTCATCTCTGCGGACTATATGTATCAGTGGCTGTAGCTCCTCTCTAAACAATACTGCCACTCCTCCTGAGCCCCGTCCTCTATGCTCTGAACGAGTCTCCTGTCTACAAGCTGTCTCCCATCGGTATCCACTAACATGTGGCATGGACTGTCCAGGAGCCTGATGCGTCTCACAGTAGAAGATGATGTCCCTCCCAGTGAAACTATCCTCAAAAGCCCCTACATCAAGACGTAGAGATCCATTACAATTCCAAGTAGCAACTTTGAGTGTAGTCCCATAGGTCTCGCGCCATCATGAAGAGCGCCTCTCCATAATCACCACTCTACCACCTCTATAGAAGGCCACTTTCCCTTTCTCTCGGGTTGCCCTTATCTCTGGCATAACTTCTTTCATGTGGGCACGTTGCGAGAGTGTGAGGTCATCTCCAAGAAATATTCCCGTCTTCTTGAGTGTAGGACGTCTCTTCAAGAAGTCCTTCTTCGCTTCCATGGAGGGGAAACGAATAATAAGTGCTCTCTCCTTAGAAGATTCGCCACCACTACCTTCTCTCTTCTTTCCCACTCTCCATGCCTTTGTGTGCGTGGCTTCAATGCCCATCATAGAGAGAGAGAGAGAGAGAGAACATGGAGGACTTCCAAGGCACTCCCATCGCCGTCACCTGATACATCGCAGAGAGTTTTGTGGCCCGGAATTAACCAGGTATTACTGTAAGTACAGCAGGTACACTAGGGTTTCTAGCAAGTACTGCAGGTCCAGTAGGGTTTCCAGCAGGTGCTGCAGTACAATAGGGGTTCTTGCAGGTACAATAGTTTTTGCAAGTACTGCAGGTACAAAAGAGTTTCCAGCTGCCGGTACTGTAGGTGCAGTAGGGTTTCTAGTAGGTGACTTGCAGGTACAATAGGGTTTCAGCAGGTGGTGCAGGTACAGAAGAGTTTCCCGCCAGTACTGCAGGTCCAGTAGGGTTTCAGCAGGTACTGCAGGTTCAGAAGAGTTTCCAGCCAGCACTGCAAGAGGTGCTGAATTTGGGTTTGAGAGAACGGGTTTTGTTTGCTTTTGTATGGATTTGGATGGCCCGGCTGCTGCTGTTGGTGGCATGGCTGCCAATAGCCTTAACATAGATCTTATTGAGGAGATGATCGAGAAGGATGTGGGTTATGCTTCAGATGCCTCGGAGCAACAAAAACGTCAAAGGCTTGATGTTGATGCAAGCTACACTCTGGTGAATGTTGGAGAGAATGCAGAGGAAAGTTCTCAGGTACCTTCTCCGGAGTTTGCACGTTTGCTGCAGATCACTGGTGAGCTTCTGCAAGAATATGTGAAGGCAAATAGCGTGCAAATGGCTGCAGTAGATAATGGTGGTGTGGCTGATGTATGCATGGAGACTCCTTTGTTGCTACAACAGCTAGCAGATTTTCATGATCGTGCTGCTATCTTCTTCTTTACTGGGCGTATTCCGTTGTTGCCTCGTCTTAGAGCATGGTTGGGCCGCTTGGTGTCGCCTGAGGCACTTGAGGAGATTTACGATGGTCCGAGAGGCTTTTATGAAATACTTTTTCGCACTTCGGAAGCCTGTAGGGCAGTCTTGGAGCAGGTGCCACTCTTTTTTGGATGGGCAGTTGGTTCATGTGGTTCCGTGGAAGCCTATGGCAGAGTACCAAGATATGTTGCGCCAGGCTTGCCCAGTTTGGGTTGAAGTGAAACAATTCCCACCAATGTTTTGGCGTGTTTTACCAGGTCTCATGCGAGGTATCGGTGATGTCTTGGTGGTGCCTCGAATGACATATAGAAACCGAAATCGTCTATGCATGTTGTGGGATACTGGGAGACCTAGGCCGACACATTTGCGTGTCAATATGGTTGGGCTGCAAACTTTAATGTATGAATTGAGGTGGGATACATTTGCTGGCCACTGTTTCAAATGTGGTGAGATGGGCCACTTTGTCTCCGAATGTCCTAAGAAAGAACAAGTTGTTGCTACCAAGGATATCCTTGATGGGGAGTTGCCCGTGGAAGATGAGCATGATGCTCCTTTCCATGATGCCCAACACATGGATGTACATGTGGATGTTCAGAATGAGGTTGAGCAGCCATGGGTGGAAGTACGTGGTAAAAAGACACGATTTGTTGTCCCGCGGGGGGATTTCTCAGACGCTGTTTGGCGGGGGCCTTTGCGTACTCATCAGGGGCCCTTACATACATATGCTCGTCACCCTTTGGGTTCAGGTACCTAGCAACAGACCAGCATTGAGAGGCCGGGAGGCCAACTTTCTCAGGGTACAGGGACCCTTGGGGTGGATAGAGTACAACGATATCCTATTAGAAGTCGCCTAACAAAAGAAGCACAACAACAATTGCCTCTTGTGTTTGGTTCGAAGGGTGAGGTCATCTCGCCATGGGATGGTCATTACCCTTTGGCACGTGCTCGGGAACTTCAAGGGTAGTCTGAGATCACAAATACCATGTCTAAAAATGCAATGCTTCAAAAGGTTCGTGATTTGGCAGATTGTCCTGGGCCTAGTACACGGCCTTCTTGATTCCTTTTCAGGGAAGGCTTATGAAAATTGTACAATGGAATGTAAAGGGTATTTCTTCGGGCCAAAAGCAGTTCAGGCTTTGGCGTACAACTTTTTGTCACGGTTGGGATGTTTTGTGTGTAGTTGAACATAAGCAGCATAAGTTGGCTGGCAAAGCCTATGTATATAAGGGGTTTCATGTTTTCTACAGCGGACATCCTGCTTCGCAGTCAGGTGTTATGTTTGCTGTTCGCTCGCAGTTTCAGCCTTCTCTTGTGATTCAAGATGTTCATGGAAGATTTCTAGTGATACAGATTGTTTGGGATGATACGCCTTTATGGTTGTTAGGGGTGTATGCTCCAAATAATGCTCGTGCACGCCGTTTGAGCAAATGGAATGACTTGTGTGCTCTTTCAATCTCTCATCCTGGCTTTGTGATGGGAGACTTTAATATGTGTGTCTCCAGGGAGCAAGCCACGTCGCCTCATTCTGTAATGGATGGCCCGGAGAGAATGGCGTGGGAAGCTTTTGCAGCAAGGTCCCTAAAACAAGACATGTGGTCTTGGTTGCATCCAGATGAAAGGGGTTACACTTATGCCTCACAACAGTTTCGGGGCACTTATGCTAGATTGGATAGGATGTATATTTAACATCAAGATCTCATTTTGCCAGAGGTTCTTACTATGATGGTTGATCAGCAACATCACGTTTTCTCGGATCATTGGCCGCTTGTGTTTGAAATGGTCTATCATCCTGTGGATGCATATAAAGGCTTGTTGGGACGCTTGCCTTTGCGCTTAAATCACACTTTTCTAGAGCATGAAGTTTTTGATGTTTATATGCGTCCGTTGATACGACATTTCTCCACAAGAGTGTTTATGGCTGATTATCATGCTTGGCCAGTGTTCCTTACCAACACTCGGAAATTAGCGCGGCATTATGGTCTTGCTAATGCCTCTATACAAAAACAGCATGTGGATCTTCTTGAGTCGTTTTTAAAGGACTTGCAGGCGTTCATGTTTACTGACTCTATGGATGCTGAAGTTGTGGATGCCATAGAATGGCTGAAAAAGGAGCTATCTAGGATGCAGGAAGCACAATATGTTCACTTTAAACTACTTGCACGTCTTGATGCTTTGCGGGATGCTAACTGTCAATCTCATCGCTTCTATGGTAAGCTACATCAAAGACATATGCATGAGAATATTGTTAGGCTGATGGATGCCCAAGGCAACTGTCATGGCCCTGTGAAAATGGAACAGCACAAGTGTGGGCTTGGTGGTTGCAAAGTCAGAATATTGAATGATTCACATGGGGGGTGCCCGGACAGAGTTAAAGATGTGTGGACATCCCTAGGTGTGAAGGGGGGAACTAGAACATTAAACTTTTAATGTTTATTAAAGTTGCCTCTAGGCCTTAGTGGCCCCTAGGGACTTTTAAAGTTTGGGGCCCTAGGATTTTTATGGGGAGGAGGCCACTCCACTTTTGGAGTGTGTGTTTCTCTCTACTCCCCCTCTCTCTAGCTTTTGGGAAAAAGAGTCGTGGAGCACCCTTGTGGGTTCTCATGCGTGGAAAAGCTGAGGAGAAACTCTGGTCGACTGCTGATTAAGGGCGGCTGCTGCTAACTTCTGTGTGCTGGAGCAGGCCGTACAGCAGCCGTACAGTGCTGTGCGACAGCAGGTGTTGCTGTGGACAGAGACGGCGCAGAGCTGTGGGGCAGAGACAGGCGGCTGCAGTTGCTGAATTCAGGCTGTACAGGCTGTACGACTGCAAGTACAGTTCTGTACTTCTGCAGGTACACTGTACGGCCAGATTTGGTGCAAGTACAGGTGCTGGGCAACACTGTTGCAGGCGGCGCAGGCGACCAGCAGCAAATCAGTAGGCGGCTACTACTGGCTGCGCAGGTACAGGTGTGTACAAGTGCTGGCTATAGGCAAGCATAGCTCCTGGCACGTATCCCGAGGTAGTACAGACCGGTACGGGGCTGCTTTTCAGATCCGTATAGTCAAGAAAGCATAGAAGTGAACACAAGGAGGAGGTTACAGACAAGTACGTGCATGCGTGTGAAGCAGGGTTGTGGAAACAAGTGCCTGCAAGTACAGATTGGTACCGTTGCTTCCTCCAGTGCTGATTCACGAGCTGATTTTGTTAAGCTCCTCATTTGTTCATCTATCTCTCTTTCTACTGCTTGATGTCTGTTGCAGATTTGAGTTATCTGGCCCCTTGTGAGAGGAGGGGTATGGCAGATTGACAAGGGTTGAGACAGAGTTTGGACAGTACATGTATGTATGAGCTGAGATGTTGAATCATGTACTTGAGTTATGCCAGATGTATGCTCATGGCTGCCTTGCTTAGAGGTCTTGGCTGATAAGAGGGAGGCACAGTGTGTTATTTGAGACACAGATCTGTGTGCGTGGATCCTCTGTGCTGAGAGGTATTGTGGGCCGTCAGATTGGACATACAGGTGTAATCTCTTGGCTGATTTTTGTTGTACTCAGCCATTCATATTTTTGGAATTGAATAAAGAGATACCGCAAGGGGCGCCAAGCTTTGGGGCCAACGGTGTCGCCTTGTTTTCAGATTTGGGCACTCTAGCTCCAATCTGCTTTGTTTTCACATCTAGACTACAAGTGGAGGGGTGACTGCTAGTCTACCGCACTCTGGTTTCTATCAGAGGCCGGTTTCAAGGTTCCGTCCCCGGGACCAATCATCAACTTTCTGAAGGGGGTGAGCTCGTGGTTGCTTTGAAGAAAGCCATCGCTGAAAATTCAGCAAACATGTCTGATACAGAGGATGAGTACTTCTATCATGAAGAGGAAGAGCAAGAGACTTCTCCTGAGAGAGATGTATCTGAGGATATTTTTGCAGGAGAACAGGCTGCAGATGTTGAGCCTTATGAGGATGTAACACAGCCAGAAGATGTGCATGGTAAAGAGGATGATGATGCTCGGTTCAAAGATCGCTTGGCTAGTTTATGGATGTATTTATGCAGCTCACACAGAGTGAGAGATTTGCTGAATTTATGAGATCCCGCACAGAGCCTGAGAAAAAGAAGAAGAAGGTTCGTTCTAAGAATCTTCCACAGGTTCATAGTGGTGCCATCCCACAGGAACCATCTTTTGGCCAGTTTCCGAATATGGAGCATGCTTATGGTGCAAACTCTCAGAGTTCCTTCTATGGACAGCCACCTATTCCTCAGCAGAATATGCATCCAGGTTATTTTGGTGGTGGCTCGGTGTTCCAATCTATGACTGCTGCTGTTTCTGGTGGGAATTACACAGAGTCCTCTAAGGTGAGGAAAGCTGCCACTTTTCTCAAGGGCAATGCTTTGCAGTGGTGGTCTACTCTTCTTTTGCAGGGCATAGCACCCACTACATGGGTCCAATTCAAACAGGTTTTCTCTTTCGTATGGCTCACATCGACATTTGAGGTGGATGTTATGACCGCATGGCACAAATTGGATGCTTCAAAGTGTAATAGTTTGGAGGATTATAACAAGAAGTTTTGGGAAGCTTTACTCCCAGTGACTTCTTGTCGTGCGGTGCCATTATCTGAGCAGGCAGAGAAGTATTGTTGTGGGCAGTCCAAAGAGGTACGAGATTATTGTATAAAGACAAGAGTAACGAACATGTCACAGATGATTGAAAATGCTATGACAGCTAATGTGTTACTCACTGGAGGTTCATCTGGGTTTAAAGGCAATAAGAAATTGGGCAAGAAAGTTGAAAAATTTGGGCATGCTTCTCGTGATGCTAAAGGGTCTTCAGAGACAAAGTATAAGAAGTTGCCAATGCCCAAGAGGACTTCTGAGGAAAGACAGGCTTTGAGAGATGCCCATAAGTGTTTTTACTGTACTGAAGAGGGGCATATGTCATTCAATTGTCCCAAAAGAAAGTCCCAAAAGGACTCTGACAATAAAGGAGAGCCCAAGTCAAAGAAACCAAAACCTTCTGAAGGCTTAGTTCCTGATCTTGTGGGGGATCAGCCAGGTGGTGAAGCAACAGAGTTGTGCAGGGCATGGAGCAAAGTGAGGGATCAGAATGCCTTGATCTTCTTTGACAGAGGTGCTAGAGCCAACTTCATTTCACCAGATTTGGCTGGCCGATTGGGGATTCGCGCAGAGGAGATGGGGCCGTTACATGAGGCTAATATGGCTTGTCCAGGGTATGCAGAACCCGTTACTCCTATCATTGGGAAGCTTCGGCTTCATTTGCAGGGTTATGTGGACAGCGAAGAGTTCTTCATCATGCCTTTGGATGGCTGTGATGTTTTGTTGGGGATGCCATGGTGCCACAAGGTACATGCGGTGGTGGATACTTACAATAGGAAAATCACTCTGACTCATAGAGGGAAAGAACATGTATTGGATGTAAAACTCAAAGGGGAATCTGTTCCTATTGTATCCGCTTCGGCGATTTCATCAGTAAGGAAAAAGCATCTTTCCGCGTACTTGATTTATGTAAAGGATGCACAGGATGATGAGTCTAAGTCTAATTTGTCTATGTTAGATAAGGACAGGACTGATTTCTTATGTGGGTTTCAAGATTGTTTTTCCGAGTCATTGCCAGGAGAACTTCCTCCTGAGAGGCCAGAAGATCATGCTATAGATCTAATTCCTGGTAGTACTCCACCGAATAGACTGCCGTACCGTGTTAGTGCAGCCCAACAGGAAGAGATTATGAGTCAGGTGCAGGAGCTTCTGAATAAAAAGTTGATACAGCCTAGCTCATCACCCTTTTGCTCACCTGTGCTCCTAGTGCAGAAGAAGGATGGTTCTTGGCGCATGTGTATTGATTACAGGGCGCTGAACAAGAATACCATCAAGAATCGATTCCCCATACCGAGGATCGATGACATCTGGGACCGCTTACAGGGCTCCACAGTTTTTAGTCGTATTGACTTGAAAAGCGGATATCATCATATATGCATTAGACCCGAGGATGTGCATAACATAGCATTCCGAACCACGTTTGGGTTGTATGAGTTCTTGGTTATGCCTTTTGGTTTGACAAATGCGCCTGCCACATTTAACAGAATGATGGACAAGATTTTCAGGCCTCATAGAGAGTTTGTGCGCACATTCTTTGATGATATGATTGTGCATTCACAAACTGAGGAAGAGCATAGAAGGCATTTGGCCATTGTGTTTGCAGAACTCAGAAACCATAGGTTGGTTGTTAATGGCAAGAAGAGTGAGTTCTTTTTGCAGGAGATACATTTCTTGGGGCATATTGTGTCTGCGCATGGAGTCCGTATGGATCCAACAAAGGTGGCAGCAATACTTAATTGGCCAGCTTTGAGGACCGTGCATGATGTACGCAACTTTCTAGGATTGTGTTCCTATTACAGGCGTTACATACGGCACTTTGCTGAAATTGCTTCGCCTCTTCATGCTTTGACGAAGAAGGCAACTCCGTTTAGATGGGCTGATCGAGAAATTACAGCATTCAAAAAGCTCAAAGAAAAGCTTACTTCGGACCCAGTATTGGTGTTACCAGACCTCTGAAAGGCTTTTGTTGTCCAGTGTGATGCATGTGGAAGTAGCATTGGTGCAGTTCTCATGCAAGAGGGACATGTGATAGCCTATGAGAGTAGAATATTGCAAGATGCTGAGAAGCATTTACAGGTTTATGAGAAAGAGATGTTGGCTGTAATTCACACTCTTTCTACATGGAAACACTACTTGCTTGGAGCTGATGTTACTGTGCAGACAGATCATCAGACCTTGCGATATTTCCTCACGCAGACTAAGCTTTCAGAGAAGCATATGCGTTGGGCAAACTATTTGTCAATGTTTCACTTCCAGATTGTGCATGTGGAAGGCAAAAAGAATGTAGTGGCAGATGCTTTGTCACGCAAGCCACAGGTCTCTACAGTTTCACTTGCTTATCATCATGAGCTTGATGAAATGAAAGAGCAGTATGCCCATGATAAGGATTTTGAAAGGTTGTATGATCAGATGTCTGAGGGTCAGCGGCATGAGCACTATACTCTCAGAGATGGGTTTTTATTGATGCATGGCAGACTGTGTGTTATCAGGCCATTGCGACTCAAGGTTATGATTGAAAGTCATGCTCCACCGTATGCAGGTCATAGAGGTATTGACGCCACGGTCAAAGCAATGGAGACTTTCTTTTATTGGCCAACCTTGAGAAGAGATGTTGATGCCTTTGTAAGGCAATGCATCGTATGTCAGAAGGTAAAGTTTGACCGTCAGAAGACACCAGGGTTATTACAGCCTTTACCTATTCTAGATAGACCTTGGGAGAGCATTGCCATGGATTTTGTATTTGATCTTCCACGGACACAAACGGGAAATGATGGCATCTGGACTATCATATGCAGGTTCAGTAAGCAGGCTCATTTCATTCCCGTGCGTAAGACGATCAAAGTGGATCATATGGTGAAGTTGTTCATGGCGAACATCTTCAAGTATCATGGCTTGCCTACGTCTATCATTAGTGACCGTGATCCACCGATGACGAGTTTGTTCTGGAGAGGGTTGTTTGACAACATGAAGACAACTCTCAAGTTTTCATCGTCATTTCATCCACAGACAGATGGTCAGTCAGAAGAGGCTAACTCTACAGTGTTGGATCTTCTCAAGTGTTATGTGTCAGAGCACAAGCAACAATGGGAAAAATATCTTCCTTTGGTGGAGTTTGCATATAACAACACTGTACATACCTCGACAGGCAAGGCGCCTTTTGAGATTGTGGAAGGAGGGAAGAAGATACCACCCATTTTGCATACAAAAGATAAGATCTTTGAGGCTGATCAGTATGTGGAGAGTTTGGATGAAGCTTATCGGAGAGTTAAGTTGGCCCTCCAGAAAACTCAGCAGAAGCAAAAGAAAGCCGCAGACCGTCACAGACGTGATTTACAGTTTGCATTGGGTGATTGGGTTCTTTTGCGCTTTGAAAAGGCTAGACTCAAGAAGATGAAGGGTAAAGAGCGCTTATTCCCTAAGTTGAGCATGCGTTATTATGGGCCTTTTCAGGTTTTGGAAAAGATTGGTGAGGTAACCTATCGTTTGAAGTTACCAGATCACTGGAGGATTCACAATGCTTTTCACGTGCGTCTTCTTAGACCTTTCCGTGGGGATGTGCCTGAGGATGTATCAGATGAGGCTCACCCGAAAGTTGAGGAACTTGATGAGGTTCAGATACTGGCACATAACGAAAGGAAGGTACGAGGTAAAGTTTCCCGTCGCTATCTTATGAAGTTCAAGAACTATTCACCGATGGATGCGAAGTGGATGGAGGAAGGTGACTTAACAAATTCACCTCAGGTTTTGCAGCTTTATCTCGATGCCTTTGAGTTAGAGCCGACTCTTATTGTGGCTCATTCAGGTTCAGCAGAGCATGGGTCTGGAGCATTACCTGATGCTCAAGAGGGGGATAGCACCTCCACTCCCTTCATACAGATAGGCTCAGATGACATCTAGAGGTCGCTTGGTGCAGTTTTTATCTCACCCGAAGGTACTGAGGCTGACAGTACATCTGTTTATGGGACTTCTATGATATATTTGTACTAGTCACATGAGATTTTGTGGATATGTATGGTTCACAGTGGTATACAACTTGGACTATTACTATGCCATTGGTTTGCAGTGAATATTGATGGCTTAGAGAGATTGGGACGCTGATCTTGCCATATTGTATATTTCACTTTGAATATTTTGCTGCATCACTAGAATGCAATCGAGGACGCTTGCCATTTTTCAAGAGGGGGGTATGTCATGGCCCTGTGAAAATGGAACAGCACAAGTGTGGGCTTGGTGGTTGCAGAGTCAGAATATTGAATGATTCACATGGGGGGTGCCCGGATGGAGTTAAAGATGTGTGGACATCCCTAGGTGTGAAGGGGGGAACTAGAACATTAAACTTTTAATGTTTATTAAAGTTGCCCCTAGGCCTTAGTGGCCCCTAGGGACTTTTAAAGTTTGGGGCCCTAGGATTTTTATGGGGAGGAGACCACTACACTTTTGGAGAGTGTGTTTCTCTCTCCTCCCCCTCTCTCTAGCTTTTGGGAAAAAGAGTCGTGGAGCACTCTTGTGGGTTCTCATGCGTGGAAAAGCTGAGGAGAAACTCTCGTCGACTGCTGATTAAGGGCGGCTGCTGCTGCTGACTTCTGTGTGCTGGAGCAGGCCGTACAACAGCCGTACGACAGCAGGTACTGCTGTGGACAGAGACGGCACAGAGCTGTGGGGCAGAGACAGGCGGCTGCAGCTGCTGAATTCAAGCTGTACAACTGCAAGTATAGTTCTGTACTTCTGCAGGTACACTGTACGGCCAGATCTGGTGCAAGTACAGGTGCTGGGCAACGCTGTTGTTGCAGGCGGCGCAGGCGACTAGCAGCAAATCAGTAGGCGGCTACTACTAGCTGCGCAGGTACAGGTGTGTACAAGTGCTGGCTGTAGGCAAGGATAGCTCCTGGCACGTATCCCGAGGTAGTACAAACGGGTACAGGGCTGCTTTTCAGATCTGTATAGTCAAGACAGCATAGAAGTGAACACGAGGAGGAGGGTACAGACAAGTACGTGCATGCGTGTGAAGCAGGGTTGTGGAAACAAGTGCCTGCAAGTACAGATTGGTACCGTTGCTTCCTCCAGTGCTAATTCACGAGCTGATTTTGGTAAGCTCCTCATCTGTTCATCTATCTCTCTTTCTACTGCTTGATGTCTGTTGGCAGATTTGAGTTATTTGGCCCCTTGTGAGAGAAGGGGTATGGCAGATTGACAAGGGTTGAGACAGAGTTTGGACAGTACATGTATGTATGAGCTGAGATGTTGAATCATGTACTTGAGTTATGCCAGATGTATGCTCATCGCTGCCCTGCTTAGAGGTCTTGGCTGATCAGAGGGAGGCACAGTGTGTTATTTGAGACAAAGATCTGTGTGCGTGGATCCTCTGTGCTGAGAGGTATTGTGAGCCGTCAGATTGGACATACAGGTGTTATCTCTTGGCTGATTTTTGTTGTACTCAACCATTCATATTTTTGGAATTGAATAAAGAAATACCGCAAGGGGCGCCAAGCTTTGGGGCCAACAGGTGTCGCCTTGTTTTCAGATTTGGGCACTCTAGCTCCAATCTGTTTTGTTTTCACATCTAGACTACAAGTGGACGGGTGACTGCTAGTCTACCGCACTCTGGTTTCTATCAGAGGCCGGTTTCAGCAACCTTGTTACTCAACCTTCTGAGGTTATTCAGCATTGCATCAGGTTTTATGAAGATTTGCTTGCCCCTCGAGAGGATGTCTCGCCGGCTGTCCTGGCTGCAAGGGAGTCATTGTTTGCTGAAGTACGATATCAAGTTGACCCTGATGTGGCGGTTCAGCTTAATGCTCCTGTTACTCAAGGGCAAGTAGAAACTATTCTCTCCAAACTTCCCATGGGAAAGAGCCCTGGTTGGGATGGTTTGACAAATGAGTTTTTCCGAAAATATGCTGATCAGCTTGTAGAGCCTTTGACGCTTATTTGTCAAAGGGTTTGGGATGAGGGATATATGCCTGCCGATTGGAAGTTGGGCATACTTGGTTTGTTGCCCAAAGTCCCTTCGCCTACTTCTTTGGCTCAATGGCGCCCGATCTCACTTACGGGTATTATGTATAAAATCTTTGCAAAGATCTTTGCCAATCGCTTGCAGAAGGTGCTTCCTACTCTTATTCATCCATATCAATATGGATTTGTGCATGGCAAGAATATTTTGCATAATATTCTTAATGTTCAAATTGGAGTGGATTATGCCAAGGCAAAGAAGCAAGAGATTGTGATGGTGCAGCTGGATCTTGAAAATGCTTTTGATCATGTCAGCTAGTCTTTCCTTTCTCAGTTAATGACAGCCATAGGCTTTGGTCCCAAAATGGCTAGTTTGGTGCATTTACTTGGCTCTGGCTCTATCACGCGGATTATGCTCAATGGAGGACTTTCGGATGGTATTTCTCTCACCCGTTCTCTCCGGCAGGGCTGTCCTCTTAGCTCTCTTTTCTTTGCCATTGCCACTCATCCTATGTGATCTCGCCTAGATGCTATGGCATCGCATGGTGAAGTGGTTGGTTTGCATATCCCTCATGGCAAGCAATTGGTTGCTCAAGCCCTTGCGGATGACACTTTTATGTTTCTCAGGGCCGAAAAACCAATATAGATCGAGCAATGGAAGCTTGGAATAATTTTGCATTGGCTTCTGGGCTGAAAATAAATTCAACAAAATCAGCCCTCATTGTATGCACGGAATTTGATCTTGAGGCATTAGGGTGACAAGGCCGTGTGGTGCATACAGGAGACATTGTTCGTCATCTTGGGTATCCGGTGGGTGTGGATGTGGACCCCCAAGCGCTTCTTGCTTGGATTTCTGCTCGGATCTCGGATAAATTTGTGTATTGGAAAGCTCAAGGGTGGCCTATGCGTGTGAGGGTTAAGGTAGCTCAGGTTATTACGCTTAGCATGATTTCCTATTTTTTGCCTTTGCTACCTTGGACGCACAAATCTCTTCTCCGTTTGGTTGCTCCCATTCGGTTTATGTTGTGGAAGAGGCAAGGAAATATTATGGGTCAAACATGGATAGCTTGGAATCACATTACGACGCCCAAAAGAATGGGTGGGGGTGCTTTATTGGATGTCCGCTTGCATATGGTGGCACATAGGTGGGCGCTTTTTCAGGATATGTGTTTGCAGGAGCAGCCTTGGGTATTCATGGCTCGTGACTTGATTGAGTTGGAGGGATTGTCACATGGACGAACACGTGTGCAGGCTTCATGGTGGGACATTGTGAATGCGGCTCATCCTGTCCGTACTCGCTCATCTCACATTTTATCGCATATTCTTCTTTCTTGGCATGAAGTTCTACTACGGTTGGATCCTGGTCATGAAAGACTACTATTGAACTCTTTGCACTTCGAAACATTTGTGGAGTCACGTGTCATTGTTTGGCCAGACAGAGATGCTTCACACATACGACTCAACCGCATGGACTCAACCGCATGGTCAGGCTAGGCTTGGTTAGAATCCGAGATGCTGTGATACCTGGTCGTGACAGGCCATATTCGTTTCGTCATATTCGTCAGCACTTTAGGGTTCCTCGGACATTTCAACCACTATGGGTTGACATCATGCATGCAGTTGAGCCTTTTACTCCATTGCCTCGGCCATCTGTGGATCAGCCTTGGCTTGATTGGACACTATGTAAATCTGGTGACTTGATATCACTTTCAGCTAACCAAGTCTATCATAAGCTCGTATCAGAGAAAGATTGGGTTTCAGCCAAGGCCAATAAGGTGTGGGGATTGCACAAGTCTAAATCGTGGTGGTAGAAAACTCTTATGCGTGGTTGGCAGTCTAAACTCCCTTACCAAGGTAAGGTTTTCATTTGGAGGATGTTGGTGGGAGGGTTACCTACACGGGATCAGCTCAGCCGTCGTAAAATTACATTGGCCTCTTGCTTCTTCTGCACGACATGCACTGAAACAGTTATGCATCTGTTCATGAGTTGTCCAGTGGCCCGTCAGATTTGGTCTTTTGTCTCTCGCGTTTGGGAGGCACTAGAGAGGTCTACTGTTCGGCTCATCAGTGGATATTTGGGATTTGTCCTCAAGTCATTACTTCGGACAGTCACCTTGTGATATTCCATTTCCTTAGATGGACACGACTTTGGCATATTTGGACTACACGGAATGGGTTCATCTTTGATTCCTTGTCTGGAATACATGGGCACGTTCTACGTATCCGCGGTTTGCTGCTTTGGCAATTTTCTTCTCTTCTCTCAGCTCAGCTACTGGATGCAGATGTTATTTCGTTGTGGTCTACGGCGGCTCGGCTGGCTCATCTTTGATGCTTTTATCTGGAATGCTTATTTGGCTAGGAGGCTTTCTTATTAGTGTACAGGTTTGCATGGTCATGATCCTTCAGAGGATCTTTTGTGGGGGTTTTTTTGGGGCCATACGTTCTGTGTGAGCCATGTGGCTGATGTACATTTTTACATATAATATAAAACACCATTTCACGAAAAAAAAGAAAAAAGAAAAAAAAAAGAGAGAAATGAAATGATATATTAACGTCTCTAAGAGGCCATAATGGCCTATGAGACCAAAACTGAGAGTACATCTGAAGTTAGTGTCTCATCAAAGAGAACAACTAAATGAGACTAAAAAGTACAATAAACTAATTGTCCTATAGTTATAAGAACAGAACTGTAAGACTCCGAGATGATACTGAGTAGAAAATACTGGAAAATGTATATCAGGTAGATCCATGTATGCTGATCAGTTAAAGTGTTGCCCTCTCCTAAGATCAAGTATCTCCGCCATGGGGTTGTCTAGAATGGAGAGGTCGTAGAAGCGAGGTAGGCGCCTCCGATGCCGAGCAATAATGGATCTGATCTGGCAATGGTGAGGATGCCGTGGTCGGGATCCTGGTGGACGTGGCCGACGAGCACGACATAAGATAACTACTCTATCAGTGCTGACTCCCTGGGAGCGTGGTCGGTGCCATGATGGCCCAATGGAGGAGGTATCAGGAGGTGTGTGGGTTGGGTTGCTGGTGCTGGTGCCGGTGCCGGTGCCGAAGAAATCTGTCAAGGTCCTTTGTCTAGGTACATCATGGCTCGGCCTCTTGTCTGCCAAGAGGGTCTCTCTGTGTCTCCTGAGCTCAAGTAGAAACAATCCCAGGCATCTCTGATCCTCAAACCCCATGACCCTGCGTAACGGCCCAAAACCCTCTCCGAAGAGGCAGTGATATCTCCCTCGAATCTCATAATAGACTGGGAGCTCCCTCAACAGCCGATTGGCATTGACCTCATCCATACAGTTGGTACGCTCAGATGAGATCATGGTTTGACCTACATGGTTTGCGGATAGAGGCACTACCACCCTTTCAGTATAGTCTGGATTGTCCATTTTTGGATCTCACCCGCTCAGAGAAAAACCCCGTGATCATGATGGATATCATCAGAATGGACACAGAGAGGACATGGACTAGCCCCCTTGAGCCCTTAGGCACGAAAAATGGCTCATTACAAGAGCCATTTTCTACACCTCTCACCAGATGATTTTATCACCCGTTCGGCGTACATGGATGTACACCTATCACATGGGATACGTTGTGCCACTGGACAGATCCGGACCTCATCACACCAGCTGCGGATTTAGACAGGGCGATATGTGCATCAGATCTTGGATGACCGCATTTGTCAGCTATGCTACCAGGAGGTAGAGACAGAGGAACACTACATTTGCCGATGTACATAGCCACTGTAAAAAGGTAACTGCCTGGAAAAGGGCCTCGGTTAATACTGGTGGGGCACCCAACTCAGCCCGAACAATCTCATGTGGTGCTGCTGATTTGCTCCAAATCATGCGGGCGATCATCATAATCAGTGGTCTCTCCATTTGCCTCCATCCCTCATCTCTCCCTCTCTAAGATCTGTGATGTATACTGGGCCCCCAAATTGGAGCTCCGTACAGGAGGGTCAGTGTGAAAAGTGTATCAAATAGCCACAATTTGGTGTGTGGCTCCTGAAACTGTATGTGTGCACACTGCCTCTCAAGTGCCCCCAAGGCTACATGCCCTCAAGCTAATCTAGCTGCTGCTGCCTCCTTCAAGGAGAAACACGGTCCTGTGAAAATAACTCCCAAGTAGACATATGACCTGACGTACTCTACCGGCTCCCCTCGGAAAGTGAACTGAGGCTCTGATCTCGTCACCCATGCCTGTGGGGGGAGGTTAAACACCATAACCTTGGTTTTCCCAAGGTTCACTGTCAGATCTCTATCCGCACAAAAAGCATGTAATGCATCCAGGTGTCTCTGTAATCCCTCTGGAGAGTCTGAGATTAGAACAATATCATCGGCATATAACAAGATGGGTATCAACAGCCCTGCCAGGCATGCCCTTGGGCCTCCCAATCTGTCTACATAATGAGAGAGAGAGAGAGAAATGAACTGAAATGAAATGTTATATTAACGTCTTCAAAAGGCCATAATGACCTATGAGACCAAAAGTTACATCATGGTGGATCTGATACAATGTCTGGATAAAAATACCCAGAAAATGAAAAAATAAAGATGATACTACTGGCACCTAAAAAATGAAACTGGAACTGGAAGGTACACTATGGAGGTACCTCCATCTCATAATATGTGCCGCATCGGACACTGGCGGATCTCCTCAATATCCTCTGTGGTCAGCACCCTGACTGGGTGTCTCGCATGCCTCGCAAGAATAATCCGAATCTGCCGCTGCAACATCCGTCTATGCTGGGATGCCCTCCTCCGTGGTCGTGGGCGTCTGGACCACCCAAGCTCAATCGCACGATCAATCAGTGTACCTTTGGTGTGGGCGGTATCCATGTCCTGCTGCTGCTGTGGTCCATCTGGCGCAGTGATGACCGGACTAAAGAAGTCTGTAATGTGCCTCTGAGTCTGGCTCTCTGTGCGCCTAAGCAGGCTATCTCTATGTCTCCGCAGCTCAAGCAAGAACAATCCCAAACACCTCTGGTCCTGGTACCCCATGACTCTGGAAAGTGGTCCAAAACCCTCTCTGAATAAACAGTGGAAACGACCACGTATCTCATAGTATGCAGTACAATGGCATATATAATGCAGCTCTGTCTCTGGCTCCCCATGGCATACTCGGCATATCCTGGCCTCAGCTGGTATACCTCTATATCGGCCAATCTCAATCTCAAGCTGGTGTGAGGATGTGCGAATCTGACCAATAGCACATCGTACTGCATGAGACAAGTGTACATCCATGTAACTGGGTCTGATCACAAAACCATCTGCTGTGAGCTGAAGAAAATGTTCTCTGTAGAAAGCCATCTTCGTGCCCAGCTCCTCAGTCGGCTGTATCCATGTCCTCCTAATGTCCAGCTGAACTAAATCCTGACGGATGAGTCTGGTAATCTCTGTCCGTGTAAGAGTGAGAGAGGGTGCCTCCAGAGAATACTGGAAGGGAGGCAATCTGTCCATGCTAAAACCATGTGCCTGGAACCAAGATGTCATCTGTCCATACCAACAAGCCGTGTCTCCCTGTAAAGCTAACTGTCGGGAGGACTCCAGGGCGAGGCGTGCATATCTGTCTCGGGGGAGATCCCACAAGCCATGTATGTAGGAGACTGATCTCGTAAGAGCCTCAATCACCAGAGGGGCAGCCGCCAGCTCTGCTCGAATAATCTCATGAGGTACCACAGCCTTGGCTCTAATAAGCCTAGCAATCATAGATACCAAAGGCCTCTCCATACCTCTCCACCCGCCTGCGCTGTGATGGCCCACTGAAGGTCCCCATATCTGCACTCCATAAAGCATAGCTGATGTCACTAGAGTGTCAAAAAGCCAGAGTTTTGTTCGAGGTTCCTGAAACTGAACCTGCGAACACATCCTCTCCAAACCACCCAGGGCTGCATGTGCTCTAGTCAATCTAGTCTCTGCTGCTCTCCTCATCGAAAACACTGGCCCACTGAATACTACCCCAAGATATGTATATGCATCTGTATACTCCACAATCTCCTGCCCATATGTAAATGTGGAAGCTGATCGCCGAACCCACTGTGGCGTGGTGTTAAACACCATAACCTTGGTTTTGCCAAGGTTGACAGACAATCCACTATCATGTGCAAACTCATGTAAAGCATCCAGATGACGCTGCATACCCTCAGGAGAGTCAGAGATCAACGCAATATCATCAGCATATAACAATAGTGGGATCCATGTACCTGCTAGCTGGGCTCCTCTGTCCCCCAATCTCTCAATGTAGTCAGAAGCCTCATCCACATACATACCAAACAGTGAAGGAGATAACGGGCAACCTTGCTTCACTCCTGAGTGAACCAAAGTAGAGACCCCCTCTGGGGTGCGTACCTGTCCTGCAACTGATCTGTATAAAGCCATAATTCCCCATATGAGCTCTGTGGGTACCCCCATCTCCTGTAATCGCCTCATCAATCTGGCTCTGGGCACTGTATCAAATGCTTTGCGGAAGTCCACAAAGCTACAATAAATCCGTCGCCCATGCGACCTGCCCTCCTCAATAATGGCCCGGAGAGTCAAGATGTGGTCAAGAGTAGAGAAACCTCTCCTGAACCCTGCCTGTCCCTCTGCTCGAATGCCAACTCTCTCTGCCCATCTACTCAACTGCTGCTCAAGAATGGATGCATACAATCGTGCTAGTGTGTGACCAATCATAATAGTGCGATAATTCCCTGGCTGCATAGGGTCCCCTGACTTGAAGATAGGCACGATGGTGGACCTACTCCAAGTCTCGGGTAAGCCTTCGCACATAGCACGATTGAACATCACTGCTAGAAGCTCTGCCAGCATGTCTCTCGCATGAATAAAGTGCTCAGCAACCAATCCATCGTGATCATATGCTCTCCCAGTCTTCATCCTATCAATGGCCTTCCTTACCATCTCTGCGGTAAAGAAAGTACATGTCTGTGGGCATGGTGCTGGCGGGTCAGGAAAAGGTGTCTGTCCAGGAACTGTATATATAGATGCTGCATAACTACCCCAGACCTCTGTAGAAGTGATGGCCAAAGCAGGGGAGGACTCATGAAACAGACGCCAAGCCTCCCTCGAATCCTGGCTCAAGAATAGCTGGTATAATTCCTGCTCTAGCTGAGCAAGGAAGGCCCGCTTCTTCCTTCGCACAAGGCGTCGGAAGGCAATACGTGACTGTCGGTAAGTAGTGACTCCCAAAGCAACCTCCCGCTGCAGTCGGGCTCTGGTCTCTCTGCACTCCTCATCATACCAGCTGTTCTGGGGCATACATCTAGAATGCTGTCTCTGTCCAGGCTGAGTATGTGGATATGCCTCTCTCGCTGCATCATGTAAAGTCTCTGTCAGTATATGGGTCAACTCCTCCAAAGGTCTCCCTGGCTCCTCTGTGTACAGACGTCTATAAATCCCATCTGTGTAGACAGCATCAGTCTCTGAGGTAAAAGTATATCGAGTGTGATCTGCCCCTCGTGTCCTCTGAGCTGTGGTAAAGTGAAAAGAGATAGTCAATGTCAACAATGCATGATCCACTACTACCCCAATGGGCCGAGATCCAACTGTGAAGTCCTCAATGCATGAAACAAAGCTGGGCATAGCCATAACATAATCCACTGTGCTAGCACCATGTCTATGTGGAAAGCAAGTAAATCCAGCTGCTAACGGAAACCTCTGCAAGCCATTAAGTATGGCCAACCCATGCGCAGTCCCCATATCTACCAAATATCTCCCATACTCTGTGCACTCCACATCCTGTGAGCTTCTATCTAATCCCATATCCAGAGTGTCCAACTCTCTCAGCATCTCCTCCGAGGTATCATAAAAGGCTGTCTGGCGGTTGCCCGTCCGGGCATTAAAGTCCCCTAACAGGATGATGTCTCCATCCCTAGAGAACTCCCATATGTCATCATCTAGCACAGAGAAAGGAGACTGCCCTCTAGGTGCTGCATATGTCGATGTACTAGGAGCAAAATAGCATATGGCAATATACAGGAATCTGCCTGTGTCGGCCCTCAGTCTCACCCACATATATCTGGCCTGATCATCTCTCCGAACTATGTGTATAAGCGGTTGCAGCTCCTCCCTGAAAAGAACTGCCACCCCTCCTGATCCTCTACTACTGTGTACCGATCTCGTCCCTACTCTGCAAGCTGTCTCCCATCTGTATCCTGTCACCTATGGCATCATCTGACCAGGGGCCTGGTGAGTCTCCGAGTAGAAGACTATATCTCTATCTCTAAAGCTGTCCTCAAAGGCACCTACATCAAGTCTGAGGGATCCATTGCAGTTCCAGGCTGCCAGCTTTAATTTGGTCCCATAGGTCTCGCACCGTCATGTAGAGCGTCGCTCCACGATGACCACCCTCCCTTCTCTATAAAATGCTATCTTACCCTTTTCTCTTGCTGCTCTAATCTCTGGCATGACTTCCTTCATATGTGCAAGCTGTGAAAGAGTAAGATCATCACCAAGAAAAATGCCTGTATTCTTTAAAGTGGGTCGTCTCTTCAAGAACTCCTTCTTCGCCTCAATAGAAGGGAAGCGAAGTATGAGAGCTCTTTCCTTTGATGTTTCCCCGTTGCCTCCGCTTTTTTTGCCCACTCTCCAGGCTTTTGCGTGTGTCGGACTATCAATCCCCATCAACACCATAAGCTCTTTCACCTCCTCTTCAACTTTATCCCCGTCTTTAAGGCCGGTAATCCTCACATGCAAAGCACGTGTACGTCTTCGTTGTTCCTCTTCCAAAGTCATATTAATGATTGTAGGTGTAGGGGTTGTTATCTCCTTACCTTTACCCTTCTTGGCGACCTCTATCCACTTCTCCGCTTCATCCATCTTCTTTTGCGTCTTGGTGATGACTTCCACCCATGAGGAAGTCTTTGCTTCCTGTTGCTTCTCTTCTTCCTTAATTGCCCGTACTTGTTCCTTGATAACCTTGAGCTCTTCTATCATGGATGGCTGAATTTCACCTTCTTCAAGTCCACCATTTGCCTTGGCCTCTGCAAGCTCCCTCTGAAGAGCTGAAATTACGCCTTTGAGCGTGTTGACTTCCCCGTGAAGGTCTTTGACTTCCACTATGAGGTCCTCCTTCTCCTCTCTCCACCGCTTACCCTCATTGAATACCATTTGGAGAAAGTTTGCTTTCTCCTTCCACCATCCCTCCATCTCTGCCTTCCATTCCTTCATTTCCTTTTCCACATTTGTTATCCTCTTGTTTGTGACCATAAAGGTCGCCTTCGTCGGGTTGCGCAAGGGTGAAGCCATGGAAGAAGTGAGAGAGAGAGAGTTATGCTGCTGCCTTGGGGGCCTGAGCAAGGGTGGGTGGGGAAAGGGGGGCACAGGCACACAGCCTAACGGAGAACAAGGGTGGCCATTGGGTGGGGAAAGGGGGGCACAGGCACACAGCCTAACGGAGAACAAGGGTGGCCATTGCCACCAGACCTGTGCGGCGTACAGCGAACAGGGCAGCAGGCGGGGGAGGTGAGCAGGGCGGCGGCGGCGGCGTACAGCGAACAGGGCGAGCAGGGTGGCGGCGGCGGCGGCGGCGCACAGCGAGCAGAGAGAGAGGCAGAAGCGAAATGGCGGGGAGGGAGGCAGAAGCGAAATGCTGGACAGAGGCGAAATGGCGGAAAGGGAGGCAGAGGCGAAATGCTGGCGAAATGGGTGCAGAGGCGAAATGCTGGGCACAGGCGAGAGAGAGAGAGAGAGAGAGAGAGAGAGAGAGAGAGAGAGCGAGCGAGAGAGGCACAGGCGAAATGGCGGGGAGGGAGGCAGAAGCGAAATGCTGGACAGAGGCGAAATGGCGGAAAGGGAGGCAGAGGCGAAATGCTGGCGAAATGGGTGCAGAGGCGAAATGCTGGGCACAGGCGAGAGAGAGAGAGAGAGAGAGAGAGAGAGAGAGAGAGAGAGAGAGAGAGAGAGAGAAGATATATTAAGCGTCTACTAAAGACCCAATGGGCCTATGAGACCAAAGTGGTACAATAATGTCCATGGCATATCTCATCATGGAATGGAAAATAAAACAGAATGAAAACATAAATATAGCTATCTCACTGGGGTGATACAAAACTGTCCATGGAAACTTGTCATGGAAAACTCGTCATGGAAACTCGTCATGGAAAACTAAGAACATAAAAACATGGGAGCAACATCAGCTCCGAGTAGATGGTATACCACTCTCCAAAATGTCAAGCATGGGGTTGACCAGTATAGCCGAGAGGTCTCCCTCAGCTATGCCACGTGGAAAGGTAGCTCGATGGCGGTAGAGCATGTCCTAGATTTGGAGCTGATGAGGTGATCGTGGCTGACGGGGGGGTCGAGGGCATCGGGGCACGCTGGAGTGCAGAGGCTCGGTCCAAAGTAAATCCTCTCCGGCGAGGTAGGTCCAGAGCAGCTCGTGGAGGGTCTACAAGATCCACTATGTCGATTTCCTCCACCTCCTAGGTGCGGAAGAAACTGGTGATGGTTGGCTACCGAGGGAGGGGGCGGGGTGGCTGGGGCCTATGTCTCAAGAAGGTGTCCCTGTGTTTGCGGAGCTGAAGCAGGAAGAGGCCTAGGTAACACTGGTCCTCGAAGTCAATGATCCTGGGGAGAGAGAGAGAGAGAGAGAGAGAGAGTTATGTTGCTGCCTTGGGGGCCTGAGGAAGGGTGGGTGGAATTACGGAGGCAAAGGGAGCGGCAGACAGGGGGAGAGGGAGGGTGCGCACGTGCATGCGAAGCAGGGAGGTGCGGCAAAGGGAGCGGCGGACAGGGAGACGGGCAGGGTGCGCAGGTGCATGCGAAGCGGAGAGAGAAAGAAAGAAAGAAAGCTGTATTAACGTCTACTAGAGGCCGAACTCGACCTATGAGACAAATCAATGTACAACTGTCAATGTCTTCTGGATGTCCACAGAGAGAGAGAGAGAGAGAGATTATATTTCCATCTGTTGAAGTCAATTACGACCCATGAGACCCAATTCAAAACCAGAGAAAGCTCATTACTTGAGTTTTTTGTACACTGGATCCATCTTCTGATATTGTTATTATTTGTCGAGCCCCTCTTTCATATCCATCTTTTACTTTCTGTTGAATCAACACCAGAGAAATAAAATGTCAGTACTTTCAATAAATATATGCTGTGAGATTAAAAAAATCTTTGCAATTAAAAGGTGATTTTACATCTAACCTCCATTAAGCTGTACAAAAATTTACACAAACCCCCCACACACCCCCCGACCTTCCTACATTCATAAGAGATGTGTGTTCGATCCAATACACTTAGAAGTGCACCTTCATTATTTCCGGATCATTCCAAGGGCCTTTGTCTGAATTCATGCAGCCACCCTGCTCTGCACACACGCATGTTCCTCCCAAGAACTCTGGCAAATTACTGTTAAATAGCATTCTGTCAACACCTTCGGGGAGAGAAAGACTAACAAACAAGGAACAACTACAAAGAGAACTGCACCTAGTGGAAGAAAAAGTCAAGTGAAAGACACAACATGGCTTGAAGGTGATACATGTAGACGAGTTTTTCAAAGAGAGTACCCTGAATCTATCAACTCCAGGAGTTTACTTTGATATTTGTTTCCTAGAACCTGCAATTCACCAAATAGGGAGACCATAGTGATACGCTAGGAGGTACAAAGGCATGCAAAGATACATCAATATGAGATTCAATATTAGAAAGTGACTCCTGAAATAGAAAATTTAACGACAAGCTGTACATTGCATGACAAAAAGTGCAATGTGTAAGATCAAAACTGGCCAACATAAATAATCACAACTCTCATGGTACCACAAGAGATTCTTCTAAGTGTGTGCAATATAGGCTCATATGTAAGCCATGAATTATCCAACCGTGTGCATCTGGAACGTAGTCATAATGTCAAGAAAAAATTGTGGTCACAGTATGCCAAATCTTTCCTACAGAGTGGCAAGTCCAGGGTGAAGGGTCTCTAGCTCAATTACAAGATCAGACGCCATGACTGCAAAAAAAGGAAATAGGAGCAGTGTTCTGCTCAGAGAGCCTTGCATTCCTCCTCCGAAAATTCCGACACTAAGTCCATACCATGCATACATTTTTGTTTTTGCCATGGATGATAGAGCACATTGTTTCCTTGAGTTCACTCATGTCTAGAGGCTTTACTAGGTTACTCACCTTTAATTTGTTTTTCTTCCTTCCTCCAGGGATGTTTCTGGAGGATTGCCTTTCTGCTTCTCCTCTCTTGCACTTGCACGTGTTAGCATTAGTGTTAGGGCACCCAGCTTGTAAGACTACTAGCTAGCTGTGAGAGTTTAACAGAGGGAAAACGATACCAGAACTCAGATGCAAGCACATCCAGTAAACTACTACCAATCTCTTCAGAGCAAATGCCCCAAGCTGCAGTAGATTGCTCACTGCTAAAACTGTAAAATTGGAAAAGCTGACCAATTTCAGAAAAAGGCACAAGGTGATGAAATGCAAATACTTCCCCAAAACGCTGACTTCCGTGACTGCTGCTACCTGCCTTCTAATGCACACTTGTGAGCTCTTGCTGACCTCCGTGACTGCTGAGGAGTACACAGAATGATTGATAACTAACGTCCCTGGGGGCAAGGTGGTAAGGTACGTAGTGTACGGTACGGTATCAGTACGTACGGAACGTACTTCTGTACGGAACAAATTTTAAGGTACGTAAACAGTACGTACCATTTGTAAACAGTCCTAGAAACTTGAATATTTTGTAGACATAGCAACCAAAATACTTAAAATAAAGAGACTGAACCTCATTACTTAAAGTTTAAATCAATTATAAGTTACCAAGCCCATTACACAATACCTCATGTTAACATTAAACAGTCATAGTGATATAAGCAAGAACCATGAAAGTCATAGATAATAAAAGAGAGTACAAATATCATGTCTACAGCTGCCAGCACATGTCCTGGTCCACAAGTGCAAAAAGCAAAACAATGAAACACTACACAGTTGTCTAGACTCTAGAGTCTAGACGCAAGAGTCTCAAATCTCATCATCAGATGAAGATGATGAGTCTTCTGAAGAGAGCATGCCTCCATCATTGATACCATTGCCCTCTTCATCGAACTCTGGCTCAGTAGCAACAAGCTCCAGTGCATCCTCATCATGTGCCTCGGGAATCTGAGTGTGAATGAGTTCGACAGCCTCATTTGCACGCCTCTGCTGGGTGCGACGAACTGGAAGCTTTCCCCTGCGAATGCTCTCTCGTCTCGCAGAGCCTGGATCTGGAGCTGCCGGGCGTAGAGGAATGCTGAGAGATCGTGCACGTGAGCGGGTCACACAACGATCCACGCTCTCAAGCTCTCTATGTAAAGCTCTCAAAATCTCCTCTTGCTCATCTCTAATCTGCCGATCCACAAGCTCCGGGCTGGGTTCATCTACCATTTTGAGTAGTGTTGGATCAACCTGTTTAAACATGCCACAAATTGCATATTGGACAATGGACATCCATTGAACTACAAAAAAAATTCTACTTCTAAGTTCTTATTGAGTCCAGTATACCTGCTTCGGTGACCCCAAAGCATGGTAGCTTCGCACGAGCCTCATGTTAGCTCTGCAATACACCAACTTCTCTAATTGAGAAGTACTAAGGCGATTCCGAATCTTAGTGTGTATAAGGGAGTATGAGCTCCAGTTCCGCTCACATGCTCCAGCCGAGCAATCCTGTGCAAAAATGAGTGCAATGCGAGCAAATTTGTAAATCTTTCAATGCTAAAACATCAATCTTCATTTCCGAAGATTATACTTTAGAGATTAATTACAAGTTACCTGAGATAGAACACGAAGAGCAACTCGTGAAAGGTTGGGAAGACCAACCCTTCCATAAGAGTGCCACCATGTCAAAGGGAATTTCATGGCTTCCTTCCTCAATGACACAGGTCTCGCAAATGAAGCACCAATACCACTCATGTAAGTGGTGAACTCTCTATCAATCTGAAGTTGCTCCTCCTCTGAGAACATCCTTCCCACATACTCTGACTGCTTCATGCTCAAAGCAGTATTATTCCATAGCTCTGGCGACCTGTAGAGAGGATGGAGCATGGCAGCCATCGCATGGATGGAACGGCTCATGAATGTCCACCGTTTGTCTACAATGTCCAGGATCTCACCTCGGCTGAAAATGAGAGATTGAACATACATGTCTTAGGTTATAGTGCTAAGAGAATCGAGAATCGAGAAGTCATAAAAATCAAAGAAAGAGGAAGAAATTAGAACTATTGCTTACCGTTGAGCAGTCATCATGGAGCACTGAGCAACATGGTCTTTCATTTGCATAAACAAATGAAAGACCAGCCCCAAAGTTGAGCCCTCCATGTCTGTAAGTCGGAGAAGGACATACACGGGCTTAAGTGCAACTGAAAGGCTATGAACTTGCTGCCAAAAATCATCATCCAGGATCCGCCTCTGCAAGTATTTTATACGCTCATCCTCTGAATTATGCATCTGTCGCCACCTTGGATCCACAACTGTTGATGATAGTGAATCTCTTATCTTGTAGAGCCTATCCAAGACCAAGAACATGTAGGCAAACCTGGTCTTGGATGGTCTCACCATATCCAAAGGGCTATGGCTCCGAAAGATGGCAAGAGCCTGATGCTTCTTGCGGAAGAAGGTGGTGATCTTTACAGCATCTGCAACAATGGGCTGCACCCAAACAAGCTTCCCAATGTTTTCCATAAGTAAATCAAGACAATGGGCAGCACATGGAGTCCACACTATATGTGGAAACTCTGCCTCGACCATTTGACCCATTGCCTTGCAGTTAGAGGCGTTGTCGGTCACCACCTGCACAACATTGTCCTCCCCAACCTCAAGGATAGCCTGTCGAATGTGGCCATAAATGAACTCCCCTGTGATCCTGTCGCCTGCTCTCCCTGCATCCACGGCACGCAAGAAATAGGTGCCCAAGCAAGATGACACAAGGATATTGATTATGTGCCTCTTGCAAATGTCTGCCCACCCATCTGAAATAATAGTGCATCCAAACTCCTGCCAACCTGCTTTCACAGGTGTGAGCGCCTTGTCTATCAAGGCCTTCTGCTCATCCAACATGGATGTACGCATCTTCGTATACTGAAGACCTGTCCATGTCTCAGTAGGCCCTACCTGCGCAATTGCTTTCACCATTCTTTTCCATTGGTCTGTCCTTAACACATTGAAGGATATATTACACTCAATAAGAGTGCGACAAATCTCCATTTCTGCCACCCTTTGCCGCTCTTTTACCCAAGCTTGTGATGAGATACAAGAACGCAGAGTGGATTGCTTTGATGCCTCCCCTGTACCTCTCGCATCTTGTGGCAGGAGGTCCTCATCATCAGCAATACGTGCCCTCTTCCTGCCTGTGGTGGATTGGGCTGAAGCTGAAAGACTTTCACCCTCATCTACTGTACCTGAACCTGTAATATCTCCAATAAAAGCATCATGGAGAGCATCTTGCGTACTTTCACCACCTCTAACACTGCTTGCACCACCCATTGCAGGACAATTCTCCGCAATCAATTGGTCCCTCACAGCTTGTGGTATTTTATCACATGGACCACATTGATTGGTGCACCCGATACCTGTCATGTGCTTGATGACGCGAGTTATGGTGCTAGTGTACTGCTCCCCGCAATACTTGCATGCCCATAGCCGAGTACCTGACCCTTGCTGAGAAGGGGTGTTAACAACCCTCAGGACATTGGTGTGCATTGCCCAGTTCGGGTTGGTCTTGCGCGGCATGATGAAGCCTGGGCGTGAGAGAGAGCGAAGAAGAGCGAAGAAGCTACTTTGCAGAGTTTTGCAGGTACACACGATTGTGCAAGTATTCACATGGACCCAAAAATTTTTTGCTTAATGCCCAAAATCTGGTCGCTTATCCGCAAGCGCATGGTCGCCACACACGTTTCGCCACGCCACGCCACTTATTATTTTTTTTTAAAAAAAAACCGTACGGATCCGTACAGCACGGTACTATACCGTACCGTACGGCTGTACCGTACTGTACGGATCCGTACGTACGTACGGAATCAACCTTGCCTGGGGGCCACGCTGGGGGGTGTGTGTGTGTGTGTCTAGGGGGGTTGTAGATTTGGTTCAGAACATTCAGATTGCATATGACCAAATTTGCCACAGCGAAAACAGGAATTGGCAAATTTCCCCCATTTAAGCTTGAATGGTCGCTTTCCGACCACTGCGTCCCCAGAATCAACGGTAATGCCCGTAGGAGCAGGAAGATCAGTGTCCCATAGAATACAAAAACGATTTGTATTGGCATCCAACTTCGGGGGGCAAATCACTTTGCCCAATTGAGCAGCCAACAAAGGAAGAAAATGACGCCAAGTACGAGGAAAATCCACCACCTCAACCCAAACCGGGCACTTATGTCGAATAAGGCTCTGATAATCTTTAGTAAGAGCCCAGGGAAGAACATGAGTCATTTGCGTATTGAAGAAGAGGGGAGACATTTCCAACAAAGCATCTCTAGCTTCCATGTCTGCTAACAAGACCTCATAGAATCCTCTTGCTCCAAAATAAACACCCCGGACTGCTTGACGCTTAAGCAAGAAATCAACCCATTGTCCCACATCCTGTGCACTAGGCATCTTGCCCGGGAAAAAGAGAATCACTGCATTCAATGCATACTGCGCAACCGGATCCATGAGCTCCTGCACCAGAATACGCACTTCTGTGACTGGAGCTGGTCCTTCCCAAGCACATCTTGCTTCTTCGAAATCCTCATGCAGGCATTCCTTAATCAAAGACATGGCATCCAAATTCGAGGTGTTCATTGCTTTCCGACGCTTATAAATGGCCAGCTCAGGAGATTCCATCATGCACACCTTAAATTTTCTATAATCCCCAGAACTGCTCTAAGCCCTACTGCTGCTGCAGACAAGAATTTGCTGCGGTACCACTGGCCGAATCTGCTGCAAGCCCCAAATGAAGTAGAAACCCTAATGCTGGCTGTCGCTGGACAGATGCGGATGTGCCCATGGGCACGAGTTCTTAAGCTTTCTGTTGGTTTTCTCGCCCACTGTATATACCATTTAAGATGCATAGTTCTATACATTGCATTTCATATAATGTGCGCGGATTATGCAATCAGGATAAATGGAGGCTAACCTGGCACTATGTACATACTTGCAAAGGAGATATTGTTGTTCTTCAAGACTATAATCAGCATAATTTTGCCGGACAAACTTCCTATTTTGCGGGATATTGGATAGCTTATGCAGGATCCGCTGGATACTCTGGAGTGCTGATGCTTGTTCGCCATGAATTATTTCCCATGTTGGTATTCAATGATCCAGCTGGCAGATGGATGGTCATTCAATGTATTATCAATGGGGACGTTTTTGAGTTTGGTGGTGTGTATGCATACACAGCCTCTACTGACAGGGCTCGTTTGTGGCATGCCATCTTCTCTTATTGTTGGCGTTCTAATGCATTTCTTTGTGGCGATTTTAATAATGCTCCAAATCATGTGGATAATACTACTGGACATTCTCACATGCTTCATGTGGAACGACAAGCTTGGGATCTCTTTCAGCACACATGTAATGCCTTGGATTTGTGGCCTCTGTTGCAAGCCAACGATCCAGGATTCACATTTCAGCATAACGCTCGATCAATGTATCGTGCTCGTCTGGACCGATGGTATCTCTTTCAGATGCAGCAGTATGATGATTTTGTATGTGATATGTGGATTGATTACTCCTTGTGTCTCTCGGATCATGCTCCGATATGCTTGAAAATACAATTCGGTTCATGTTCTGCCAATGATTCATTAACTAGAAAGAGACTTCTCCATGTCAATAATGCTTATCTTAAGCATGAGGTTTTTCGCAATCTGATTGTAGATATTATTTCGCCATTGATCTCTCAAATGCATGTTGATATGGACACAGCATGGTTTCGTTTTGTTATGCCGGTTCAATGTGTGATCCAGGATTATGGCAGACACTATTTATCGCATTTCAGAGAGCAAGTTCAACAGGCCAAAGGCACTTGTCAAAGTTTGATGCATCTGGCTAACACTTCATCTCTTACTGAAATCCAGATGACAGAGTTGCTTTCTGCTCGTGCTTTGTTGCATCGTAATGATGAGAGAAAATTGGCAAAGTGGCACACTAGAGCTCGCCAAAAGGCTATAGCGGATAAAGGATGCACTTCTAAACAATTCTTTCGTCATCTACATCTTTCTAGGCAGTCTCAAACTATTAAGAGGATTAAACTCCCGACTGGTGATTGGACTACCTCTCGTGTGGGGCTTGCATGGGCCATGGAATCTCATTATGGCAAGATTTTTGAGGCCTCTTCTCTCACGCAGGAAGGTCGAGAGGCTCGTCGCTTGTTTTTATCTCAAGTTGCTCCGATTTTATCGGCCCACCAGGCTCAGCTTTTGGAAGCCGCCTTCACGGAGACAGAATTGTATGCCAGTTTGTGTGATTTGGGCCGTTGGAAATCTCCCGGTTAGGATGGCCTTACTGTAGAATTTTTCTTGTCGTTTTGGCACTATCTGGACCAGCCACTATTGTTAATGATAAACAGGGCATGGGAGCAACAGGTTTTGCCTTCATCTTGGAAAGAAGGCTTGCTCAAGTTGATTCCAAAGCAAGCACTTTGTGAAGAGTTCTCACAATGGAGGCCGATTACGCTCATGCCTGTGGTTTATAAATTGCTGGCTAAAATGCTTGTCAATAGACTTAAAGGGTTTTTGCATGATGGTTTGCATCCATCTCAGTATGGCTTCATTCCACGAAGGCAAATTACTGATAATCTAGCAAATGTCATCATTGGCATGGAGTATGCGAAATACACTCGACAAGATGTATTGGTCATGCAGGTTGACATTGAAAAGGCATTTGACACTGTTCTTTGGGATTACATTGCAGATACCATGCTTCGGCTGGGATTTGGGCCTAAGCTATCCTCTGTGGTTTATTTCTTGTATGCTGACAGTACCTCTGCCGGTTTGTTGGATGGTTTTCTCACAGATCCTTGGCATTTGGGACGTTCAGTAAGGCAAGGTTGTCCTCTCAGTGCTTTGCTTTATGCGATTGCTACTCATCCCCTGCTTATGTATTTGGAGTCTTTGACTTCGTCTGGAAGATTGCAGGGCCTGAAATTACCCTCTGGGAAACATTTTATTGGGCAAGCTTATGCAGATGATTCTCTCTTTATGCCTCGCAATCACAAAGATGATGTGGAACAAATTATGCACACTCTTCATTTGTTTGGATTGGCAGCAGGCCTCAAAGTGAATTTTTGTAAATCCAAACTATTGGCTCTGACTGAGTATGATTGGCATAAGCTGCTTTGGCCAGGCGAACTTGTTCCTCCGAACATTATAGTTCGTCATTTGGGTTATCCGATGGGTTGGACTGTATCGGCTACACGGAAATTGGATTGGGTAGCCGAGCGCTTGCACTCCAAGTTACATTATTGGAAGTTGTCCACTTGGCCGCTTCATGTGCGTCTTAGAATTGTGCAATGCATTCTTGTAGCTAATGTGCAGTTTTATCTACCTTTGCTATATTGGTCTCAATCCCGCTTGAAGTCCCTTATGTCAAGTATATTGGCGCATTTCTGGCGCACTTCATCTCGTGGAAAGGGCCTCAGATTGTTATCCATGGACAAGTTATGCTCTCCTAAGCGCCTTGGAGGGCTGAATATTTTGGATTTGAGACGTCGTGTCTTGGCTAGGAAAGCTATGCTTTTGCCGGTTTTGTTGGACCAGCAGCAACCCTGGACTCTCATGGTGTCCCATTTGTGTCGGCATATTGTCACGCCATTCTATGGTCATTGGCAACCCACATACTGGGATCTTATATGTGGAAAACTTGAATGACACATTCCGGGATGTCCTTTCACTTCTTCTCTCATTATTGATTGGAAGGAAGTTACTTCACATATGATATGGCATGGTTCCCGATCTTTGATGGGCAATTCCCTGCGGCTAGAGAGTTTGCATTGGAGTCGTGTATTTTCTTCCACTTTGGTTGACCGTTCACCTCGTCAGGCATATTTTCTATCTCAAAAAGGAATATGTCAGATACATCAGGTGGTGGATGACACTGGTCAGGTTCTTTCCTTCTCTGTTGCGGCGGATCGTTTTCAATTGGGATCCCATTATTCTCATCTTTGGACAGAAATTCAGCGGATGATTGCTGATATTTCTCCTTTACCTCGCTTGAATGTGGATTCCCGTCTATCTGATTGGAATCTTGGAACCACTGCTATGAAATGTATTTCAGCTGGGACAGTTTATGCCCTCTTGCAATCAGATGCATGGATAGTCAGACATGGTAATCAGCTATGGTCTCTCTCCAAATCTTCAATGTGGTGGAAACATACATTGTTTCGCATTTGGAAAAGTCATCTGCCTCTCAAAGAACGCCTGTTCTTGTGGCGCTGTTTGGTTGGTGCTCTTCCTGTTGGTAGCTTGTTACATGCACGTCATATTGCGCCTTCACGTTGTGTCCGATGTAAAGCTACTGAGGAGACTGTCCCACATTTACTATGGGGTTGCGTATGCTCCAGATTGTTCATTCGCCGGGTCTCGACTGCTCTTCGCCTTCGTTTCCCTTCGGGCATTTTTCACAGACGGTTTTGGCTTTTTGGGGTGTTACAAGCATCACACTCTCAGTTTGCTGTATTTTTCAGCTGGGTCCGATTCTGGGTCTTTTGGACCATATGGCATGTTCGGAACAACCTCATGTTCCAAGCCAATGACATTGATCCCTTCCATTACTTCAAGTTCTCGCTTGGTCACGCGCTTCATTTTGCTTATGTTGCTGGGGACATCACTCTTGATGCTTATAGGATTTACTTTGATTGCTTCTAGGTAGTGAAGCCTATAGTTACTCTTCTTTTTCTGGGTTTTCCTCGCTTAGAGGTTTCCCACTTGTAAATAAATCAAGGATTTACAAAAAAAAAAAAGTGTGTCTGGGGGGGGGGGGGGGGGGGGGGGGAGAGGAGTGTGTGCTATGTGTGCCGATTTAGAAGGCAATCAGCCCCTTCATCCGTTGGTTGCATAACAGTAATGAAATGTATTTCATGAATCGTTTCGTACCATAAATGTTACATACGCATTTCTTTATACCCTTTTCTTTTGCTTTGGTTTTTGGGCTATGCGACATTCTGGACTAAAAAAGGCCTGCTAGTGAAAGGATTATCTATTGATATCCAATCCTGTTCTCCCTAATCCCATTGTGGGTATTTGATAGAGCTTCCTCAACTCTGGTGTAGCCGGTCTTCCTGCTCGGCAGGCACATCCACTCTTTGGCGGGCGTCCACTTAGACACGGATGTCCACTTCTTGGCAGATGTCCACTTTCACTTTTGCAGTGTCCGCTTCCACCGTGCACATCTTCCTCACCCCATTCACGGCTATACTTTCTCACCTTCATTCACGGGAGTAGTGCTAGCTGTGCACCTGCTGCCAACTTGCATCATTTGTATATAGGTGACTCTGGGAGCACCAAAACATATCATCTTTGTTAGTGGAATACTCTTTTTCTCAGAATACAGTATTGTCGTGTTCTCTCATTGTTGTGTCTCTGTGCTTCTAGTTATCTGTTTGTTTGTTATGTCATGAAGTGTTAAGGATTAAGTGGCATCATGGCACAATCTGTTTATCGGGAAACAGCTAGCTTAGTGTTCCAACAGAGTGTGTGCGCGCACAGTAAGAAGGCAGAGTAGCTCGGTCTCCCTAGCAGACTGGCAACTCCTGTGGTGTACTGCCTTATTAGAGTGAACCCGTGACACAGACGTCACAACCCAGTGTACTAGGCAGGCCAGCCTGCTGCACCTGGACACTCTAGTTTGGCATCTGGACCCTAGTACCTGCAGGGCCCAGGCTGTAGGCAGCATGCTGCATTTCTATGATTCTGTTCATTGTTTGAAGTCTAAATAATACCTATTTCATTGCTTCTATGTTTTGTGCAACTCTCTAGCATAAAATAAGCATTATATATATATATATATATATATATATTTGGCAGTACAACCCCGTACAAAACGCGTTTTGTAAAAAGTGGACAGACCTATGAAACATTTAACAAAACGTGTTTCATGAAATACGTGGCAACTATGGTTAGTTGACTACCTGACCTACTGCCAACTCGGCTCATCTACTACCAACTTGACAAGCGAGAACGTTCTCCGAGGAGGTGATGAGTACATGTGTAACTCCGAGTGGAGTGGGGCGGAAGGGGTTTCACAAAACACTTGAATGTGAGGCCACTTGTCTCACTCTGATCCACTACTATTGTGCCACATGTTCTTATTTAAAAGATGATTCCCACCCATAAGCTTCATCTCTAAAAATATTGAAACTCATCGCTCGACATTCTGTCAAAGGTGCTTTAGCAAGTCTCCACATTTGCCTAGCTTACGGCTGTAATGATGCAAACGGAACTTCCATTGAGGGTCGTCCAAAAAATAGTAATCCACCTAGATTTCAGGAGTATAATCCTTCGTATTCCACCTTATTAGAAATGTATGTGAGCACCATGTAGAACCATGATTCAATACTAGATCTCTCCCAAATCCTCAAGAGCTCACCATACATGCATTCCAATTGTTGACACTTGAGCTTCAATGCCCATTTTTGTGTCCAAGAAAGCATCTCAAGTACCTAGACCAAGCTTCAAGCACTAGATCTTTTGTATTCGATAATCCCCCATTCCCAAAGCTTGTACTTTCCAAATCTTTAGACGACCTCGAGTCCACTGGAACCCCTTTCATATTGGGAACTGTACAGGTTAGTAACATCCTCCCCAACTTCTTAAAAGTTGTCCACAACTTTAAGCTTCAAGCCATATATCCAATATATAATCGTTTCCCATCAAGTAGGCGAGATGAGACACTCTCAAAAATCCAATACAACTAAAAGAATCCATGTCCCAAATATATGAGCGAGACCAAATGAGTCTCGATAATACCAGTATCAAAATCATGTCACAAATAAAAGAGCGAGATGACCTGGTCAAATAAGTCCAGATATCATAACCATGTCCCAAATAAATGGGTTAAAAAAAAAAGTCCCATAAATGGGAAACAAAAAAGTCCCATAATATCATAACCATGGAAATGGACGAAACAAATGAGTCCTCAACACAAATATCCAAATCATATCTCTATTTTCATACTCCAAGTTGAATCCACCAACTCGAGGTAGTTACTCGTTCCTCCACAATCCCCAGTGTCACGTCAAACTCATGCTACTCTCCACTGGCTTCCATGCTTATACATGCAATTACCAGGCCGAGAAATAGAAGACAAATTGACCGTACATGCAGATGTAGAGCGTAGATCTGAACATAGACATCAAGTCCCCAGCATCCCACATTCCAATCTATTGATCCTTGGTGTAGACATAAGCTCCCTGCTAAAACAGTGTGAGTCTTGACCCTTGGCGTAGACATAAGTCACGTTAAATATTAATAGTGATTAATGTGGGAGTAAACAAGTGCTAGGTGATTGAGTAAACTAGCACTGAATGTAAGCCTTAAATAAAGCGATTCCAATGCGTGTGAACAACCACTAGTTTGTATACGTCTCTTGTGTAGGAGCAGCCTCTTAAAAGGCATATGTGGTGGCATCATATTTGGCATATGCGGTGGCATCATACTTGGAATATTTGATGGAATCTTATTTAGCATATGTGGTGGCATCAAATCAAGCATATGCTTAGAATATGTAATGAGGTCACTCAAATAAAAAGAACCTACTTGTATAATGAATTTATGCTTTCCACTACATCTTGTACTCCCACAAATCCCTTAATCTTGTGTTGATCATCTTGTCAATAATTCTCTCTCCCTCTTCTCCTCACTTTTGTGTGGCTGCTCTCTAGGCATTTGCTATCAATTGGTATCAAAATCACTGCTTTACAGCCCGTGGAGCTTTGCGCCTAGATTCAGCCATCGTCTCAGAGCTAGGCGCTGCCCAACTCCGCCTCCCCAAAGCACTGCGCCGCCATCTGCCGTCGTTCAGAGCCAGCCGCCGCTCCTCCACAGCCCGCCACCGCCGGCCAGCACTAGTGCCCACCAGCGCACCGCCTCCGCCAACCAGCTAGGCAGAGCCAGTGCAACGAGCACCACCTTCGCCCGTCATCGCTAGCGTCTGCCGCCGCACCCGAGTCTGTCGCCTCAACCGGTGCCTACGCCCACTGTCATCGCCTCAGCTCGTGCTGTGCCTAGTCTGGGCTCTACCTCGGTGTGCTACTCAGCCATCTCTAAGACCTGCTTGGCCACTCTGCTTGGGAGCCAAAGGGAGGAAAGAGGGAAGATGCAAATCAGCCCACACAAGTATTTTGCACACAGAGGTACACAAATTTGGGGCTTTCTTTTTAATAAATTTATTGTCAAATTCAAGGCCTCTCTGCTACATAGTTGGGGATTCTTGTTCATTAGGGGAGGTTTTCTAAGGTGGAAGCATCGATAGGCACTCTTGCTCCTCTGCACTACTCCCGGAGTCTTGTGTTAGCTCATTCAAGTATACACCCTGTTCTTGGTATACTTCCACGATCGCACCTTCAATCTCGTCGTATCCCAGTGCCTTGTGTGCACACTCCTGTATCTCTCTGTTTCTCGTATTTTTCCAAGAGCTTACATCAAGAGGGGGAGGGGGGGGGGGCGAGGGGGGGCGGTTCTTGTTCCTAGTTCTCTCTCCAGCTTTGGAAAATCTTGTACTACCGTGAGGATGTCACAAAGAGCCACTTCCAATGAGCTTTCTGGATTTGATGCCTTCATGACAACCAAAGATCGACTTGATGGTCTCTAACTCGCGGGTGACCAGGGGACTAGGGCCTTTGACACACTTGTCGATACCATCAAAGCATGTTAAAACATTTAAACATGGCCACAACCTTAACACATATCCATCATCACTTTGCATAAAACATAAAAGTTGGACAAAATATCTACAAATGCTGAAAAAGGAACTTGCACATGTGACACCGCCTAGAGGCCGAAATGGGCCGACCCCCCCCCCCCCTCTTTGGAGTATTTTATTACCCAAGGAGAATAATTTCATGTACAAGCTTTGAGGGCCTTACTCTCCCCACGGGAGATGCCGGATTATCCATATACAAATCCCATAGCACAGCCCAACACAAGGCTACCAAGCCAGAACACAGGCTGTACCAACAATATAATCCATATACCTCCGTGTGGATACTGATTCTTCCCCAAAAACCACGGGTCTTCATGCAATAGAGCTGGTACAACAAGTACAACTCTCCATTCAGCCGGTACAACAAGTACAATGACTGGTACAACAAGTACAATGGTTGGTACAAGTACAAATACTGGTACAATGGCTGGTTCAATAGTTACAGTGGCTTGTACAATCGGTAAAGTGGTTGGTACATCAAGTACAATGTCTAGCACAGTCGGTATAGTGGCTGGTACAGTAGGTACAAAAAGTACAAGGACTGGTACAACGAATACAATGGCTAGAAATCATAATAAAATGATTAAATACCCTTGCCTTAAGTATTTCTTCACGATGGAAGCCTCCAAAACAATCCCTTCATAGGCAGCCTTCAAGAGAGAGAGAAAGAGAGTAGCCATCATTAGGGCAGCGTGTAACGGTGGTAGAGGCTAGTGTGCAGCAAGAGAGCCTCCATTAATGAAGAGAGAGGGCTCCAATTTATAGATTTGGGCCTCCCATGAGCTAGAATGGCAAGAGAAGGCTACGATGACAAGTGGAGAGCCACACAATAACTTGAGTGACAAGTGTGAGGCCACTTGTCTCACTTTGATCCACTTTCTAACAAGTGTCAGGCCATTTGTCTCACTTTGGTCCACTTTCTTGCCACATGTCCCAATCTAAGAGATGGTTCCTTCCATAAACTTTATCTCTAAAAATATCCCAACTGGTAGACATTCTGTCATAGGCACTTTGCCAACTCTTGGTATCTTCTCAATTCGAGATGTAATGATGCGAACAGAATTTCCATCGGAGTCGGACCAGAAATAGCAACTCTCCTAAATTTTAGGAGTGTGGTCCTTTGTATTCTAGGATAATCTCCCATTCCCAATGCTTGTACTTTTCAAATATTTAGATATCCTAGAGTCGACCAGACCCGTCTCATACTGGGAAATGTCCAGGCTGGTGACATTCTCCCCAGCTTCTTAAAAGTTGTCCGCAACTTTAAGCTTGAAGCCATATATCCAAGATATAATCATGTCCCATCAAGTGGGCGAGACGAGACAGTCTCAAAAATCCAATATAACAGAAGAATCCATGTCCCAAAGAAATGGGTGAGACTAAATAAGTCTCCATAATACCAATATCAAAATCATGTCCCAAAATAAATGGGCGAGAATTCCATGGAAGATATACTAGACACAGGCACAAGACCAATTGTGTCTCAATCAACAATATCAATGAGATAATCATATCCCAATGAAAATCACCAACCAGGTGCTAAGACACTTAAATAAATGCCATGCACAAGAAACTAGTGCCTCGCACAGAAACATGTGCTATGCACTCAAACTGGTGCCATTCAAGAGCACAAACCATGGTTGACAGAAAAGCTGGTTCTCCATAGTTATGGCAATGCTTTCTCCCAATCCCAACAATTCCCATGTTCTCCCATACAATCCCAACTCTGATCAACAAGCATGGTGTGGAAACAATGAAACACTCACTTCACAATCGCAACACGAATCCACGTGTATGGTGGAGTGTTCATTGAATTGCCCTTTCACGATCCCAACATGAATCCACATGCTGTATGGAGAGAGAGTGATTCTAATATGGCTGGAAAAAAAAAATCCATGTCCCAAATAAATGCACGAGACAAAATAAGTCTCCTGCCAACAAGGAATCAGTCCACATGACCCTCGGCATAGACGTAAGTCCCGTGCCAACCAGGCATCATGTCCACTTTACCACTTGCACTCCGTGTTGGTACTTCGACCACACACCATAATCCATATACCTCCGTGTGGATATTGATTCTTCTCCAAAAACCACGGGTCTCCATGCAATAGAGTTAGTACAACAAGTACAACTCTCCATTCAACTAGTAGAAGTACAATGGCTAGTACAGTAGGTAGTGTGGCTGGTACAATCGGTACAGCAAGTACAAATACTAGTACAATAGGTACAATGGCTGGTACAGCTGGTACAGTGGCTGTTACATTCGATACAATGTCTAGTACAACAAGTACAAAAAGTACAAGGGTTGGTACAACAAGTACAATGGCTAGAAATCGTAATAAAATGATTTCTAGCCATTGCCTTAAGTATTTCTTTGCGATGGAAGCCTCCAAAACAGTCCCCAACAGCCGGTATTTTTCATGGGCAACCTTCAAGATAGAGAAAGAGAGTAGCCATCATTAGGGCAGCTTGTAACGGTGATAGAGGCTAGTGTGCAGCAAGAGAGCCTCCATAAATGAAGAGAGAGGGCTCCAATTTATAGATTTGGGCCTCCCATCATCCATGAGCTAAAATGGCAAGAGAAGGCTACGGTGACAAGTGGAGAGCCACACAATGGCTGAAGTGACAAGTGTGAGGCCACTTGTCTCACTTTGATCCACTTTCTAACAAGTGTCAGGCCACTTGTCTCACTTATGTCCACTTTCTTGCCACGTGTCCCAATCTAGGAGATGGGTCCTTCCATAAACTTTATCTCTAAAAATATCCCAACTGGTAGACATTCTGTCATAGGCACTTTGCCAACTCTTGGTATCTTCTCAATTCGAGATGTAATGACAGAAGCAGAATTTTCATCGGAGTCGGGCCAAAAATAGCAACTCTCCTAAATTTTAGGAGTGTAGTCCTTTGTATTCTAGGATAATCCCCCATTCCCAAAGCTTGTACTTTCTAAATATTTAGACATCCAGGAGTCTACCAGACCCCTTTCATACTGGGAAATGTCCAGGCTAGTGACGTGGTCCCAACTACTCGTTATGGAGTTTCATGCTCAAGAATCTCTTAATTGCCAAGGAGCTATGGGAGATTGTCACGGGGCAAGAGCCTCGTCCTGTTGCACAAACTCCTGGCGCATTGACATCAAGGGCGACTGAAACTGTGGCACAAGTTGTGTCAAGCATTACCGCACCGCCTCTTGGACCCAGTGAAGACCAAAGACGGTGAGATACCCGTGATGCTCAAGCAATGGCCATGATCGCTCTCTGAGTCAAGCGCTTGATTGTACCTCACATCCGATCCTATAGCTTTGCAAGGGCTGCTTGGGTGGTCCTCCGGACCATGTTCCAGTCCCGTAATGAAGCACGAGTCATGTACCTGATGCGAGAGCTGGATGACCTAACCATGGACGAGAGTGATTCCATTCTAGATCATCTCACCAAGGTAACTGACCTTAAAGAACAACTGTTGAATATAGATAAGGTAGTTGATAATAGGAAATTGATCACCATTGTTCTTAACTCCTTACCTAAGCCCTATCAAAGTTTCTATACTTCTCTGAACCTCTCTATGAGAGGAGGGGGCAATCCTATATCCTTCAAGGAGTTGGTTGGATTACTTCTCCAAGAGGAGCAGACAAGGAAGAACACATCCAGGGATGATGCAAGCATAGTTGTCACGGTACGAAAATACGCTACCGTACGATACGATACCGTACGGGAATTTTTGGTACGATATGAAATTTTCAGATACCGTACGTTAAAATACGGGTTTTTTTTTTTTACACTTACAAACTATGGAGCTTCAAGCTTGAATGTGAGGGAAGGTTGGGGGGACGAGGAGTCTAGAGTGCTTGAGGAACCAGAACATGGAGATGTGTCTCTCCCAGTTGGATCTCCGAGTTGTCTCCAAAAAAGAACCTTCATGGGTAATGCAATACCAAAGGTCTCCCAATGTAGCGTTTATGACTAAGGGACCTTCCTTGCACAAATACAAGCAGTGCATCTAGGGTGATAGGTTTAGGGACTCCTCTCTAGATCAAAATGGCCATGTCCAAATCTTTTCCCTCGTACATAACTTGAGGATCTGACTATCTAGCCTCCCTATACCAAGGATCTCCAAGTGATGTAGCAAGATTCTCTCATCCTACCAATCATGTGTCACTACCAGTCTACCTTGCCAGATGTTTTAGGTCTCTCAGCAACCCCATATGGAATACTCAGTGGACACGAAAGTTGCGAAGTATTGCAGGCATTTGGGGTCTTCGTTAAGCAAGATTTCTATATTTTTTTTAGCATTTGGAATTTTTTTCTCAAGGTGGGGAAAAAAAAAGCTTGTATCGTACCGTACGAACCGTATGGTACGAATGGGTTCGTACCGGTACGAGAAACAACTATCGATGCAAGCAAAGGAGACCTAGCCTACTTCTCCAAGGACAAAGGCAAAGTGGACTCATCACAAGGTGACACCAAGAAGAAGAAAGGAAAGTGTCACTACAACCACAAGCCATGACACTACATCGAAGAGTGTCGAAGGAGGCTCGCAAAGCTGAAAACTGATGAAGACTCTACAAATTCCGCTTCTTCTACCTCCGACGACAAGAAGCAGCAACCAGAAGATAAAGTATACCTAGTCCAAGATGATTGTGCTTTCTAGCCACATTATCACTATGGGGGGGAATGTTAAATATTAATAGTGATTAATGTGGGAATAAACAAGTGCTAGGTGGTTGAGTAAACTAGCACTGAATGTAAGCCTTACATAAAGCGATTCCAATGCGTGTGAACAACCCTCGTCCTGGTTGCTGATCGGATATCCGGTAGTGGAGACCCATCAGTCTTCTAGGGACGGCCTACACGATTTTGGCCAAGGCCATCAGCAGCAGGCGACTTCAGCTTTCCCTCCCAGACTTGATCCATGACACTCAAACTGGTTTTGTTCAGGATCGGAGTATTCTGGACAACATCTTTACCTTTTGGGAGGCGACAGCTTCAGCCAGGATGCGACAGCAGGACCTCATTGTGCCACTCCTTGACTTTGAGAAAGCTTATGATAGGGTGGATTGGAGCTTTCTTGAGGGCACTACGAGCCGGATGGTATTCCCCATGGAGTGGATTCGCATTCTCGGGACTTTATTCAGTATCTCAGACAGGTTCTCATTCAGGGAGCCCGAGGCGACAAATTCCCCCTTTCCCGCTCCGCTTGACAGGGTTGTCCTCTGGCACCGTACCTCTTTCTATTTGTCGCTAAGGCCATGAGTAGTTTTCTCTATGCCCAAGAGACTGGACTTCAAGGATTGTGCCTCCCCCTCCACACGCAGAAAGAGTTGCCGGACTTTGCAGGCGACGCAACAACCTACCTTGCTGGAGATGTTGGGAATCTCCAGAGCTTCCGGAGCTGATACAGATCTTCTATCGTGCATCAGGAGCACAGATCAACTGGCACAAGTCATGTGGTTTTTGGGTAGGCTCATCACCCACCCCGACTTGGCGACCAGTCGAGGCTTTCCAGTGGATCTCGAGGGGCACTCCAGTCCGATACCTCGGCTGCCAGGTTGGCATTGATATATCTCTCGAGCAGCAGCTCGCTCCGCTTCTTTTAAGAGTATTCGGAAGAAGCTTCTCTACTGGAGCTCGGCGAGGCTATCCCTAGCAGGTAGAGTGGTGGTGGCAAACCAGGTACTACTTGCCACCATGTGGTATATCACCTCGTGCTGGGCCTTTTCTTGGGCTTGTATTGGCCAGGTACAACGTTGATCCAGAACTTCTTGTGGACCGGAAGTGATGGGAGGCCAGCTAGGGCCATGGTGGCATGGAGAGTGATCATTCAACCACGTAGCAGAGGGGGGCTAGGTCTCATTGATCCAACTATATACAGTGGCAGTCTTAGGGCCTATTACAGCGCTTCCTTTCACATTTCTGGAGGAAGAGGCTTTGGGACAGCTTTAGACCGAGGAAGATCACTCTCTTCCTCTAGTTGACGGCACACAGAAGTCTGGCAGTGGGTACGTGGTTGGCAATCGGCGGCGGGCAGTCTACAGCTTGCCTAAGGTGCGGCCACCCCCAGGAGTCCTAGCGACATTGCCCTTGGGATTGCCTAAAGGCTCACCAGATTTGGCAGCGGATTCTCCGCATCTTTGCTATGGACAGGGCATCGACCCGGGTTATCACTTGGGGTACTGTTGCTTGGACTATCGAGGCTAGAGTGGTCAGGACTTGGGAGGATGGGGGAGGCCATGCCCTTCAGGTCTCCCACCATCGTATTGCAGTAGTACCAGTCACAGCCCCACCTGCAGGTGTTTGGCGTCCAGGCTCATGCCAGCATTGGGAGATTTGCAGTAGCATAGCAGCCTGGCATATCTAGCGTGCTAGATGTAGTGAGGCCATCGAGGGTACCGACACTTCGTCGGCTGAGACCATCAGGAGCATATGGCTCGACATCATTAACACCCTCCGTGGTCAATGGGGGAAGTTGCAGGGAGGTTCTGACCGCATGCGGAAGCGGCGGGAAGCCTTCTTGAGACTTTGGAGGCCTGGCCCTTTCCTCACAGATAGAGGCGGTGACCCCATTTCGCACTACGGACCACCTGTGTGGTTGTTTCCCTCCCTCCTCCTCTGTATGAGATAGCATTCTCCTCATAGAGCGGCCAGCCAGAGGAGAAGCATGTCTCCCCCTTATGATCACTTGTTTCTCGCCCTTATGGCGAGTTTGTATTTAGCCCTTCGTGGTTGTACTTAGCCCTTTGTGGCTGTTTTCTCTTTAACTAATTGAACACAGGAAAGCTTGAAACTCCAGCTAATGGGTCAAATGCCGGGTCGAAGCCGTGCTGCCACTGTGCAAAGAAGGCCTCGGCCGCACATAGTGCAACGAGGCTCAGCTGCATGACAAGATTAGACGCCGCTAGTGAGTCGACCTCAACCTAGTAGTAGCCGCGCCCCAAAGGATGAATATCTACGATATTTGCTAGCGCACCTAGCCTGAAGAAGATCTCTGAGTTGGCCACGCATGGGACGACTACCAACAATCTTGCATACCAGAGCGGAGGCCTCTAGGGATGCGACAGTCGTAGCGAGAAGCTGCAGGTCCGCTTCGGAAAATGAAAGGCAGGTAACGGCGGCCTCGGTGCGGGGAGACGGAGCGGCTGCCATGGAGTCCTCCTAGGGGCGAAGACCAGAAGAGGCCGAAACTTGCCGAGACAATGAAGACCTTGGCAGTCTTACATGAGACAATATGAGGGATTATGCTTCTCTTCACAACAGTACTTTTAAATCATGTGCACTGGCAACTTGGCCATTCCAGGCCCTGGTGCAAACCTGCCGGTACAGACCTTAGAGTGTTGGCAGCACTGACGATCTGCGCCTGCGAGCTTCGCCTCTCCCCCTCCCGCTGCTTCTCGCCGTCGCGCCCCCCGCTTGCCCCCGTCTTCTCCTCCGTCCTCTCCCCCGCCTCCTTCCTTGCACCCTTCCTCGCCTTCTCCCCCCCGCCTTCTGCCTCGCATCCTCCCCCGCCATCGCTCCCCCGCCTCCTTCCTCATTTCCTCCCCTGCCTTCTTTCCCCCCCTGCCTTCTCCTCCTCCGCCTCCTTCCACGTTTCCTCCCCCGCCATCCCCCCCCACCCCCCCCCCCGCTTTCTTCCTCGCTTCCTTTCCCCGCCATTTCTTCCCCCGCCTCTCCACCCCCCTCGCCTCCTTCTCCTCCGCCTCGCTTCTCTCCCCCGCCACCTCTACCCCCTCCGCTGCACGACTCTTCCCCTCCGCCTTCTCCCTCTCCTCCCCCCACCGCTAGCTCCCCCGCCTCAGCCCCCCCCCCCCCCCCCCCCCCCCCCCCCCCCCCCCGGCGCCCCGCCCCCGCTATCCTGTAACCCTCCGCCTCTCCTTTTCCTCGCAGGGCTGTGTCCCTCCCGTTGGTGACCCCGGTTTCTGGCCTTTTCCCTCAGGAGGACTCCATGGAAGCCGCTCCAACTACCCCTGCCGATTCCGGTCTCCGTCTGGAGTTCACAGCTGAAGATCATCAGTTGTTTGTTTCCACAGTATCCACTCTTGAGGCCTCCTCCTTGGTCTGCAAGATAGTGGGTAGCCGTCCGATGCGGAGAGAGCTTCACGACCTTCTGCAAGGCAGCCTTGTTGGCGTGCCCGCCAAGATCGTCTGCGTAGATTTTTTGGGACGTGGCTACTACCAGGTGGATTTCGAGTCCCCCCAAGCAGCTCAGATGGTGCTGGCTCGCAGCCCCATTGCCCTCCGCTCATCCCGGGCGTTCCTGGCGCGATGGACTCATGGTTTCGACCCTGCTTCTGACCCGCTAGCAGGCGCGACAGGTTTTTCCCGTCACTATCTGCTTTCCTGGACTCCGTAGGGAGTACTTGCCCCTCTTGTCATCCATTGGCAAGGCGTTCGGGCAGGTGGTGGAGACGCCTCAGATAGCGGCTTCAGTGATAGCTCAAGCAGCAGGACTCCCGGCCATTCGTGTTGTGGTTCTGTCACCGGAGTCCCTCCCGAAGACGATCCTCCTCCCTTGTCTTTCTGGAGGACATTTGATACAGCGCGTGGAGTATTCGGGCCTCCCCGGCCAGTGTTACACATGTCGGGAGATGGGCCATCTCACACGCGCCTGTCCCCGCAAGGGGGTTCATCCTTCACGCTATGCCGCCTCTGGACCCCCTGCAGGAGACCCGAGGGGTGGCCATCCACCTCAGAGACCGGACATCCCTAGCTCGCCACAGCAGGCGCCATGATCTGACGAGCAGGCCCCGGCGGAGGATGCCGCGCAGACCCGGGAGGCTGGCGGATGGCAAGAGGTTCGCCGGCGGAAACGCCCGGCCCGCAGGGACCGTCGCAGACGCCAACAGGCAGCACAGGCTTGCGGACAGGCGACTCCGGCTGACGTACAAGCACCTACCCGCACTTATGCTCCAGTCAGGGATAGGCGGCCAGCAGGTCCCACCCCGATGGACGAGGATTCAGACTCAGTGCCCGTTGAGGCCGCTGGTGGAGCCTCCCACGTGGAGACCCCGCTCCCGCCTCCCCCCGCGGGCGGCCCCGCCCCCTCCTTGGAGCAGATTCCTGAGGATCCCGGGCCGCACTCTGCGACCCCCGGCTCCTCTTCCCCTCACCCGGAGAGCACCCCTTCCACCCACCCCTCCCCCCACCACCAGCCCCCCCCCTCCCGCCTCCCCCGGCGGCCCCCCCTGACACCTATCCTCTGGCAGATGCCTCTCCATCCTCTCCTCGCTCTCCCCCCTCCTCTCCGCGAGCCCCCATCCCTCCCTCGGCCTCTCCAGGATACTTCGCCAGACCACCCACTGCCCCGGGGCAGCGCAGCTAGGTAGGCCAGAGTTCAGTCCAGCGGCTGTTCCACCGCCACTCCGCGCCGGTGGAGATGGCGATCCTAGCTTCGCCCGCCACACAGAGTTCTCTCCAGCCTCCCCTGGGGGGCCCTCGCGAGTGATGGGGCTACCAGTGGATTACGGCTTTTTCAGGTGCCTCCAGCTGGATGCTGGCCCGTTCGAGACACTGGTCGCGCCCTTGCGAGTTTGCGTGGTGTGCCATCCCTCTCGTTCTCCTTCAGTGGTGAGCAGCATGGTGGCCTTCTCCTTTCCTCTCAGTGTTGCCCCAGACACAGCATGGGATTGGCGGGTGGATCCGGTCCACATCTCAGTTGAGGCGGTGCTACTGATTCTCCTCCATGCCGCCCCGAGGGTGCAGCCTACCTTTAGATACATATATGCAGAGGATTGGTCTCACGCCTATGCCCTGGACAGGGCGAAGGCGGAGTGGAGATGCACACAAAGACAGGTCACCCTCTTTTTGGAGAGACTCCGCACCCAGACAGACAGTGACTATTCTCCCTCGAAGCCGGCGCCCAAGACTCACAGAGTGGAGGGCAGATCATCCGGGCCGGCTGAGAGGGGTGAGCCAGTGGCGGCTGCTTCACTTGCCATAGCTCATCCATGAGGATCCTCTCATGGAACATCCAGGGTCTCGGTGGACATCGCTGCTACATTGGTCGGGGCAGACTTCGCCAGGAGATCCAGAGGGCTCTCGTTGGAGGACCCATAGATATCCTTTTCATCCAGGAGCACCACCTTTCTGCCGGGCGTACCGCACCTGCGGGAAGATCTTGCCAGGCAGGAGTCACACTTTTTGGTCACCGGCATACGGCTCCCAGGGGAACCAGGGTGGAGTATCCATCTCAGTCAGCGAGCAGCTTCTATCCGAGGTTGTGGACTCTGGCACTCTGGTCCAGGGTCGAGCGTAGTGGATCATCCTTCGGGTTGGGGAAGACCGCATTGGCTTCCTCAACTTCTACGCCCCTAATGGGGCGAGAGCCGAGTTCTGGAGCACCATTAGGCAGTCCCTCCCCTTGGCAGACCACTGGTGCCTAGGGGGGGATTGCAACATGCTGGAGGATGCAGAGGACAGGATGGGGGGCAGCCAGGAGACCATTCATGGGCCGGAGCTCGCTGCCTGGGAGGAACTAGTGCTGCAGGTGAGAGGCCAGGATCCGTGGATGCTCCCGGAGTTTGGCAGGTTGCAGGGGAGTTTATCTTTCTCGCGCTCGGATAGACGGGCCACAGGAGTTAACCTTTCCCGCATTGAGAGGTTTTACATTGATGAGTGGGCTTGTGATAGAGGTGGCACTGTGGGCATACCTGCAGGCTCCTCGTTTTCAGACCACTTTCCAGCGCTTCTCCAGATCGAGGACCCTACGAGAGGAGAGCGGGGCAAGAGCGTCCGGATTCCAGATTGTCTCAAAGAGGGGCCCGAGATTGCGACCAGAGTTGAGCAGGTCTGGCAGGAGCTGCAGTTCAGGAGAGAATCGGCAGCCAGCGATCTTGCCAAGGGCTTGCAGGAGATCAGTCGGATGCTCAGACAGGCTGCCCTGGACCGTCTGGAGGCCTTCAGAGAGCAGGAGAGGAGCCTGCGGAGGAGTCTAGCGTCCCTTCAGAGACTCCAGGAGAGGGATCCTACGAGCCCTTGGATCTCAGAGCAGATGGAGTCAGCTCGCACTGAGATCAGATCCATCGAGGAGAGGAGGGTGGAGTTCCGATTCCATGCTCGGGCTTCTTTTTGGACACAGGCTGGAGACAGAATGACTCGAGATTTCTTTGAGGTGACAGGGCCTTGCTTCAGACGAGAGGGTCTTAGGCGTCTTCGGCAGGCTGATGGCCAGGTTGTGGTGGATCCCCCCAGGGTTCGGGCGATAGCCACAGATTTTTACAAGGATCTTCTCTCTGCTGAGCCAGCAGATGACAGGGTGAGAGAGGCTCGGGAGGCAGTCTGGAGCTTCAGGAGACCGGTTGTGTCGGTCCATTTGCAGCACTCCCTTCTCTCCCCCTTCTCGGATACGGAACTGGAGGAGGCTCTTCAGGCACTACCTCGGCGCAAATGCCCAGGAGAGGACGGTCTCTCAGTGGCTTTCTTCCAAAGGTACTGGGGTCTCTTACATAGGGGTTTCAGATTGGTATTCCAGGAGATTATGGAGTCGGGAGTCATGCCGGACAGCATGGCAGAGGGGTTGATTCACTTGATCCCCAAAGAGAGAGGAGACAGACTGGAGATTACACAGTGGAGACCGATCACCTTGCTAGGCACGGCCTACAAGGTCCTAGCTAAGGCGATCAGCAGGCGGCTTCAGCCTCACCTTCCGGACATCATCCACTCCACGCAGACAGGCTTCATCCAGGATAGGAGCATTCTGGATAACATCTTCTATTTCTGGGAGGCTACGGCTTTGGCTAGATTTCAGCAGGAGGATCTGGCAGTGCTCCTTCTCGACTTCGAGAAGGCATATGATCGGGTGGACTGGGCCTTCTTGGAAGGCACTATGGAGAGAATGGGCTTCCCCCCTCAGTGGATCCGTGGGGTCTCTGCACTCTACACATCGGCTCATAGCCAGGTGCTGATACAGGGCGTGCGCGGAGAGGGGTTCCAGCTCTCGCGCTCGGTGCGGCAGGGGTACCCCTTGGCGCCCTTTCTTTTTCTTTTTGTGGCGGAGGCCATGAGCACTTTTTTGACGGCACAGGATACAGGTTTGCGGGGCCTCCAGCTTCCCATCCGCACCTCGGAGGAGCTCCTAGACTCGGAGTTTGCGGATGACACTGCTGTCTATCTTCAGGGAGGAGAGGAGAACCTCCGCCGCTTCACCTCAGCCATGGACAGGTTTTGCAGAGCTTCGGGCGCCTTGATCAACTCGCACAAGTCGTGTGGGTTGTGGGTCAGTTCTATGCCCCCCCCGACTTGGAGGCCAGTTGATGGTTTTCAAAGGCTGCCCCCCGGCACTACAGTGCGTTATTTGGGATGCTATGTGGGCATTGACATATCTCCGGAGCAGCAGATAGCCCCCCTTCTTCTGAGCATTCGGAAGAAGCTTCTGTATTGGATTACCGCTCGTTTATCTCTGGCTGGCCGAGTAGTTGTGGCCAACCAGGTTCTGCTTGCTACCAGGTGGTACATCACTTCTTGCTGGGCCTTCTCTCGAGCGTGCATTGGCCAGGTGCAGAGGCTCATCACGAACTTTCTTTGGTCCGGTGGCGACGGGCAGCCCGCCAGGACCAAGGTGGCATGGGCTGTGATCACTCAGCCGAGGGAGAGAGGCGGCCTGGGCATTGTTGATCCTATTTGCCAAAGCCGAGCTTTGCTTGGCAAGTTGGTAGTTCGTGGCCTCCTACCAGGCGCTGAGCCGTGGAAGGAGTTTCTTGTTTCCAGGATGCTCAGCCGCACTCCTTCTCTTAGCGGCCCCTGGACCCCCAGCATCAGGTGGATCTTTACAGAGCAGCGATCCAGAGGAGTAGGCCTTGGCTTCGAGGAGCGTTTTGCAGCTAGCCTTCTGAGGACCTGGGGGCATCTGAGGCCGTCACTCTTCCAGTCTCCCCCGGGCACCGATGAGGAGCGCCTGAGGCAGCCATTGATCTGGGACCCCTTGATTCGACTTCCCAGTGGCCATATGGTTGGATCGCGGTCTCACGTGTCGTGGGGCCGGTTGAGCTCCGGCCCAGCCCAGTCCCTAGACGACTGGATATGTTTTCAGCAGCTGCCTCTAGAGGCTCAGGAGAGGAGACTCAGTGGGATGAGGGGCAGAGAGTTGATGAGACAGGACATTGAGGCGGCCATCCCCCGAGAGTGGCGGACCCCAGTACAGGACCCTCCACCTCCACAGTGGATGGGCGTCTTTACTCGGCATGAGATCCTTCTAGCGGTCTGCGGCGCAGCGGAGAGAGTCGCCCCACTCACTTTCGAGGTGGGAGAGGGTGGCCAGCTTCAGAGGACACGACTAGATTTGGATGAGCTCCAGGGTTGTACTTTTCAGAGGGTGCGGGTGGTCGGCTTTCATCAGAGATGGTGGCAGGTAGATCCCTCACCGGCCTCGATAGGGGAGGACTGTTCTTGGAGATTATGGGCTTGGGACAGCAGGCCTCTTATTCGCCTTCAGTGGGATCCAGGTGAGTGGTTTTGGCGAGATCCCTACTCGGCCCTACCAGCCCAGGCATCCCCTTTTTTCAGTACACAGCGAGGCTCGGGCGGCGGATTCAGAGGCACAGGATAGCGAGCACCCTGGCGGCGGCCGAGCATTGGCGGCAACAGGGGCTCTCCCCTGCCTTTCTTAGGGACTTCTGGCAGCGCCTTTGGGCTAGCTTCCGGCCCCGGAAGGTGACGCTTTTTCTCTGGCTCACAGTGCATAGAGGACTGGCTGTGGGGGCCTGGCTAGCTTTTGGCAGACACCCAGCGTCCTGCCCTCGATGCGGCCATGCACAGGAGTCACAGCGGCACTGCTTATGGGATTGCCCACAGGCACAACAGGTCTAGCAGCGCGCTCTCAGGATGGTTTTTGCAGGCTCGCCAGGTGAGATGCTGGTGACGTGGGGTGCGGTGGCTTGGGCCACGGACAGCGGCCTGGCCCTTGGATATGAGGACGTCCCTGGCAGCGCGACCATCCAGGTCTCTGACAGGGCGATGGCGGTGGTTCCGACGCCAGACTTCTCTTCGGCAGTCCCTCAGGAGGAGGTCAGGCACAGATGGGAGATGATCAGCAGCATGACGGCTTGGCACATATGGAGAGCCCGATGCAGGGATGCCATTGACCGCCAGGCGACTCCACCGGCGGAGGTCATACAGGCCCTCTGGGTGGACATCATTCACACCTTGAGAGGACACTGGGGAAAACTTCAGGGCGACTCGGATCTCATGAGAGGTCGCCGCAAGGCTTTCCTCCGCACTTGGCAGCCTGGCCCTTTCCTCATCGCGAGGGGCGAGGATGTCACTTGGCACTATAGGCCTCCAGTTTGGCTTTTCTCACCTCCCACATGTACTACTAGGTAGCCCCCCCCAGAGAGCGGCCAGCCACAGGGGTGGAGCTCAGGTGTTCACTGTGTGTTTTTTATCCCTCCTTGCGAGGTGAGCTTTGTAGCCTTATGGTGTTTTCTCATTAACTAATAGAAGGATTATTTTTCCGGGGAAAAAAAAAAACTTGGCCATTCCATCTAGGTTGCCCCACAATAGAAGGGGGTGTAGGATCTGCCGTTATAGATGAACTACACCCTCTGAAGAACGCGTGGCAAACTGTTGGCATCCTGTTGAGGCACAGCGTGCCTCAAGTCCTAAAAAACAATAATAATAAAATAATCACAGGAGAAATATAATCTTTGGGAGTGCAAAAATGGTTGGAGCCTTTGGCAACAAGTATATGTCTCATCATGTATGACAAGAATAGATAGTTGGTCCCATCCAACGTATTCCAAATATATCATTTCCAACCATTTTTGCCTACAAAAAGTAACCTGTGCTACACCGTATGCTACTCATCCAACACACTGCAAGCAGAGTGTTCACTGAATGCAACCTATAGACTAAGAGTGGCTCTCTGAAGGAATACACCTACAAGTGTACTGAAAATATCAATGTAGGGAGCAGAGAAAGTTATTTGATAGAAAATGTCTAAGCGAGGCCGATGAAGAAGTAGCGGATGCGAGTGGTGCAAGAGATCAATGTCAATTCATAAGGTCGAGAGCGCACGATAGGGTTCGTAGGGAACAACATGCTACGAACAGAGATGGAGCTCAAGTGTAGGAGGCTGGAACCTTGACAGGTTTGATACCAAATGTTGGGGTCAGAGATGCAGCAATGCACACGCGCACGTGCACGCGCGCGCGCAGACACACACAATTGTGGAGATGCAAAGAACCATGAGAGGGAAGAAAGAACACAACTCAATGTAGATTGCTTGATTACGAAATGTGTACCAAGCACAAAACATAAGTACATCCTAGAATGTGGATAGAAGGGTGTTCACATAGTCGGGAGCGAAAACCTAAAAAGGGAAAAAGTGCCTTGGCGTGGTCCTAGATGAGTTTACATATCACTACCATGACATACAATCTACATGATCTCCATATAGTTGAATGCGCACCACTCCCCGAGACAAAAGTAAGCCTGCACCCCCAAATCTGTGCACAAAAAGAGAGATCTCGTAACTATACACACAAAGTTATTGTGGGAGAGAGCGGGGAGCCCTGTTTGACCTGGATAGTGCTGCAAATATTGTGTGAACACACTTAGTTGGACATTATTATTAGATTTGGTAGAGCTGGTAGCCAACTCACAACATTAGACACTATAAATAGGAATCTAGGCCTTAACCATAGTCATTCATTGATCAATCACTCATCATTAAGCCATTAAGAACTCAAGAGGGGTGCTAGCACTGATCATCTCTATTCAGCATTATATATACTTCCTATTAGTAGATTAGGTCATCTCTCTCTACTGTGTATTGTGCATGAAGAAGAACCAGTTTGTGCATGGGTTTAAGTCTCTAATTAGGTGCTAATCACAATCAATCAATTCATAAACATGCTTCTGCAAGCACCCATGTTACACGGTTTTGCCATTCTACACACAAACACACACAGAAAGAAAGAAAGAAGAAAGAAGGTTCTATTATCTTCTACAAAAGACTTAAGGGTCTATCACACCAAAAGTGTTGTGTGTCCATGAAGTGGCAAAATCATGGAAAAAAAACAATCAAAAAACCCAACTAGAACCTAGAGAGAAAAAAACAGCCCTGCAAGTGTCATTTGTACAATGCTACAATGACAAAAGTGAGGGGATCAAAGTAGTCTACGACTATATAGAGGCTCTCCACTCCACTACATGTGAAGGGACACTCCTGTATCTCTAGAGGATCTCTCCGATCTGAACCTGTCGGGTGGATTATCTCCTTAGACAGGTGGGTCGCAAGCATCTAGCTCGCTGCACCTAAATCGCTGTCTAGGGAGACGCGTGTGAGGCGGGGTGCCACTTTTGTTATCAACATGTGTTGCATCTCCGACAAGTAGGGTCATTCGGGTAAGAGCTATTTCATGGTCGTCCGCCATGGCCTCCATCCTCGGTCGGATGAAAGAAACTCGTGATGGTGGGCTATGGGTCTGCCTGTGTGCCTCTGTGCATAGCTGGATCTCTGTGGCAGCACAGCTAAGTCCCAGGAATCATTGATCTGGAAAACCAATGACCCGAAACAGTGGCCCAAATCCCCCTGTGAAGAGGCAATGGGGTGAAGCTTTGCAAGTGGGTCCATGGAGCTTTTACCCCTCCACTTGTAAATTTTTACTCCCATCGGATGATCTTAAAGTACACTCGGCATCTGAAAAGACAGTGCTCCTCTGTCTCGACCTCCAATGAACATGATCGGTAGATCTTGTTAACGACGAGGTGAAATGCGATGGGGCAGGTAGTTGGCGCAGCAGGCCATAGTAGCACTTGCAGTGCGACACAAGAGTCAAGCAGAGCAGAAGTAGTGGAAACAGTAAGGAGGCAGGAGCAACTGGTCTGAACAAAAAAGTTTGATGATGACGGGCACTAGAGATGCACAAGCTCTGATACCATGTAGGTTTTTAGGGTTAGGGTTTACAGGGAGTCAACAGCCCAAGAGGTACACCATGGCTATGGTGTTTGACAAAGACAGAGAAGAGAGAGAAGACAAGCTAGAGCTCGGATAAGTCAGTTAATGTCCTCACGGGTCAAAGGTAATAGTGGTGCATCCAAAATTCAAATTGAAGTGGAATAGGGGCACGCAATCCATATGAATCCCATGTAAGAGAAATCATTGTGTAACCCCAGCATACCAAACATGAACATGTTCCATCTCGGCTAGTTGCCTAGACAACTGTAGTGCCAACCAAGGGAGCCAAGGAATAGATACGGTTTTGAAGGTCATTGTTCGGAAAGAAGGCATCAACTATCAAGGGGACTACTCCATACTCTACAAGAATAATGGAGTGTGGCATTGAAGGCTTAGTCCAAATCATCCATGAAAACATCACGACCTGCAATCCCTCTATTCTCCTCCAATCATCCTTCCCAAAAGAAGGCCCCATCCATCACAGTAGATTCACAAGTGAGTCAAAATGCCACCCCGTAGTGCTAGGCCCTGAAAGTGAGCCAGAAAGCATTGTCGATCCCATCAACTCAAAGCTGCATACCCTCTCGTCAGCCGAGCCTGGGCCACTGGCGCACAGTGTGGAGTAGGATCCAGAAAAGGTGACTCAAGTTTACATAAGATGAGACAATGTCTACCTAATCCCCTGCATATGTGAGGTATTGAAGATCATTACACTTGTCTTGCCAAGGTTTAATAATTGTGACGTCCCGCTGCTCACAAAAGGGTGCAATGCCATCAAGTGTCGTTGTAGCCCCTCAGTTGAATCTGAGATCAGTACTATATCGTTTGCACTGGCCTGTAAAATTTCGCATATGTGAGGTATTGAAGATCATTACACTTGTCTTGCGCCAAGGTTTAATAATTGTGACGTCCCGCTGCCCACAAAAGGCGTGCAATGCCATCAAGTGTCGTTGTAGCCCCTCAGTTGAATCTGAGATCAGTACTATATCGTTTGCACTGCCTGTAACATTTGGCCAATCTGTCGCCAATCGTAAATTGGCTTTAGTGACATTATCTATGGTAAAGAGGGTGGCAAAAGTGGGTCAAGGGAGGTGTGGCAGATTTGTAAGGGTGAGGTTAGGAATGGAGTAGAGATTTTGGCCGTAGGTGTGCCAAATGGCCAGATTAGTGATGGGGTTGGGTGGCATGTGCCCAAGAAGTTTCCATCAAGCCTCACTACTATTGTCACTCAAAAAGGATCAGTAGAACTCATCCTTTGACCAAAGACACCGCATTCTTACAACGGGTGAGGCGTTGGGACATCCCTTGCACTTGGTGCTCCCTGATAGGAGGAAATGGGTCTTTGAGAGGGCTGTTTGGGAAAGACGCCTGAGGGGCCAGAGAGAAAGAGATAAAGAAAGAAAGAAATATATATATATATTAAGAGTCTACTAAAGACCCAATGGGCCTATGAGACATGAGACCAAAGTGACAATAATGTCCGCATGGGACAAAATAAAATACAACTAATCAAAACTCTCTCACCGGAGTGATACCAAAATGTCTATGCAAACAACTCATCATGGAATACAAGGAACATGAAACATGAGGAGCATCAACCCCCAAAAGATGGTATACCACTCTCCAATATATCAAGCATGGGGCTAATGAGTATAGCCAAGAGCTCTCCCTCAACTACATCACATGGAAAAGTAGCTCAATGGCGGTGGAGCATGTCCTCAATTTTGACTTGATGAGTGGATCGTGGCTGTCATCGGGGGTGCCGTGGGCACCTAGCACGCTGGAGTGCCCATGAATGGTCCAAGGAAACTCCTCTCGGGCAACTATTGTGAGGTCTCCTCCTCTTGGGTCTAGAAGAAGTTGGTGATGGTTGGCTAGCAAGGGAGGGGGCGGGGTGGCTATGGCCGAAGTTCTCTCAAGAATGTGTCCCTAAGTCTGCAGAGCTCGAGTAGCCCTAGGCAACATTGGTCAGGGAAATCAATGATCCTGCTGCAGAGTGGGCGGAATCCCTCCTGGAACAGACACTACTCAAACCTCCCACAGATCTCATAGTATACTTGTCAACAACATATGTAACACGCCTCTGCCTCCACCTATGTCTGGCACATTCGGCATATATCCTCTCCTCCATGCGTCTCTGTATGAGCTCGCCAGCTCTGAAGAAGCGCTCAGCTGTCCTTCTCCCCACTCTAAGGTGGTGGGATGAAACCTATATTTGGCCAATCGCAACCATCATGACATGAGACATGTGAACACTTACGTAGCCTGGCTACTAGATAAATCTCTCCTTGGTGAGCTTGAGGAAGTGATTTCTGTAGAAGTGCATCTTTGGTGGGAGCTCCGAAGGTGTGATCCATGTGCAATGGGTGTAGAGGTTGAAAAGATTTAACCAAATAACCCGGTTGGTGTCCTCATAAGAGAGCCAGAGAAAAGGGGAGTCCAAACTGGACTGAAGGGGTGGGAGGTGGTCCATGTGGAACCAGATCCTAAGTAAGTGGAAACTCCTGCATACCATACTCTAGTGTGGCTCTCGAGTACTAGCTGTCTGGAGGACTCCATGGAAAGCCTTGGGTACCTGTGGGGATCCATCACACCAATGCAATGGCGATATGTGACCATCTAGAAGAGACAGTGAGTTCTACTAATGTCTAAAAAAGACCAAAGAGTCTATGGGACCAAAAGTGTTACTATGTGTCCATAAAGTGAAAAAATCATGGAAAACATACATGATTAAAAAAGGTAAAACCCAACTATGTGAAGAAAAAAAAAGCGCAAAATCTAAAATGGAAAAAAGGGGGGAAGACGAGGAAGAGAGTAACCTCTAATTCTCTTATTTTCATGGAATTTAGGTCAGAAACAAATATGGGGAAAAATTCAATTTCTTGGGTCTATGAGAAAAGAAGGAAAGAAAGTTATATTAAACATCTTCAACAATGTGTCTATGAGACCAAAAGTGGTACAAGAGTTCCATGTGGTACTCGGTCATGGAAAAAACTAACAAAACTAGAAAAAAACTCATACAAAATGATAGACTAGCTATGTGTCTATCTCATCATCGTCAACAGCATGGTATGCACTATGAGCATGGTATGCACTATGGTGAGCATGTGTGTGAGAGAGAGAGAGAGAGAGAGAGAAAGAAAGAAAGAAAGGTATATTAAGCGTCTACTAAAGACCCAATAGGCATATGAGATCTCATCATGGAATGGAAAATAAAACAAAAAACATAAACATAGCTATCTCACTTGGGTGATACAAAACCGTCCATGGAAACCCATCATGGAAATTCTAAGAGCATAGAAACATGAAAGCAGTATCAGCTCCGAGTAGATGGTATAGCACTCTCCAAAATATCAAGCATAGGGCTAATGAGTTTGGCCAAGAGGTCTCCCACAGCTATGTCACGTGGAAAGGTAGCTCGATGGCAGTAGAGTATGTCCTCGATCTGGAGCTGATGAGGTGATCGTGGCCGACGGGCCCCCCCGGGGGGGCGCGGGGAGGGGGGGGGCGTCGGGCACGCTGGAGTGCGGAGGCTCGGTCCGAGAGGTAACTCCTCTTGGGCGAGGTAGGTCTGGAGCAGCTCGTGGAGGGTCCTCAAGATCCACTAAATTCGTGTCCACCTCCTAGGTCCGCAAGAAACTAGTGATGGTTGGCTCGTGAGGGAGGGGGCAGGGTGGCTGGGGCCAAAGCTCTCTCAAGAAGGTGTCCCTTAGTCTGCCGAGCTCAAGCAAGAAGAGGCCTAGTCAACGCTGGTCCTAGAAGTCAATGATCCTAGAGAGTGGACCAAATCCATCACGAAATAGACAGTGAAACCTCCCACGGATCTCATAGTATACTGGGCAGCGGGATATGTAATGCTCCTCTGTCTCACCCTCTGAGTGGCATAATCGGCAGATCCTCTCCTTTTTGGGTCTGAAGATGCGCTCAGCTCTACCTGTCTCCACTTTGAGGAGGTGCGATGAAACCCGTATCTGGCCAATCGCAACCCCCATAGCATGGGACATGTGAACACTCAAGTAACCCGACTGTTGGATGAATCCATCCTCAGTGAGTGTGAGGAAGTGATCTCTGTAGAAGTGCATCTTCGTGGGGAGCTCCGAAGGTGTGATCCATGTGCACTGGGTGTAGAGGCTGAGAAGAGAGAGAAAGAAAGAAAGAGAAAGATATATTAAGCGTCTACTAAAGACCCAATGGGCCTATGAGACCAAAGTGGTACAATAATGTCCATGGCATATCTCATCATGGAATGGAAAATAAAACAGAATGAAAACATAAATATAGCTATCTCACTGGGGTGATACAAAACTGTCCATGGAAACTCGTCATGGAAAACTAAGAACATAAAAACATGGGAGCAACATCAGCTCCGAGTAGATGGTATACCACTCTCCAAAATGTCAAGCATGGGACACCTATGGCCGAGAGAAAGAAAGAAAGTCGTATTAACGTCTTCAAAAGGCCAAAATGACCTTTGAGACCAAAAGGTTACATCATATCCATGAGGTACATAATCCTGGGTACAAAATAGTAATAAAGAAAGATAATCTAGACCTATAAAATCTGATCTAGGTACATGAGCAGAGAGCTCTCATATCACCCTAATACATCCCTCATGGGCCGCTCTGACATGGTGCTCAAGGTGGTAAAACTAAGCTGGCGCGAGAAGGTCCTGTGATGATGGGAGATGATGGCCCGGATCTTCCTGTGGTGGCGTGGCCGTGGGCGCGTGGGCCATGGGGTCTGGGGCGTCGAGCTCTGCATAACTCAGTGGCTCTGTCGAATGTCACACCTCTCGGCCAAGCTCCTACACTAGCCTGTGGTCTGGGTATGATGGGTGGATCGACCCTCGGACCGCTGGTATGGAAGAAGTCAATGAGAGCTCTCTGTGATGGTCCTTGAGCAAGTACAGCTGATCTGGATCTCACTAAGGACTCCCTGTGTCTACGGAGCTCTAGAAGAAAAAGTCCCAAGCATCTCTGATCCGGGAAGTCCATGATCCTAGAAAGTGGTCCGAACCCATCTCGGAAGAGGCAGTGGAACCTCCCCAGAATCTCGTAGTACACGGGGTATCGGCATATGTAATGGTCCTTTGTGTCGGGCTCTGTGTGACAGAGCTGGCATATCCTGTCCTCTGGTGCGGCCGCCCTAGGCCCATATCTAGCAGTCTCCACTCTCAGCTGGTGGGACGAGGTGCGGATTTGGCCGATCGTACATCTCACCCCAAAGGATAGGCATATGTCCATGTAGCGTCGACGGATGATCAACACATCCTCTATCAAGCATAGGAGGTGATCTCTGTAGAAGGCCATCTTTGTCCCCAATGGACAACTAGGTGAACTCATGTCCTTTGAGTATCCAGTCTGACAATGTCCATCCTGATAACCCTATTTTGCTCTGCGCAACTGAGAGCAAATGACGGGGCCTCTATGCTGTAGTGGAAGGGGGGGAGTGCCTCCATCTGCATACCATGCATGCCAAACCAAGTGCCTACCTGTGCATACCAGCACCCTGTATCTCCAAGTGTCAACTGTCTCGAGGACTCCAAGGCTAGCCGAGGCTATCTATCAAGTGGAAGCTCCCATAGCCTATGCCATAATGTCACTGTCTGGAATAGAGCCTCTGTCACTATCGGTGCACCCCCATCTCTGCCCGCACAATCTCATGTGGAATTGATGGTTTACTCCTAATCATAGAGAAATGAAATGAAATGAAATGTTATATTAACGTCTTCAAAAGGCCAAAGTGACCTATGAGACCAAAGTTACAACGATGTGACATATGATACTCTGTCTGGAAAAGAAAAGAAAGAATTGAAGGTAAGTATCTAGCCCTACAATACATGAGTAGGGAGCATCCGAAAGCAGCAACTAAGGAGAGTGGGAAGCTAATGCTACTAGTCAAAATGGGATACATGAGTACATGGATACATGAATACATGAATATGCGGGAGTACAAAAGTGACAGTGAGTACAACAGTATATGGCAGGAGTGGTAATCATCCTAGGAGCTCTAGCATGGGTCTCTGCCGGATGGCCTCGATATCTGCCATAGTGAGATGCCTTGCAATGATGCTCTGAATCCTCCGGTGCAGGCACCGTCTCCAATGTGACGATCCGCGAACCCTTGGGCGTCTGGATCTGCCCAACTGGATAGCTCTCTCAACTAGAGCCCCACGGGGTGCCCACTGTTGAGTTGTCAGCAGTGTGTCCTCCCGGGTAGTCCCTCTAAAGAAGTCAGTAATCTGTCTCTGTGTGGACTCCCTGCCGGTCGGGCGTTTGCTCCTGATAATGGACTCTCTGAGCCTCCAGATCTCTAGGAGATAAAAACCCAAGCATCGCTGATCACAATAGTCCATGACTATAGCCAGTGGTCCAAATCCCTCTCTAAAAAAGCAATGGTAGCGCCCTCGAATCTCATAATATGCTGTGCAACGACAGATGTAGTGCTCCTCCGCCTCTGGCTCTATCCAACAAATCTGACATATCCTGTCCCCTGGAGGTATGCCTCTAAATCTGCCTGTCTCTATCTCTAACTGACGTGAAGATGTGCGGATCTGCCCAACGGCGCACCTCAATCCATGAGACAGATGGGTATCCATGTAGCTCGGTCTAAGTATAAAGCCATCCTCAGTGGTGCAGCGGAGAAGATGGTCTCTACAGAAAGCCATCTTCGTCCCCAACTCCTGTGAGGGCTCTAGCCATGTCCTCCTAGTGTCCAACTAAATGAGGTCTTGTCTGATGACTCTACTAATCTCAGAATGTGTCAAGGTGAGAGAGGGTGCCTCTAGAGAGTACTGGAAGGGTGGAAGTCTGTCTAACCTGAACCCGTGGAGCTCAAACCAGGATGCTATCTGCGCATACCAACATGAAGTTTCTCCCTCCATGGCTAGCTAATGAGAGGACTCAAAAGCAAGTCGTGCATACCGGTGTCGGGGAAGCTCCCAGGTGCTATGAATGAAGGACACTATTTTGGCAAGAGCCTCGACTACGATCGGTGGTGCTCCCATCTCGGCTCTGATAACCTCATGGGGTACCGAGGCCTTAGCCCGAATCATCCTGGAGATCATGGACATAAGTGATCTCTCCATCGATCTCCATCCATCGTATGTGCGTCCTGATCGACTGTCACGATCTAGGCTAGGCACCCAGATCTAAACTCCATATAGCATAGCCGATGTGACCAGCGTGTCAAAAAGCCACAGCTTAGTGCGTGGCTCCTGAAACTGTACCTGTGAGCACATCCTCTCTAGACCTCCTAGTGCTGCATATCCTCTCTAGATCTCCTAGTGCTGCATATCCTCTAGTCAATCTGGCCTCTGCTGCCCCCCTCTGAGTCAACATACTCCACTGTCTTCTGCCCAATAAGTGAAAATAGGCGCTGATCTCCAGACCCACTGAGCTGTAGTGTTAAACAACATAACCTTGGTCTTACCAAGGTTAACTGAGAGCCCACTGTCTTGTGCATAAGCATGTAAAGTATCCAAGTGCCTCTGCATACCCTCTGGTGAGTCTACTATAAGCACAATATCATCAGCATATAAGAGCAAAGGTATCCAAGTGCCAGCCAACTAGGCTCCTCTGTCCCCTCGTGTCCCAATATAATCAGAGATCTCATCAATGTATAGTCCAAATAGAGTCGGAGAGAGCGGGCAGCCCTGTTTCATCCCTATAGTGGAGTGTACTAGCTGGGAGATACCCTCTGAAGTCCGCACCTGCCCAACTACTATCTCATAAAGTGCCATAATACCCCAAATGAGCTCACATGGAACCCCCAAGTCTTGCAGCCTGCGCATCAGTCTAGCTCTGTGTCAAAGGCCTTGCGAAAATCCACAAAGCCACAGTAGGTCCTCCTCCCATGTGCTCTGCCCTCCTCAATGATAGCCCTGAGGGTAAAGATATGATCCAGAGTAGAGAATCTCCTCCTGAAACCGGCTTGTCCCTGAGCTCGGACCCCTTGTCTCTCTGCCCATATGCTCAACTCCTGCTCAAGAATAGAGGCATATAGCTTGGCCAGCGAGTGACCAATCATAATGGTGCGGTAGTTAGTTGGGAGGCTCAGATCTCCAAACTTGAGTACTGGCGCAATCGTGGAAGTACTCCAAGTCCCAGGAAACCCCTCACACATGGCTCTATTAAACATGAGAGCTAGCAAGTCTGCAATCATATCTCTAGCATGTATGTAATGCTCGGCTACAATGCCCTCATGATCCTGTGCCCTCCCTATATGCAATCTGTCGATGGCCCTCCTAACCATCTCTGCTGTGAAGAAGGCAGAAGTGGGTGGACAAGGCTCTGGAGGGTTCGGTAGTGGTGGCTGCTTTGGTACTATGTAGAGGGAGGCTGCATACTCGCCCCATGTATCTGGAGAGGTAATGGCCGGAGGCGGGGGGTGCTCTCTAACCAATCTCCAAGCCTCCCCAGAATCCTGACTCAAAGCAGCTGATACATGTCTCTCTCCAGCCGGGCTAAGAATGCTCTCTTCTTCCGCCAAATGAGGCATCGGACGATGATGCGTGACCGTCTATATGTAGTAACACCTATGGTGGCCACCTCTCTCTGTAGCCGGGCTCTGAGCTCCCTAGTCATCATCATACCAACTGTTCTGGGGCATGCTCCCAGGACGTGGTCGTACTTTGGGCTGCGTGTGTGGAAAGGCCGTCGCTGCAGCTGTATGTAAAGCCTCTGTCACGATCTCTGTGAGCTCTGCTAATGGCCTCTGTGGATCCTCTGCACTCAACAAGCTGTAGATCTCTACAGTGTATACTCCATCAGTCTCTCTACAGAAGGTATATCTCGGGTGATAGGAGGACTGCCCAACCTGGCAGGTACTATAGTGGAAATCCACCGTAAAGGAGAGAAGCACATGATCCACCGTAACTCCGATGGGCCTGAGGCCAATCGCAAAATCTTGGATACTCGGGATGAAGGTTGGCGAGGCTAAAACATAATCCACTGTGCTGGCCTCATGTCTGTGTGGAAAGCAAGTAAAGCCACTGGCAAGTGGATACCTCTCTAGGCCATTTAAAATGGCCAGCCCATGTGCGATCCCCATCTCGAAGAGGTATCTCCCATACTTAGTACAATCCACCTCATCCTGTGATCTCCGGGTCAAACACATCTCCTCCACATCTATCTCTCTCAACATCTCCTCCGAAGTGTCAAAGAAGGAGGTCTGGTACTGAGCTGTTTGAGCATTAAAGTCCCCAAGTATGATAACATCTCCCTCCCTAGAGAACTCCCATATGTCCTCATCTAGAATCATATATGGAGATTGCCCCTTGGGCGCTGCATAATGTGCTGGGTGGAAAGTAACATATAGCAATGTATAGGGGTCTACCCTCACTCTGACCCACATGTACCTCGCGCTCTCATCACGGCGCTAACATGGATGAGTGGCTGAAGCTCCTCAAAGGCCCCCACATCCAGTCTCAATGCTCCGTTGCAGTTCCATACTTCAAGTCTCAGACCGGTCCCATAGGTCTCGCACCGTCAAGTGAGAGAGAGAGAGAGAGAGAGAGAGAGAGAGAGAGAGAGAGAGAGAGCAAAAATGGGCTTCATCCACTTGACAAAAGCGGTTTGAGCCTCCATATCAAATCCATTGTTGAACTAAAGTCCTTTGGCTCCTCTATTCCCATAAAGAACACTAGGTAATAAGCAACATTAAAACCCAAGATATAGCTGATCTAGATTAAAAAGAGAAACAAAAAAAAAACACTTAAAAAAATAAAATGACAACTCACATGAATTTTGGATGCTGTTGTGGGATCTAAGAAGCCTTTTATTGAATTCCACACAAGCTTGAAGCCAGCACCAGCATTGATAATAAACAACCGATGTAATGTCTGTCCAAATTCCAATAGCCAAAAAAAGGTACTTAGATTTGCATTGTAAGCCAAACAAAATGTTTTGAGCTTTGAGAGAGAGAAAGAAAGAAAGAAAGAAAGATATATTAAGCGTCTACTAAAGGCCCAATGGGCCTATGAGACTAAAGTGATACGATAATGTCCATGGCATATCTCATCATGGAATGGGGAATAAAACAGAAAGAAAACATAAACATAGCTATCTCACTGGGTGATACAAAACTGTCCATGGAAACTCATCATGGAATACTAAGAACATAGAAACCTGACAGCAACATCAGCTCTCAGTAGATGGTATACCACTCTCCAAAACATCAAGCACGAGGCTAATGAGTGGCCGAGAGGTCTCCGTCAACTATGTCACATGGAAAGGTAGCTTGATGGCAGTGGAGCATGTCCTGAATCTGGAGCCGATGAGCTGATCGTGGCCGACGGGGGGGCCGAGGGCGTCAGACATGTTGAACTGCAGAGGCTCGGTCCGAGGTAACTCCTCTCGGGCGAGGTAGGTCTAGAGCAGCTCATGGAGGGTCCACGAGATACGCTATGTCGGTGTCCTCCACCTCCTGGGTCCACAAGAAACTGGTGATGGTTGGCTGGCGAGGAAGGGGGCGGGGTGGCTGGGGCCAAAGCTCTCTCAAGAAGGTCTCCCTGTGTCTGCGGAGCTCAAGCAGGAAGAGGCCTAGGCAACGTTGGTCCTGGAAGTCAATGATCCTGGAGCATGGACCAAACCCCTCACGAAATAGACAGTGAAACTTCCCACCGATCTCATAGTATATTGGGCAGCGGCATATGTAATGCTCCTCCCTATCAACCTCTGTGTGGCATAGTCGGCAAATCCTCTCCTCTCGGGGTCTCCGTATGAGCTTCCCGTCTCTCAAGCTACGCTCAGCTCTACCTATCTCCACTCTGAGGAGGTGGGATGAAACCCGTATCTGGCCAATCGCAATCCGCATGCCATGGGACATGTGAACACTCAGGTAGCTCGGCTGCTGGATGAATCCATCCTCAGTGAGTGTGAGGAAGTGATCTCTGTAGAAGTGCATCTCCGTGGGGAGCTCTAGAGGTGTGATCCATGTGCAATGGGTTTAGAGGCTGACAAGATCTAACCAAATAACCTGGTTGGTATCCTCGTGTGACAGCCGGAGAAAAGGGGACTCCAAACTGTACTGAAGGGAGGGTATCCGGTCCATACAGAGCCTATATACTGAGAACCAAGTGGAAACTAGTGCATACCTTACTCCAGAGTGGCCCTCAACTGCTAGCTATCTTGAGGATTCCAGGGCAAGCCTCGGGTACCTGTGGGGATCCATGTGACTGATGTGATGGAGGTATGTGACTGTCTGGAAGAGTGCATCCACTACCATCGGGGCTGTAGCAATCTCTGCCTGGATAATCTGGTGTGGGACTGATGGTTTGCTGCGGATCATATGAGAGGACATCATCACCTGAGGCCTCTCAACTCGCTGCCAATCCTCATCGGATAAATCTGGCCCCTAGAAGGTTGCTCCATACATCAAGGCTAGTGTGACGAGGGTGTCAAAAAGCCAACCCTTCGTCCTGCAGCTTAGCAGTGACAAAGTCGTCCATATTGGTGTGTGTTATTTTGCACCCGCACAAAAGGTATTTTTGTGAGTTTTTGAGTCCTCACAACTCTAATTTTTAGCTATCTAACTGCTATTCTAGTATATTGTACGGCCTTCGGATCCCACACCCAATCCGTCACTAATCCAATGATTTTACAATCAATGGAGCCTAACTAGAAACCTCAATTCTAAGCTTACAAGTCACTAGCTTAGGTTACTGTTTCCCCGACAGCGGCACCATTGTTGGGTACCACTGCCATAGTCACAGGGGACGGAGGGGACGACTGCTTGGAACGCGGGGATGGCGAATCGGGACAGAACAGCGACAGGGACGAACGGACGTCCCCCACGGCGCGTTTCTCACAGGGGACGCCGCAGGGACGGGGACGGTTCTGGGAGGGGACGGCACAGAGCCGTTGCTCGCCGTTTTTGGCCGTTGCGCTTGCCGTTTCTAGCCTTTTATGGCTGTTGGCTTGGCCTTGGGCCTTGGCCCTTGAGCCTTGAGCCTTGACCCTCTCTCTCTCTCTTGCCCTTGAGGCTTTCCTCTCTCTCTCTCTTGCCTATCTATATAAGAACAAGCCTCTACAAGGCTACAAGCACACACAACTCTCAAGGCTCAACCTTCTTCTAGCTTCCAACTTCCAAGTTCCAAGCCTCTAGGCTCTCACACAAGGCCCACGGGCCGCCGCCCTACTATCTAGATTCTAGAATCTAGATTACAAACTTCTTTCAACCAGAGATTGAGCAGTCAGGCCAGCAGGCATTGCAGCTAGCCCCAAAGTATAGCCGCACTAGAGGTACATTGATTGATCGGGCTATAGAGCTGGGGCGGTCCAGGCGCCCCAAGATGAGAGGCCCATCTCGACACCAGCAGAGACTACAACAGAGGATCAGGACCATACTAGCACGGCATGGGAGACGTCCAGTCAGAGTACTCACCATGGAGGACATTGAGGATATCCGCCATCGACCGATGAGAGACATCTTTGGATAGTGATGTGTATGATGCTTACCTTTGTTGCTGGAGTTTTCCTCCCAGATGTTATCCATTAGGAGCTCCTAGTACCGTACTTTTCCTCATAGTTGTTTCAGTTTCAGTTAGTTGTTTAGTTGTTTTTAACTTTTCTTACACAGACATTGTATCAGATCCACCAATTGTTGTAACCTTTTTGGTCTCATAGGTCATTTTGGCCTTCTAAAGACGTTAATGTATCATTTCATTTCATTTCTCTCTCTCTCTCTCTCTCTCTCTCTCTCTCTCTCTCTCTCTCTCTCTCTCTCTCAAGCAAGAGCGTGACCAAGAAGGGAGATTCCTTCACTGAGCGGGAGATGAGTCAACAAGAAGAGCAACAAGAAGAGCAACAAGAGGATGAGGTGCAGGAGCAGCATGCCAGTGAGGATGAGACTGAGGATGAGCTTGATGCTTCTTTGGCATAAGCTACCCATGACCATGAGGCAAGCACTTCACGTGGATGATCATTCATGGATCATGATTTATGGGCCTTACTACTTAGCTCTAGCCTCTAGCCTCTAGCCTCTAGCCTCTAGTCTTCAGCACTTTTTTGTCATTGGCTCATTTGAGTCCGTCCATGTATTCTGCCTCCTTAAGGCTTAGTTCTGATTCCTGACTCTTGAGTCATGACTCATTTTGTATCTACTTAATTATTAATATGACTCAAAAGCTTACCATTTTAGTGTAAATTTGTGCTCATTTTGATGTACTTCCAAAGTAGAATAAGTGTAGAGTAGAAAAATTTTTTAAAAAAAGTATTTTTTGAGTGCCGTTCCCTCCCCCGTCCCCGTTCCCTACTTATGGCCGTCCCCCGTCCCGTCCCCATCCCCCGTCACCGTCCCCCGTCCCTTGTGACTATGACCACTGCGCATATCAGGTGCTACACCTTGCTACCAACAAGATTGTCTATGGAGAGTACTAACCTAGCTAGTTCATGGAGGAAAATTCGTGGTGTCAATGCGAAGGAATCTGTAGCTTTACACAAGGGATGACTCTTGGCCACCCTCCACTCAATCCTCCTCACTTTCATCTGCACGCGGCGGTCTACTGCCGAGTCACCTTGCGGTTCCATGCCCTAGAACAGTTGGTATGATGATGAACGTCGGGCCAGATGCTCCCGTCTTAAGCATGAGGTACAGATAGGGCAAAGCACGAAGCGCCAAGCGCAACGGATTTCTCAACGGCTCACCCAATGCAAGAAATAGGTGTTCTGTGCTCAGAAAGAGGATGAGTTATACTGACTTTTTTGAGGGCCGAACTGCAAAGAGGCCTGGAGGAAACTCCGAGAACATCGCCCTCCCACACCTCTCACTTGCCCGGACACATGGCACTCCTATGCACGCTCCCTCTATCATATCCCCCATCAGCCACCCCTACCCCCACCACCAGATCCCCGTCCCACCACCTCCACCTTCTTCACAAATGGCATGGTCCTCAAGGCCATTCGTAGACTACGCAATGGGCGAGCCCAGGATCATGAGGGACTCACTGTCGATCGAGTACATCTCGCATGCCGATGACTAGCCTACATGTTCAATAGAGCCCTTTGTGAAGGACTTCCACCCTCTTGGTCCACCAACACCATCATCCCCATCCTCAATGCCGGAGATCCACTTGATCCTACTAATTACAGGACGATCATGATTGGCCACACATTGGCCAAACTCTATGGATCAATGCTAGAGGTGGGGCTGAGTTCATTTGCAGAGAGCCACGGATGCAGAGCCTCAGGACAGGCTGCCTTTCGGAGGAGCTATTCTACCATTGAGCACATCTTCACCCTCCGTGCCATCATCGAGGAGGGTAGAGCACGACATCAGAGGATTTACTGTTGCTTTGTGGATTTCCGCAAAGCTTTTGATACTGTACCATCTACAGGAGATCGGAGTCCCATCTGACATGGTTTGGAGTATCATCGCCCTCTATGAGTCCGTCACCAGACGAGTGAGAGCCCCAGAAGGTATATCACAAGAGATTTCCAGCACTATTGGGGTGAAACGGGGCTGCCCTCTATCACCCACTCTTTTCGGCCTCTACATTGATGAAATCTTGAGCTTTATTGATGGATTAGGCGGGGCTGGTCCCACACTGGCAAGCATATTGATCCCCATACTACTTTATGCAGATGACATCGTCCTCCTCTCAGACTCAATCGAAGGGCTTCAAAGACAGTTGGATGCCTTACATGACTTTTGCACTGAGCGGGACCTCTCTGTTAACCTTGGTAAAACCAAGGTAATGGTCTTTAATATCTCTTGACCCTTCACATCCAGATTGAGCTTCACATATAGAGTGGATCCTGTGGAGATTGTCGCATCCTCTGTGTACCTTGGTGTCACTTTCAGTGGCTCATGCTTTACCATGGTTCCCGTAGCACATGCCAGAGTGACACGGGGATATGCAGCCTTAAGCTTACTTGAGGAGCAGTGCTTCCAGGCACATTTCTACTTACTCCTCCTGATGTGCGGGTCTCGACTCGGAAAGCTGACTCCCACTCATACCCGTCTTGGCGTTGAAATCCCCGAGCAAGAGGACTCCCCCCAACTATGAGAACTCCATGATATCCCCATATAACGGTAAGTACGGTAACTGGCCATGCTATGCGGTGTAAGGGGAGTGGCGTGCGTCGTGGTGCAAAATAACACACAGCAATGTGGATGACTCTATCACTGCTAAGCTGTGATGGGGAGAAACCTGAATTAGGGTTTAGAGTTCATTCATGGGAGACATACACAGAGAAGCAAGGGAGAGAGAGAGAGAGAGTTGTGGGGATAAGTCAACTCATCAATCAATGAGTGTGTGACTCCCCTATCACACATGTATATTGCACTAGTACACATAGTGCACTTAGTACATTAAAAGTACTAAGTGTACTATGTACTATAACTTATGGACTTGTACACACTATAAGGGTGGGCATAACGCCTTTACCCCAACAACCTCCCACTTAAAGGCAAAGTGCCCTTAAGTAAAGGAAAAGAAAAATCAGCATGTACATGATAATATACAAGGCCATATCAAGGCTGAAAGTGGCCTCATCCAATGCCCATCAAGTGTCTGCAATGAGCAAACCGCTCCGGAGGCAAACTCTTTGTCAACAGATCAGCTGGGTTGTCATCCGTGTGAATCTTAACAAGCTGAATTTGCTTGTTCTCTATCACCTCTCTGATGAAGTGATACTTCACATCCACATGCTTCGTCTTTGCATGAAAGACAGGGTTCTTTGCCAACTGAATGGCACTCTGACTGTCACAATGCAACAATGGAATATCCCCTGTATAGCCCAAATCAACCACTAACCGAGATAGCCATAATGCCTCCTTGCAAGCCTCTGTGGCTGCAATATACTCGGCCTCTGTAGTAGATAAGGCAGTGCACTTCTGCATCCTGGATATCCATGACACAGCACCTCCTGTGAATGTAAATACATAACCGGTAGTAGACTTCCGGTTATCTGGATGACCGGCATAATCCGAATCCGTGTAACCATGCACTAATGCATCCTGTTTGCCAAAACAAATGCACATATCCTGTGTGCCCTTCAGGTATCTCATGACACCTTTCACTGCTTCCCAATGCTTCTTGCCAGGGTTGGCCATGTATCTAGAAACCACTCCCACTGCAAATGCAATGTCCGGCCTAGTAGCAACCATGGCATACATGAGACTGCCACAAGCTGAAGCATACGGAATCTTGGCCATATCAGCCCTGTCTCTATCTGACTGTGGGCTGTCCATAGCACTGAGTTTCACATATGGAGGCAAAGGAGTACTAGCTTTCTTCCCCCCGTCCATATTGAACCTCTGCAAGACTTTGCCAATGTATTCCTTCTGAGACAAATACAACACATGCTGATTTCTGTCCCGAAGTATCCGCATACCCAAGATGTGATTTGCATCACCCAAATCCTTCATATCAAAGGTTTGATGCAGCCTCTGCTTCAAGGCATCCATCTCTTTACGAGATTTCCCGGCAATCAACATATCATCAACATACAAAATGAGAATCAAGAGACTGCCATCCAAAGCTTTCTTGGTGTACAAGCAATGATCTATGTCACTTCTCCTGAATTTCTGTGATTTCATGAATGTATCAAATTTATGATACCATTCTCTTGGTGCCTGTTTGAGCCCATAAAGACTCTTTTTCAGCTTGCATACAAGCTTTTCCTTTCCACTTATTGCATAACCCTCTGGCTGCTGCATATATATCTCCTCATGGAGATCACCGTGAAGAAAAGCAGTCTTCACATCCATTTGAATCAAGTCCAGATCATCATGCGCAACCAAAGCCAACACAGCTCTAAGTGTGGTCATTTTTACCACTGGAGAGAAGATCTCCTCAAAGTCCACACCATATTCCTGCTTGAAGCCCTTAGCCACTAACCTGGCTTTGTATCTTGGCTTTGCATCTGGTGCAACTTTGAGCCTGTATACCCACTTGCATGGCAAAACCTTCTTGCCTGCAGGCAAATGCACCAACTTCCATGTTTCATTTTTATGCAGAGAATCCATCTCTGACTTCATGGCACGCTCCCATAGAGCCTTGTCTGCCCTCTGTAAAGCCTCTTTATAACATGAGGGCTCCCCACAGTCAGTAAGCATCAAGTAGTCAACCCCTGGAACAAACCTGTCAGGGGCTCTGGAGGGTCTAGTGGACCTCCGTACCCAATGACCATCATTTGCAGGTTGCTGTCCAGCCTGCATATCACCCATTGGTGGCTCCTGTTCCATGCCATAAGGCTGAAAAATCATGCCCGGTATATCCTCCAACTGTGGTATATCCATAGGGATATCTTCTGCCATGTCTGGCTGTCCATTTGGACCATTTTCAGCACCATTTAAGGGCTGGTTTTCCTGGTGTAATGGCTGATTTACAGCCCTTTGTTGTTGTCCATGATGTCCATCATCATCAAAGATGACTCTGCCAGGCTCCTGTTGCCTTGCAGGCTCCTTATACATGCATGTTTCATCAAAAATGACATCATTGCTGCGTATGATCTTTCTATTCATGGGATCCCAAAGTCTATACCCCATTTCACCTCTGTCACCATATCCTAGGAATATGCATTTGTGAGACTTAGGATCAAGTTTGGTGCGCATTTCCCTGCGTATGTGCACGTACGCAACGCAACCAAACACTCTCAAGTGCTTGTATGACGGAGGCTTCCCTGTCCATACTTCTTCTGGCACTTTCCCACCAAGCCTCGTGTTAGGTGACCTGTTTATAAGGTGAACGGCTGTCATAACAGCTTCAGCCCAAAAACCATGAGGTAATGCAGCATGTGACAACATAGAACGGACCTTCTCCTGTATGGTCCTGTTCATCCTCTCTGCTGTCCCGTTTTGTGGAGGATCATAAGGAGTAGAGAGCTCCCTCTTGATGCCTTTAGCATCACAAAAGTCCTGAAACTGTTTGGACGTATACTCTCCACCATTGTCGGAACGCAAAGCCTTCAGTGTTTTGCCAGTTTGATTCTCAACAAGAGCAACAAACTTCTGAAACACTGAGAATGTATCACTCTTCAAGCGAAGAGGATAGACCCACACCTTGCGTGTGGCATCATCAATAAAAGACACAAAGTATTTTGCCCCTCCCAAAGAAAGCTGAGGCATCTCACATACATCTGTATGCACAAGCTCTAACTGAGCATCTTTCTGTCCAAGAGCTTTCTTGTGGGGGCACTGTAGTTGCCTACCATATATACAATGCTCACAAAACTGAAAACTTGAAAACTTTAGAGAAGGCAAGTAACCCAAACGAGACAATTGCTCCATTCCCTTGACACTCATGTGTCCCAACCGGCTATGCCACATAGAAATTTCCGGCAGCTCGGTTGCATTTACATTAGCATGGTGACAAACACCTGCATGCATAAAGTAAAGAGTGTCCACCTTAGAGCCTCTGGCAACAACCAGTGAGCCCTTACTAATCTTCCACTTTCCACTACCAAATGTGGTAACATAATCAGCATCATCAAGCTGTCCAGTAGAAAGCAGATTCTTCTTGATCTCAGGCACATGCCTGACATCATGGAGCATAAGCTGTGAGCCATCTGAAAACACAAGCCTCACATCACCTCTGCCAAGAATTTTGCATGCATGGTTATCACCCAAATAAACCACTCCTTCATTGCCAGCAGTGTACCTGACAAACAAGTCTCTGCAACCTGTGACATGAAAGGAGGCACCTGAATCAATGATCCATGAGTGCATACCATGACCACCTGTAAGAAGTGAATGGGCATCAAGTGAAGAAGTAAAGAGGACCTCATCCTCACTGCCACCTGCATGTGACACATTGATTTCTTCGATCTTGACTCCACTTTTGCCCTTTGGCTTTACATCTTTGGCTTCATCCTTCTCTTTGTCTTTGCCTTTTCCCTTTTCTTTTTGATCATTTTTCCATTTGTAGAATTGCTTTTTGATGTGTCCCTTCTTGCCACAATAATGGCATTTTAAATCCTTTTTGGAGCGAGACTTGCTCCTTCCCCTTTCTTGGCTTTTCCCCCTTTGTTGGGATCTCCCACGTGCATTCATTGCATTGGACTTTCCAACAGAGTTGTTTTTCCTGTTCATCTCTTCTTGAAGAAGAGCACCCTCAACATCTGCATATGACAGCATAGCATTCGAATTGCTAGTGGCTGTCCTAAATGTGTCCCAACTCTCTGGCAAAGTGCATAACAAAAAAGTGGCTTTGAACTCATCGTCCATCGCCAACTTTTGATTGATGACCTGGCTGACAATACCATTAAACTCATTGAGATGGGCTGTCATAGAAGCCCCTTCCTTCATCTGAAGACCTATGAGTTTCTTCAACCAATACACTTTGCTTGAGGCACTTTGTTGGGCATACAAGTCCTGCAATCTCTGCCACATTCCCCAAGCTGTCTTCTCTTCACGAATGCTGAAAAGTAATGAGTCTGACACAGACAACATGATAGTAGATCTTGCCAGCTCATCCATATCTTCCCACTCTTCAGCAGTAAGAGAAGCGGGCATCACACCCCTTTCTTTGATAGGCTTGTGCTGCTTTTTCTGGAGCAACACATTGTAGCACTGGGTTTGCCAAATATCATAATTCTGCGAGCCTTCAAGCTTCTTGATGTGAAGCAATGAAGAGCTCTCACCTGTGGTTGCCATAGCAATATGCAACCTTTAATGCCTGACTCCCTGCAAATGTGCAAACACTGCACCCAAGATGTGCAAACACTGCACCCAAAGCACACAAAGTGCTCACAAATGTTCTCCCAAGCTTTATCTCCCACTGCGGAAGCAAGAATGCAACTTTTCTCCCACTTTATGTGATGAAAACACCAAAATCTGGTTGCTGCAGATTTTGGACAGCACCTTAAATGTGCTCTTTTGCCCTTCCAAAGTACTGTACAGCAGTACTAAGCGCTCACCAATGATGTACCAAACCTGTACCGGCAATTTCAGCAGCTGAATTTGAACCTTTTGATCACTCAAAACAGTGTACAGCCATGCCAAAACATGCACAAAGCTGTGCCAAATCTGTACCAGCAGGTATAGTAGCAATAAATGCTCTCCTGGCTGTCCAAATGAGTGAAAATCAGACTTTTACAGTCCTGTACACTGCATAAAACAGTCCCGAACAGAAATTGAGCAAAAGCCCCTTGACTGCAAGCCGATTTTTGAGGATTCAAGGCATAAATGTCGTGCCTGCTGCTTTGCCAAGCTCAACAAGCATACAAACTTGAAAAGCCCCTTGATTTGAGATCAATTTCTAATCATGCATGGTACATTGGCGCACATGAAGGCATCCAGAGTGTTCACGATGCTTCCCCCTGGCCACATATACATCAAATACATGAAATCCCCTTGATTTACAGGCACATTGAGTGCTTGTAAGGCATCAGCACATTAACCACAGCATCAAATGCGATTGCCTGCATGCAAATCAACCAAATCGGCACAAAAGCCCCTTGATTTGCACTGCAATTTGCTGCAATTTGCTGCGATTTTGCCCAAATGTGCAATTTCTCACATCATACAGCATGTATGAGTGCTTAATTGCACAATTACATCAAAAGCCCCAAATTTCGACATTCAATTTCCTGCAAATTGATCCTGATTGTGACCAATTTCCTGCAAATTGATCCTGATTTGACCAATTTCCTGCAAATTTATCCTGATTGTGACCAATGTCACCCAATTTTGCCAATTTTGCTCAAAAATTGAGCAATTGGGCACCTGTACCTGCTCAATTGATTAAATTGATAAGAAATTCGCAAAAAATTAGAGGCAAATACCTCTGAAATTTCTGATTTTTTCTGATTTGCAGGTTGATTTCTGTTGATTGCAGATGCTGTTGCAGGAGATTTGATGCTGTTGCAGAAAAGGGAGGGAGGCTTCTTGATTATCCGTGGTGTGATCCATCCCGGAAAGCCCAACTCCAGGCCAGTCCACTATAAAAATGCGCCACCTTGATCCGTCGAGGCTCAACAGATTTTGAACAGCAGAACGCCACACCTCTCCTGCGAGTCTTGTCTTCTGCGTGTCTGTGCGGAAGCTAAACTAGAGACTCTGCAGCCATGCCGCCCAAGTTGGATCCCTCGCAGGTCGTGGAGGTGTTCGTGCGTGTTACAGGGGGCGAGGTGGGAGCGGCCTCTTCTCTGGCCCCAAAGATTGGTCCTCTTGGCCTTTCGCCCAAGAAGGTGGAAGAAGATATCGCAAAGGAGACCGCAAAGGACTGGAAGGGCTTGCGCGTGACCGTGAAGCTCACTGTGCAGAACCGGCAAGCGACAGGCCGCCCTTGCCGAAGCGCAGCCGCCCCTGCCTCTGCCAATCAAGCCCCGAATAGGTACGTAGACTTGGAAGAAGGGGGGCTCGTATCTGAACGTGTTCTACGAAGAGCATGTGGGGTGTGGCTCTGGGCGCTTGCGAAACCTCCTCCTTCTTCTAACGATCTCAAATGTGGGTACCAGAATAGCACCGCCTTCTTGGCTCTGATACCAGTTGATGGGGAGAAACCTGAATTAGGGTTTAGAGTTCATTCATGGGAGACATACACAGAGAAGCAAGGGAGAGAGAGAGAGAGAGTTGTGGGGATAAGTCAACTCATCAATCAATGAGTGTGTGACTCCCCTATCACACATGTATATTGCACTAGTACACATAGTGCACTTAGTACATTAAAAGTACTAAGTGTACTATGTACTATAACTTATGGGCTTGTACACACTATAAGGGTGGGCATAACGCCTTTACCCCAACAAGCTGTAGCTGCACCCAAAGATACCGTGCACCCTCGTCCTTCCAGACAATGCTGAGAATCTGTCGAAGATGGGATCTAAAAAGGACAGCTACCCCTCCAGAGCCACGTACTCCTCCTTATGTACGGATCTCACCTCGGAAAGCTGACTCCCACTCATACCCGGCTATGTATGGTAAGCCCCTCTCAGGGCTCTGATGAGTCTCTGTATAAAAAATGACATCCTTGCCTGTGAGAATCTCACTCAAGCCTCCTGGATTCGACCACAGCATGCCATTGCAGTTCCATACTCTGCCAACCTTAGGTGTTTGGTCTCATAGACCCCGCGTCCCTATTTGGGACAGCGCTCAATGATAATGACCCTACCATCTCTGTAGATACCCCACTTGCGTGCTCTGCTGGCCTCATGAACTGTCACCATCGCCTCACGCTGGTGTGCCACGTGTGCTGGAGTTAGATCATCTCCCATGTACAGCTGTGTGCCCTTGAGGGCAGCCCACCTGTCTAAGAAGGCCTGTCTGCTGGTGGCATCTGGGAATCTAATGATGAGGGGCCGCTCTTGTGTCATATCCTTGCCTAACCTCCATGTATCTGCAAAGGGGGAGATGATCCCGTCCACTCCTAGCATTTGGCAAAGCGTCATGGCATCCTCCTTTGGGGAAGCCCCTGCCTGTAGCCCCAGCACTCGCACATGGACGGCCCTATCCTTCTTGCGTTTCTCCTCCTCGAGAGTCTCATGTATGATGCTCTGTGGGGGTTTGTGCTTCTTCACCATCTCCACCCAATCTTTCTTAGTGGTTTCCAGTTCTTCTCGCAGCTTATCACTCACAGCTTTCAACTGCTCCAAGTCAGTCCTTAGACCCTCCTGAATATTCAGTTCCCCTTCCTCTATTGTATGGTCCTTGACCGTAGCCTTTAGGGCTTCCATTTCTGCATGGAGTTCCCCTATCATTGGGACAGCCTCTGGCATTCCTGTTTGTTGCAGCTGGGTCTCTTTCAACATCTGAATCACCTCTTCCTGGTGGTTCACCTTATACCTCCAGCTCTTGTAGATTCATTCAGGCTATATCCCCCTAGTTGCTGCCTTGGGGGCCTAAGCAAGGGTGGGTGGGAAAAGGCAGGCGGACAGTACAAACAAAGTAAAAACGCGGCGCGCGCGCGCGAAAAATGAAATGAAATGTTATATTAACGTCTTCAAAAGGCCATAATGACCTATGAGACCAAAAAGTTACATCATGGTGGATCTGATACAATGTCTGGCTAAAAAACCAGAAAATGAAAAATAAAGATGATACTACTGGCACCTAGAAAATGAAACTGGAACTGGAAGGTAAACAGAAACCCTTATAGGGTGTGAATATAGTGAGGGGGGGGGGGGGGGTACGCTATGGAGGTGAGTGGAGTACAGTGAGGGGATACAATATCATATGGGATGGGGAGGGGGGTACACTATGGAGGTGCCTCCATCTCATCATATGTGCCACATCGGACGCTGGCGGATCTCCTCAATATCCTTTGTGGTCAGCACCCTGACTGGGTGTCCCGCATGTCTCGCAAGAATAATCCGAATCCACCGCTGCAACCTCCGTCTATGCTGGTATGCCCTCCTCCGTAGTCGTGGGCGTCTGGACCACCCAAGCTCAATCGCACGATCAATCATTGTACCGCTAGTGTGGGCGGTATCCATGTCCTGCTGCTGCTGTGGTCCATCTGGCGAAGTGATGGCTGGACTAAAAAAGTCTGTAATGTGCCTCTGAGTCTGGCTCTCTGTGCGCCTAAGCAGGCTATCTCTATATCTCCGCAGCTCAAGCAAGAACAATCCCAAACACCTCTGGTCCTGGTACCCCATGACTCTGGAAAGTGGTCCAAAACCCTCTCTGAATAAACAGTGGAAACGACCACGTATCTCATAGTATGCAGTACAATGGCATATATAATGCAGCTCTGTCTCTGGCTCCCCATGGCATACTCGGCATATCTTGGCCTCATCTAGTATACCTCTATATCGGCCAATCTCAATCTCAAGCTGGTGTGAGGATGTGCGAATCTGACCAATAGCACATCGTACTGCATGAGACAAGTGTACATCCATGTAACTGGGTCTGATCACAAAACCATCTGCTGTGAGCTGAAGAACATGCTCTCTGTAGAAAGCCATCTTCGTGCCCAGCTCCTCAGTCGGCTGTATCCATGTCCTCCTAATGTCCAGCTGAACTAAATCTTGACGGATGAGTCTGGTAATCTCTGTCCGTGTGAGAGTGAGAGAGGGTGCATCCAGAGAATACTGGAAGGGAGGCAATCTGTCCATGCTAAAACCATGTGCTTGGAACCAAGATGTCATCTGTCCATACCAACAAGCCGTGTCTCTCTGTAAAGCTAACTGTCGGGAGGACTCAAGGGCGAGGTGTGCATATCTGTCTCGGGGGAGATCCCACAAGCCATGTATGTAGGAGACTGATCTCGTAAGAGCCTCAATCACCAGAGGGGCAGCCGCCAGCTCTGCTCGAATAATCTCATGGGTACCACGGCCTTGGCTCTAATCATCCTAGCAATCATAGATACCAAAGGCCTCTCCATCCGCCTGCGCTGTGATGGCCCACTCAAGGTCCCCATATCTGCACTCCATAAAGCATAGCTGATGTCACTAGAGTGTCAAAAAGCCAAAGTTTCGTTCGAGGTTCCTGAAACTGAACCTGCGAACACATCCTTTCCAAACCACCCAGGGCTGCATGTGCTCTAGTCAATCTAGTCTCTGCTGCTCTCCTCATCGAAAACACTGGCCCACTGAATACTACCCCAAGATATGTATATGCATCTGTATACTCCACAATCTCCTGCCCATATGTAAATGTGGGAGCTCATCGCCTAACCCACTGTGGCATGGTGTTAAACACCATAACCTTGGTTTTGCCAAGGTTGATAGACAATCCACTATCATGTGCAAACTCATGTAAAGCATCCAGATGATGCTGCATACCCTCAGGGGAGTCAGAGATCAACACAATATCATCAGCATATAACAATAGTGGGATCCATGTTCCTGCAAGCTGGGCTCCTCTGTCCCCCAATCTCTCAATGTAGTCAGAAGCCTCATCCACATACATACCAAACAATGAAGGAGATAACGGGCAACCTTGCTTCACTCCTATAGTGGAGTGAACCAAAGTAGAGACCCCCTCTGGGTGCGTACGTGTCCTGCAACTAATCTATATAAAGCCATAATCCCCTATATGAGCTCTGTGGGTACCCCCATCTCCTGTAATCGCCTCATCAATCTGGCTGAGAGTAGAGAAACCTCTCCTGGACCCTGCCTGTCCCTCTGCTCGAATGCCCTCTCTCTCTGCACATCTACTCAACTGCTGCTCAAGAATGAATGCATACAATCGTGCTAGTGTGTGACCAATCATAATAGTGCGATAATTCCGTGGCTCCATAGGGTCCCCTGACTTGAAGATAGGCACGATGGTGGACCTACTCCAAGTCTCACGTAAGCCTTCACACACAGCACGATTGAACATCACTGCTAGAAGCTCTGCCAACATGTCTCTCGCATGAATAAAGTGCTCAGCAACCAATCCATCATGATCATATGAGAGAGAGAGAGAGAGAGAGAGAGAGAGAGAGAGAGAGAGAGAGATTAAGCGTCTACTCATATCTCATCATGGAACGAAAAATAAAACAAAATGAAAACATAAATATAGCTATCTCACTGGGGGATACAAAACTGTCCATGGAAACTCGTCATGGAATACTAAGAACATAAAAACATGGGAGCAACATCAGCTCCGAGTAGATGGTATACCACTCTCCAAAATGTCAAGCATGGGGTTGACGAGTATGGCCGAGAGGTCTCCCTCAGCTATGTCACGTGGAAAGGTAGCTCGATGGCGGTGGAGCATGTCCTGGATCTGAAGCTGATGAGGTGATCGTGGACGACGAGGGGGTCGAGGGAGTCGGGCACGCTGGAGTGCAGAGGCTCAGTCCGAGGTAACTCCTCTTGGGAGAGGTAGGTCGAGAGCAGCTTGTGGAGGGTCCACAAGATCCACTATGTCGGTGTCCTCCACCTCCTGGGTCCGGAAGAAACTGGTGATGAATGCCTGCTGAGGGAGGGGGCGGGGTGGCTGGGGCCTGTGTCTCAAGAAGGTGTCCCTGTGTCTACGGAACTCAAGCAGAAAGAGGCCCAGGCAAAGCTGGTCCTGGAAGTCAATGATCCTGGAGAGTGGACCGAATCCCTCACGAAATAGACAGTGAAACCTCCCGCGGATCTCATAATATACTAGGCAGCGGCATATGTAATGCTCCTCCGTCTCAACCTTTGTGTGGCATAGTCGGCAGATCCTCTCCTCTCGGGGTGTCCATACGAGCTTCCGAGCTCTGCAGATGCGCTCAGCTCTACCTACCTCCACTCTGAGGCGGTGGGAAGAAACCCGTATCTGGCCAATCGCAATCCGCATGGCATGGGACGTGAACACTCAAGTAGCCCGGCTATTGGATGAATCAATCCTCAATGAGTGTGAGGAACTGGTCTCTGTAAAAGTGCATCTTCATGAGAGAAAGAGAGAGTAGGTGCACACACACAGTTGTGCCAGCAGTGCGGCAAGAGGCCGGAAGGTCTGTGCAGGTCCACATGCACAGTCGCAATGCGGCAAGGGCAGGGCAGCAGGTGTGCACTACAGCAGCATCAAAGGGCTGCAGCACATCAAGGGCCACCAACGTGCATGCAGTGCGAACAGAGAAGGGCGCGAGGGTGCTCACGTCATTGCAGGTTGCGCGCAGGAGAGAGAGAGAGAGAGAGATACTAAGCGTCTACTAAAGACCCAATGGGCCTATGAGATCAAAGTGATACAATAATGTCCATGGCATATCTCATCATAGAATGGAAAATAGAACAGAAAGAAAACATAAATATAGCTATCTCACTGGGGTGATACAAAACTGTCCATGGAAACTCATCATGGTATACTAAGAACATAAAAACATGGGAGTAACATCAGCTCCAAGTAGATGGTATACCAATCTCCAAAATGTCAAGCATGGGGCTGACGAGTATCGCCGAGAGGTCTCCCTCAGCTATGTCACATGGAAAGGTAGCTCGATGGCACTGGAGCATGTCCTGGATCTGGAGCTGATGAGGTGATCGTGGCCAGCGGGGGGGGTCGAGGAGGGCGTCAGGCACGCAGGAGTGCAGAGGCTCGGTCCGAGGTAGCTCCTCTAAGTCATCGAGGTAGGACCAGAGCAGCTCGTGGAGGGTCCACAACATCCACTATGTCGGTGTCCTCCACCTCCTGGGTCCGGAAGAAACTGGTGATGGTTGTCTGCCAAGGGAGGGGGCGGGGTGGCTAGGGTCTGTGTCTCAAGAAGGTGTCCCTGTGTCTACGGAGCTCAAGCAGGAAGAGGCCCAGGCAACACTGGTCCTAGAGGTCAATGATCCTGGAGAGTGGACCGAATCCCTCACGAAATAGACAGTGAAACCTCCTGCGGATCTCATAGTATACTGGGCAGCGGCATATGTAATGCTCCTCTGTCTTAACCTCTATGTGGCATAGTCGGCAGATCCTCTCCTCTCTGGGTGTCCGTAGGAGCTTCCCGGCTCTGAAGATGCGCTCAGCTCTACTTGTCTCCACTCTAAGGCGGTGGGAAGAAACTCGTATCTAGCCAATCGCAATCTGCATGGCATGGGACATCTGAACACTCAAGTAGCCCGGTTGCTGGATAAATCCGTTCTCAGTGAGTGTGAGAAACCGGTCTCTGTAAAAGTGCATCTTCGTGAGAGAGAGAGAGAGAGAGAGAGAGAGAGAGAGCAGGTGCACACACACAGTTGTGGCAACAACGCGGCAAGAGGCCGGAGGGTCTGCGTAGGTGCACATGCACAGTCGCAACGCGGGGGAATGGCACAGCAGCAGGTGCGCACTACAGCAGCATCAAAGGGGCGCAACACATCAAGGGCCACCAGCGTGCAGTGCGAACAGAGGAGGGCGTGAGGATGCTCATGCCATTGCAGGTTGCGCGCGCGCGCACGAGAGAGAGAGAGAGAGAGAGAGAGAGAGAGAGACTAAGCGTCTACTAAAGACCCAATGGGCCTATGAGACCAAAGTGATACAATAATGTCCATGGCATATCTCATCATGGAATGGAAAATAAAACAAAAACATAGCTATCTCACTGGGGTGATACAAAATTGTCCATGGAAACTCGTCATGGAATACTAAGAACATAAAAACATGGGAGCAACATCAACTCCGAGTAGATGGTATACCACTCTCCAAAATGTCAAGCATGGGGCTGACGAGTATAGCCGAGAGGTCTCCCTCAGCTATGTCGCGTGGTAAGGTAGCTCGATGGCGGTGGAGCATGTCCTGGATCTGGAGCTGATGAGGTGATCATGGCCGACGGGGGGGTCGAGGGCGTTGGGCACGCTGGAGTGCAAAGGCTTGGTCCGAGGTAACTCCTCTCGGGCGAGGTAGGTCTAGAGCAGCTCGTGGAGGGTCCACAAGAGAGAAAGAGAGAGATTAACAGGGCCTACGAGATCATGAACAGTGCCATAGAAAAACTAAAAAAGAACGTGAAAACTAGAAACTGAAACACAATTCTATAAGCCTGCTGATGGAGGATGTGAGTAGGGTGAGGGCATCTCATGCCATCGGGGAATCTCATGGATCTGTCTGTGTAATGGAGATGCTCAATGCTCTAGGTAGGGGGCGCCTGGCACGTAGAATGGAGAGAGAAAGAAAGAAAGGAAGGAAGGAAGGATATATTAAACGTCTACTAAAGACCCAATGGGCCTATGAGACCAAAGTAATACAATAATGTCCATGGCATATCTCATCATGGAATACAATATAAAATAGAACAAATCCAAACTATCTCAACGGAGTATTAAAGTAAACAAAAGACCCAAATGGTCTACGAGACTAGAAAGGTGTTAAATATGATCCTATAGGAGATTCTAGGTGTTAGGGGAATAAAATGCCTGAGGAATTTAGAGTTTTAGCATTTTCTGTTATGTGCTTATAACCTTAGTGTGAGAACTTTTAGAAGTTATGACACTTGGCTAAGGTTGGTACACCTACTCTTGCATGGTGTGGTTTATTGTAAAGAACACAAAAAAAATGAGTTTAATGAGTGGAAATTTTTCGTATGTTTCCCATCAACCTGCCCTTCCTGCCCTTCGTATATGTCTCGTGTGCTTCGCTTGTGTGTGTCTTTGCTTTAGCCATTTCAACCTGCTCCTGCCCTTCGTGTGCTTCGCTTGTGTGTGTGTCTTTTTTAGGTATTTCAACCACTACAAGTGGTATCAGAGCTGTGTTTTCTGGATGTGGCAGAGTTGAACCAGGTACAGCAGGTTGTTGTCGCAGGTGGTCAGCGCTGTGTATACGACCGCCAGGTGGTCGCCAAAGGCAGCACATAAATGGTGTGAAGGCAGACAGAAGCAGAACACAGGTAGTCGTCAAAAGCAGCTCACAGTTGGTGTGAAGGCATACAGAAGCAGCGCACAAGTAGTCATCAAAAGCAGCACAAGGTGGTCACGAGGCCCAGCAGCACACAGGTGGTCATGAGGCCCAGGCAGTACAGGTGTTTGGCAGTCTCTACAGCTCTGTGCATGGTTAGGTGGCAGACACAAGCAGCAGATAGACTGCAAATTCGCCCGCAGTTCCAGGCTGTGCAGATGGCGATGTGTGTACCGCACAGGAGACAATTGGGTTTCGTACAGGTGCAGGTTTGACGATACATTGCGTGTTGGCTATTTCAACTAGTCACATCGTTAAAAGACTTACATGTTTTAAAATCGTGTTATGCTCTTACAGGTGTTCAGTGCAGTGTTGTGGGATATGTTTTAGCATTTGTGTTCGCATAACATGCTTTTGACTCGGAATAATGAGGATGCAATTTCAGGTTTCAAAGCTACATTAAAGACCTCATTTGAAATGTCAGATTTGGGTTTATTGCACTATTACTTAGGCATACAATTTGTGTGGATGGATGAAGGCATTTTTATGCTTCAATCCAAATACATACCAAAACTCCCACATAAGTTTGGCTTCCAGAATTGTAAGCCTAACGTATAGAACCTGGGCTCAAATTGAGCATGTATGATGCAGGAGAGCTTTATGACATGAACCTATATAGCCAGGCAGTGGACTGCCTCATATACTTGTGCAATACACTCCTAGATATTCAGTTTGGTGTGTCCCAGTCAAGCAAATTCATGCACAGCCCAGGGACAAAGCACAGGCAAGCTGTGAAACGCATTTTTCGCTATCTTCAGGGCACCCTGGATCTTGGATCATTCTATCCCACCGCCCGCGGGGGGGGGGGGGGGGCAATTTGCAGCTCCATGCATACGGTGATTCAGTTTGGGCTGATGATTATGACACTCAGCAATCTACCAATGGGAATTGTATTTTTATGGGCAGTGCATGCATATCATGGTTAAGTAAAAAGCAACCCACTATTGCCACATCTACCTGTGAAGGTGAGTACAGGGTAGCCTTCACTACTATGGTAGATTGTGTATGGCTAAGAAGGTTACTTGCAAATCTTCATGAGTGACAGCAAACACCCACCACCATACTCACTGATAGTCAGAGTGCTATAACCGTAGCACGGAATCACTATGTCAGGGAGAGGCTTCATGCAAGGGAGATCGCTTTGACCTACTGCCCTACACAGGACAATGTTGCAGATCTGTTTAACCAGGTGTTGCCTCAAGAGAAGTTTGAAGCTTTCTGCAAAGCTTTAGGCTTACTCTTCTACAGTGAGTGATCTACTGCCTTGTACAGGTTCACAACATTCCTACAGGGGGGATTTGAAGGCGCCTTACACATCTTACAAATTAGCAGTGCTATGTGTGAATATAGACTTACTAGGGGCATTTTTTTCCATTGGGTTTTTCCCCCTAGACATCTAGTGTGAGAGGACACTGCACTTTATATCTTGTACTTGCACTTCATTTTCTTATCACTTAATATACATGCGAGTATTTCTCCCACTTCTGCTCCCTGTGAGTGTGTGCTTCATTGCTATCCGTACCCTAACTCTAGCATCCAAGAGGGCCAGTATAGATGCCGAAGTCGAGGGCACCCTGGCAACAACAGTACACTAGCAACCACATGGCTTCTCACAGTGGTTTCTCTCAGATTTTGAAAGAGGCTCTTGGACACTTTTTGACCCTGAAAGATCACCCTCTTTCTTTAATTGCTGGCACACAGGAGTTCGGCGGTTGCCATGTGGTTGGCCATTGTCTGAGGTACTGCCGCCTTCAAGATTCTCACCACCGACATTGTCTTTGGGATTGCCCAAAGGCTTGGCAAGTTTGGCATCGGATTCTCTGCATTTTCATGATGGATAAGACCTCGACCCATATCATTTCATGGGGCACTATCGCTTGGGCCACAAAGGCTAAGTTTGTCATGGCTTATGAGGAGGAAGGTGGGAGGCTAAACCTTCAGGTCTCTCACCTTCGCATTTCGGCAATACCAGTCCCAGCCCCATCTATTGATCATTGGACTCCGGGTTCATGCCAAAGATGGGAGATTTGTAGCAGCATTGCAACCTCGCACATCTACAGAGCTGACGTAGTGAAGCCATCGAAGGCACCCACACTCCGCCTACGGAGTCCATCAGGAGAATTTGGCTCGACATCATTCATACCCTCCGCGGCCAGTGGGGAAAGTTGTAGGGTGGCTCTGATTGCATGCAGAAGCACTAGGAAGCCTTCTTGAGGCTCTGGCGGCTTGGCCCTTTTCTCATCGATAGAGGTGGTGAGCCCACTTGGCATTATAGACCACGTGTGTGGTTATTCCCTCCCCATCCCCTTATATGAGACAGTCTTCTCCTCATAGAGCGGCCAACCTATGAGATAGTCTTCTCCTCATAGGGTGGCCAACCGGAGGAGAAGTGCATCTTTCTCCACCTTTTGATTCTTTGATCCCCGCCCTGTACATGGACGCGAGTTTGTATCTAGCCCTTCTTGGTTGTATTTAGCCCTTCGTGGCTAGTTCTTTTTGTTAACTAATAGAAGGATCTTTTTCCCGGGAAAAAAAAAAAGTTATACCAGATAGGCAGCTTCTTATTACAAACACTTTAAACTCTTTGCCACCACCTTATATTGGATTGAATACGTCTCTTAATCTCTCAATGCAAGGTGGAAGACATACAACATCACCATCGAGCTACCTTTCCACTATCAGAATGCACAGCGGAAATGAAGACAACTACTGTAGAGAGCAAAACGTAGATAAGAGAGGGAGGGAGAAGCTATATAAACTCTGTATATACACTAGAAAAATCCTCGAATGGTACAATGGCAAGTGTGGGGAACAGGGGCCATTTTATATGGCCCCAGGCTGCGACCAGCCCAAAACAGGCCAACGGCAACATATATGCTCACAACCAGCAAAAGGCATAGTCAACCAGGTGACCAGCAGTCGGCTAGTGCTGCACAGCAGGTCGGGTAGCAAAGGGATCAGTTAGCCAGCATCTGATACAACCGAGAGACCTCCCACACCCAGAAAAATGGGAAAAAAATACATGGAAAATGAGGAAAAATGGGGGAACACCAAAACTGGGCGGGCACACACACAACAGAGCCATGGAGTAATATACAGACAGTAGATGATTGCTAACACTCCCTCTCAACTCCTAGATGTGGAACCAACCCAAGTGAGCTGCTTGAGTGCTGCCGGAGCATAGCCTAAGGTAGAGACTTCGTGAAGAGGTCCACATGTGCTCCGTCGAACAATAAACAAGCAAGATGTCACCAGCCAAAATCTTCTCACGAACAAAATGATATTGTATCTCTATGTGCTCGGTCCAGGCATGGACGACCGCGTTCCGAGCAATAGCGATACAACTCTAGTTATCGCACTGGATGACCGTGGGCTCCTTCCGTGGAAACCCAATCTCGCCAAGTAACCTTCACAGCCACACAACCTCGCAAAGCACCACCAAAAGCAGCCCGATACACTGCCTCTGTGGACGACAAGGCAATAGTTGGCTACCTCTTGCTGCTCCATGATATAGCTCTTGAGCCAAGGGTAAATCCGTATCTCCTCGTGTCTGGATCTCCTCCCCAATCTAAGTCACTCCAGCCTTGGAGTTGGACTCGGTCCTTCGTTTCCTCTCCAGTGTCGTAGAAGAGTCCAAGATCCTTTGTACCCTGTGGATACCGCAAGATCCGCAATCCTGTGTCCCAATGAGACTTCAAAGGCGTCTGCATGAACGAGCTCAACAGCCCATAGGAAAGCTCAAGTCCAAGTCTGTCATCTCAAGGATTCACAAGGTCTTGTTAAGGGAGGATGGGTGGGAAAAAAGAAGAAGAAGAGGCTGCAAATAATATGCAAGGTGGCTGTCCAACGGTGATGGCGACCTTCTACCCAGTCCCAAACAGCCCAAGCAATCGCCAATCAGCAAACCCTCAAGGTCCCACTGTCTCCAAGCTTCAGGCCACCTGGGGCTCTGATACCATGTCAGAATGCACAGTGGAAATGAAGACAACTGCTGTAGGGAGTAAAACGCAGATGAGAGAGGGAGAGAGAACTTGTATAAACTCTGTATATACACTAGAAAAATCCCAGAATGGTACAATGGCAAGTGTGGGGGGGGGCAGGGGGCATTTTATATGGCCCCAGGCTGCTGGTCGGTCAGCCGGCCGACAGCAGCATATACGCTCACAACCAGCACAAGTTGCTCACGACCAGCAAAAGGCATAGTCGACCAAGTGACCAACAGTCGGCCAGTACTAACAGCAAGTCGAGTAGCAAAGGGATCAATCGGCCAGCATCTAATACAACCGACAACCCTCCCACACCCAAAAAAAAAGGGAAAAAAATACATGGAAAGTGAGGAAAAATGGGGGAACACCAAAACTAGGCGGGCACACCCACAATAGAGGCCCTGGTGTAATGTATAGACAGGAGATGACTACTAACATCCACGTGACGTAGCTGAGGGAGACCTCTCGGCCATACTCATTAGCCCCATGCTTGGTATTTTGGAGAGAGGTATACCATCTGATGGGGGCTTATGCTCCTCTCATGTTTCATCTTCCTGGTATTCTATAATGAGATTTCCATGGACAGTTTTTTATCACTCCGCTGGATAGTTTCATTTTGTTTCTATTTTATTTTCCGTTCCATGATGAGATATGACATGAACATTACTGTATCACTTTGGTCTCATAGGCCCATTGGGTCTCATTTAGTAGACGTTTAATATATCATTCTTTCTTTCTACTACACATAAGCAAAGTGTTAGAAGCCCACATGATATATTTCATCTTCATGTGACATTTCCACATGCTGCGAATTCTGGACATCAGCATATGGGACAGCAAATGCCTCAGAATGGAACCCAAAATCAGCCCATAGAGCAGCCTGAGATGCCTACAGGTGTAGAAGAAGCTATTGGGCAACAAAGAAAAGCCATAGAAGAGGCTAAAACAGTCCTTAGATGGAAGATTCGTACCCTTGAAGAGAGCAAACTTTCTGCTACTTTTGAAAGCAGGACAAGGGCGGGTAGAAGAGGTGAACCTAGCAGGCATGATGTGGCTTTTGCTTGCATTGGTAGCATGCATTATTCGGAAGAACCAGCCTCTTACGAGCAAGCTCATGGCAAAGAGCATTGCGAAAAGGCCAGGCATGATAAATATAGTTTCATTATCAAGAATGTTGATTTGCCTCCTGGTCAAAATGTTATTGGTAGAAGTATGTGTATAAAATCAAGCAAAAGCAGGATGGGTCTATTGATAGATTTAAAGCAAGTCTTGTAGCTAAGGGATATTCTCAAGAGAAGGGATAGACTATGAAGACACCTTTGCCCCTACGTCAAAGATGACTGCCATTAGGATAGTCACTGCATTGGCAACGCATCATGGATGAAGTATGCATCAATTGGATATCAAGATGGCATTCTTGAATGCTGATCTCATATGGAAGAGATCAATGTGCATCATCCTCTTGGCTTTGTGATTGCAGGTCATGAAAACGAAGTATGCCCCTTAAAGAAGGCACTTTATGGACTAAAGCAAGCACCTAGAGCATGGTATGCAAAGATACTTGTACATTGGACCAGTCATGGGTTTCAAATAGTCCAACTAAAAGTACTCTTTATGTGCACATGGATGGTGCAAACATTTTGGTCATTATACTTTGTGGATGCCATAATCTTGAAAAGGAATAATCAACTGAAAATTTCAGAATTCAAAACTGAATTACATAAAGCATTTGAGATGTGAGATCTTGACTAACTGCATTTTAACTTGGGTATACAGTTTCTGCAGACAGATAGTGGCATTATTATGTCTCCATCTAAGTATGTAAAAGGGATTTTAAAGAGGTTTGGCATGGAAGATCTCAAACCTGTTGTTGCTACTCCGGTTGAGACCGATATGAGGCTTAGTAGCTTGATGCAGGTGAACCTTTTGATGCTACTTTTACAGCCAAGCTGTTGGGTGTCTGATATATTTATGCAACACACAACGAGATGTATCTTATGCTCTATCCCTCTCGAGTAAGTTTATGCATATCCCAGGGACAGCATTGGCAAGCTGTAAAGCGGGTGTTTAGATCCCTCCAAAGCACTAAGTCTTATGGGATGTTTTATGCCAAGGGGGCTGATTTTTAGCTTCATGCTTACAACGACTCAGACTGGGCTTTAGATTTTGACACTACACAGTCCACTAGTGGTTTCTGTTTTTTGCTAGGTAATACTTCCATATCTTGGCTTAGCAAAAAGCAACCTACAGTGCCTACTTGTACATGCGAAGCTGAGTATAGAGCAGTTTTCACAGCCACGGTTGAATCTATAAGGTTGAGGAGGTTACTAAATAACTTGTAGCCAGCAAGGTGCTACTCCCATACTCACAGAGAGAGTGCTATGGCTGTGGTGAGGCATCCAGTTTTCCATGCACGGACCAAGCACATACAGGTTCATTATTCATGCAAGAGACATCAGCCTCATCTATTGTCCATATCAAGACAACATGGTAGATCTTTTCACCAAGGCGCTTCCTCGAGAAAAGTTCAAAGCTTTGATCTACTCTATACATTTGTATATACTATGCTTCATCACTATAGGGGGGATTTGTAGGGGATTACACACTTTGGGTAGTGAAAAAATGTATAGGTGTTAGGGGAATAAAATGCCTAGGGACTTTAGAGTTTTACCATTTTATGTTATGTGCTTATAACCTTAGTGTGGGCACTTTTAGAAGTTATGACACTTGGGTAAGGTTGGTACGCCTACTCGCGTGGTGTGGTTTATTGTAAGAAACACAAAAATGACGAGTTTAATGAGAAGAACATTTCCCATCATCCTGATCCTGCCCTTCATGTTCATTTCATATGTCTCTCGTGTGCTTTGCTTGTGTGTGTGTGTGTGTGTGTGTCTTTGCTTTAGCCATGTCAACCACTACAGATCCATGAGTAAACTCGGTGTAAACTAGCTGCCAAAAGAAAAATAGAGCCTATGAACTACGTAGGTCCATATGTATGTAATGGAGTTGGCAAAAAAACCTCATGTGTCCAGACTCACCATGTATCATCCTACTTGGGCAAGGGCCCACCATCAACATCCTTGTGCCAGATTTTTATCAAATTGCAATGTTTAAAATTGGAGTATGCACTGCAGCGAATCACCTCTGGGTAGTTATTAGAATCGATCTTTTGGATGCCTGTGATGAGATCTCGTGCATTCTTGCTGAAGTTCTTCATTCCCTACAGTAAAAGAAGCTTTACAGTTATCATGTTTCCACATTCCAATTGGGATTTTTTTGATATAGATAACATCATCTTGCTAACTTAAAGATCATAAAAACACATTTTAGGATCCACAGCATGCAAACAACTCAAGACTTTGCTGAAAACAATATACTTTAGGACAAGAGGGCTAGATTCACTCTACTAACATGCTGTTGTACTCGTAGCTACTCCATCTCTCTACAATCAAATGGAGAGAGATCGAGATGCATCACCGCATGCTTGTGATTTGAAGAATATTATTGCAGACACCAACGAAATGCTACATAGGTATTTATATGAACTACCAGGAGCACTGCCATGGTTTTTCAAGATGGATTCATAAGAAACCCGAGTATCTCAGCCAACACATCACATACCAGGTGGATAGCGATTGGCCAGTTGAGAGAGGCTTCACATCAGCTCCGGGTAGAGACAAGGAGGGCAAAGAAAATTCCTAGGGAAGAACAATTATGCAGTGTACCACAGGAGAGACAGCAGCAATATCTGTTCAGATCTACTGTATATTATAAGACACAAGGCGGATTCCATTGCTTCTTTGGTCCACTTGCCTGAGTCAAGGAGTATCGAGACCAATGTTTTGGCCTCTATCTTCTGGAGATATGTCGCCGCAGGGATTCTCTTTATTAAAAACTTTCGCCTCACTCACACGACCCAGTGTCATGATAAAAAATTCCTTGATGCTCCTCACATCACAGATGGGGAATCCATTCATGACAGCATCAAAGTAAGAAAAAGGCGCTGGAATGACACACAAAACCAGTCACATAGAAGTATCCTCATTTTTTAGCACCTCCCAGCTGCACCATGGACAGATCACAGCAGCTTCAGAAAGCCTCACACCTCCATCTACAGGGATCTCAGGTGTCATCATTACATCACCTTCAAATCAGGGACAGTCCAATGCACAGGAGTACTTCACCATATGGTGTGGGCGTATATAACATGTATTCTTTAGAGGATGATGACACATGACCCCTCCATCAAAAAGAAGGCTTCGAGGCCTTTTGTACAAGCAGAGCAAATGTAGTACACGGCATATTTTGTTCTGGTTGACAATGACTTGTTTAGTTAGGAGCTTTTTCTTTCCACAACTTGAATTTCATTCTCTCATGGATTACACGTGCTACTTCTAGTCTCATAGACCATTTGGGTCTATTGTAGAAGTTACTATGTCTTTCTTTCTTTTCTCTCTCATATATATAGGGTAGACCCATGGCTAGCTCTCTCCCAAGGGCTGAGAATTGTTGGTATACCAGATAACAAAGTGGATGACACAGCACATTGTCACTCTCTATAGATGCTTTGCCACCAGTTCAGTCTCTTGGGGACAGCCCATGCATTATCAAGGCAAGAACTCAACAGAGTCATGAGAGACTACATATGGCAAACTCATAGCCATAAAACAAAGAATACAACCATCAACAGTCCCATCCAGGATGAGCTTATTCCAGGATAACTTCTAATAGGGAGGAAAGATGGATTTATTCAGAATCCATGTTAGATAAAGATTCACATGTCACATGCACTAAGGATCTCCATGGGCCATCTACAAGTGTCATCATGTAAGCTCCACATCAAGGTGGGAAAAGGTGTGCCATCCACAAGTGAGAACCAAGTGATGCAAGCATGTACATGCACAAGGTTGAGGCCGAGGACCACGCCATCCCTCAATGCCCAGCATACCATGAGATAAGTGGCTGCTTTTAGTGCCTTTTCAGAGAGGGATTTGTTCCACTTTGTCAAGTCGCACGGTAGGACCAAAGATGTGTGGCAATCTTTCTCATCAGATATACAGTCATAGAGATGGACTGATGAAGGGACAAAACAGGCAAGAAGCACAAAGCCCATGTCAAGCACTCCTTAGGTCCTCTTTAAGAGCATTGGAGAGTGCTGAGCCCAGGGGCCAGATGACGAGGAGACATATGTGCACCAAATCAAGAAACACAGAAAGAGATTGCAGCCACAGGGAGTTTCCTTCTGGACATTCAAACACCTAGCTGCTGCTAGAAGCCCTCACACAACCACACGTGGAATGCATCAAAGACCCAAAGCTCAGCAGAACAGAACCCTCCATGTGATGCCACACAAGTAAACACACTCCTCAAAGACAGAGGACCATTTTTTATCTTCTGGTGATCCGTAAGTTTGGGTCCCCATCATGTTTGTCACTAGACAAAGTCTTGGAATGGCTCTACAACCCCTATCAGGCTTTAACATACTGTGCCTTCATTTATACTGTACCAAACAGGTTTCAAACCTAGCAGATGTTTCAGACGATACATGTTTCATTGCAACCTGTTTTTTTTAGGTTAAAAAACTTCTATATCAGAGAGAAAAACATACCTACACAATTTTCAAAAATGTACGCCGTCCTTTCTAGAGTACCTGCGATTGGTTTTTTGCCCCTTTTTTGCACCCTAGATCAGCCTCGGGTGTTGTGCACCTTGCTATTGAGGTTGGTACCTTCAATTTTTTCTGATTTTGCCTGGTTAAATTTCAGATTCTGAAAATTGGGAATTTTTCACAAGGCTGTCCCAAATCTCCATTTTTCTACAAAATGCCTCACCCTAGGGATGCCATGTGGAAATACAAAAGTTTCATGAGCAACTATGGGGGGTTCACACATGGAGAAATCAACATGCAAATATTGTAAGAAAATATCAGGTGGTTCCACTGTCAAGATAAAGGCCGATTTTTCAAGATTGAAAGGGAAAGGCATTGGTCATCGTGCAAAGTGCCTAAAGAGCTTAAAGATTGTCTTCAGCACTGGAAGAGAGAGCGGGAAGGATTGCAAGAAATTGGAGGTAGCAATGACTTGTAGGGGGAGACAAAGGATGTGTCCAAATGAGTTAAGTTGGAAGATTATGCAGATATGCAGAGCTAGGCAGCTAAACTACATATGGATTATATGCACTACTTTTAGGCGCCAGAAATTGCCATGCATTTCCACTTAAAGTGGCCACCAAGAAAAGTAAGATGAGTTAGGTTGGAAGATGATGCAGATATGCAGAGCCAAGCAGCTAAATTACATGGATCATATGCAATCCATGTAAAGTGGCCACCAAGAAAAGTAAGAGTTTGCACCTTAGAAGCTAAGGTTTACTCACATTAAAAAAGAGAAAGAAAATAGTTCCTACACCTCAACAAGCTAAGGTTTACACAAAATATCTAACAAACCAATCGGCCATACCAATTTTGAAGCGTATGCTTGAGCTGGAGACCACCTTGCCTGCATTCGTGCACCCTCACTTCCCCTCAGAGAGGATGGAGGGACTGATTTCTCCTTCTTCCTTCTTGCACTCCTGTATTTCTCCATTCAGCGTGGCAATCTCTTTCTCCATCCCATCTACTTGTCTAGCATGTTGTTCTTTCATCTTACTCATCTCCTCTTGTATTTCTGCCATCTCCCGTTTGTGGTGATCTTCCTGGATAGTCAAAGATCTTTCAGCAGCCATAGGCAGTCTCAACTCTTTGGTAAGCACACCGCATCCATTTGGTGGAGTCTGCCAAGGCAAATGCCATCACACACTGTCGGAAAATGGGCATAGAAGGCACACCATCTATGGCTGCACGGAGACCAAATAAAGACACCACATGTGCCTACCCACTACTCCTCAAATTCAAGGACACCACCAGCCAGCAAGCATTCTTGGGTAATAAAGCAGCACTTATAGGTGAGAAAATTTATCTTGGTGATCGCCTCATTCCCACACACGTGGAGCATAGGAAAATGAGCATGCTGCAGGTGCTTGAAGCCCGTGGGGAAGGAAAGTGGGCAGTTTATACAGATGGCAAGGTCATCATCACAAACAGACGTCCCAAATAGGGACATGGGGTCTATGGGACCATACATCTGAGGATGACAACCTGGAACTGCAATGGAACTTTGCGGTCAGACATTGGGGGATTCACGGAGACTTTCCAGGACGGGACATCATCTTCTACACAAAAACTTACCAGATCCAGGAGAGGGGACTACCTATGTATCAGAATACCAGTGAGATTCAGCTGACCGGGGGGAGACCCCAGAACAGCCAAAGGGATGAGGGGATCAGGAGGAGTAGCGGTTTTATTCAGAACACACTTTCAGCCCATGGTTAGCATAGTCAAGAGGGATGAGGCGGCCCACTACATGTGGGTTCGATAACAGATTACAGCCTCCAGATGCATCTATGCTATTTCGTCTTGGATTCTTCACGATATGCCCCATAGGACAGAAGGAGTCCCCATACACAGCTCCCTTCCAGGATATCACTGGCTTCTTGGGACTAGGAGAGGTCCTCTAACTTGGTGACTTCAATGCTAGAACTAAGAGCGAGAAGATGCAGATGTATGATTTGAGGACCCTATCACGTTGCAAGTGATAGACCACGATGGTACAGGGCTACAACAGATCTCACAGGACCATGGAGCCCTACCTTTTTAAGGGAGATGCCTCCTACAGCCTGGCTCACGCCACAGCCTTGCAATCTATAATGGGATGGCACGCTGGCCTCCATCAGGAGGGCTTACTAGTTTTCCGTACAAAGGGGGGCACCAGCACAATCGATTATCTTATGGGTTCCGTTTTGTGTCTTTATCTCTATCATATGGAGTGTTCCTTGTTCACTATATGTGGCAATGTGGATGAATATTTTTATCTTGATGTTTTGGGTATTTGACTTGTCCTTGGCACAAGTAGTTTGGACACCAACACTTCATTTCGTATTTGAATTCACCATTCCTATATAGAGAATATGGGCCAATATATACGTAATTCAATTTCCTATATAGGAAATATGGGCTAATATCTAGGCAATTCAATTTCCTACATAGAGAATGAATAAGAAATATGGTTTATTAAACCACAAATGATTAATTGGTTATTTAAGAAAAAATTACTTTAAAACTTTATACTTTAACATTCATGCATCAATATTATTACAATTTGAAATTAAAAAACTAGCCTCACTGATACCTGACTTTACCATCCCTCCATGCCCTTTTAGTGCCAACCACAGCTACCTCACCTTCACCCACATATGCACACCACCTACCCTAGCATAGGCACCGCCCATCTCACACTATACCCAGATCCATTTCACCCACGATTGTGATCTTATCTATGCAAATCAGCTCTATTGTCGTCTCTTGGATGTAGACCCATCAACACGCCTCACCACCCTCAACTCCCAGCTTACAACAACGGAAGGACAATAGATTTGGGCATGCCATGATGTTTGAAGATCTAAGCCAAGAACAACTTTGCCACGTGCTCTAGCTTGATTGTTTTCCTCACAAGAATAAAACGTGCCTGTTTGCTAAAACGATCAATGATAGTCCATATAGCATCATTACCATGTACTGATCTAGGCAAATCCATAATGAAATCCATGGCAATGCTTTCGCATGGTTCTTGTGGAAAGTGTAAGGGCTGAAGTAAACCGGGTGTCTTGTACGTGTCAATCTTGACTTTCTAACATACTAGGCACTCACGAACATAAGTTTCAATATCCTTGCATAAAGCTGGCCAAAAGAAATATCTTTCCAAAGCCTGTGTAGTAGCCAGAATACCACGATGACCTGCATATGGAGGAGCATGCCACACTTTCATAACCTTTTGGCGCAATTCTTGGACCACACAAATACCGTTTTGCATCATCAGAAAACCATCTCGAATCGAATGAGATGGGACAACAGTACCACCATTCAAATCAACCCAAATAAGCTGAAAATCTATGTCCAAAGAATACATATCCCACATCCCTGACAAGTCCTGATGATAGGTGGTAGTCACTACATGCACTTGAGGCCTGCGTGACAAAGCATCCGCTAACAAATTCTTCTTACCCGGAGTATTAAAAATCTGAAAATGAAACATGGACAAGAAATTTGCCCACCTTAGATACTTTTCTTAGAGTTTAGACTGTGTGAGGAAGTGCAATAAACAAGATCATGCTGATCTTCAGCCCTAGCAAATAGCAGTGGATCATTATCTACCAAAGCCCAAACTTGGTTCCTGCCTCTATCCTTTTCCCGCATGCAGTCCTCCACAAAATGATCTGACTAGCTAGCTATGATGTATTTACCAGCTCTTCAGAAAGAAAAGAATTTCCGTACCCCAAAATCACACTCTACCAAATTTCCAAGGATGATATTGAATAGGCTGCAAGGGTGCAACAGTGCCACTACACAGACACGAGGGCCACAAAATCTTTCCACACGTTCACTGCCACTTAAACCAAAGGTAACCTCTTTCAAGGCGCTACAATAAGACAAGGGCTACCTCATATCCCAACCTTCTCTCACGGATAATGACTCCTTACAACCATATCCAGCATCATATATGGCACAAGCTTTGTAGAAAGCCAAGCTCTAATACCAATATAACGGAAGGGCAGCTATAACACGAAAATCTTATCAATCATGAAAAACTGATCAAACACAAAAGCATGCCAGATAAGAGAGAGAGAGAGAGAGAGAGAGAGAGAGAGAGAGAGAGAAAAACTCTGCACAATACACCATACTAGGGGCCAGAAGATGGACTGACCCCCCCCCCCCCTCCTTTATGGTTAGATTATCAAAAAGGAGGCTGCTTCAGATACAACCTTGCAGGTGTCCAAGGATTCTCCACTAGTTAGCACCTGATTCTTCCAGTACAAGATAAAAACAAAAGCAATGCATATGCTGAATTTGATGTCCCTTCACAGAACAAGAGAGCTTTCCTGGCTTAGAGCACATGTAGGACAACCATGGACAGCCCACAGCAGTCCCACATCAGCCCAGGACAGCCTTGTATCTCCATGTTTCACCTGTCTGGCTCACAAAGCAAGTCGATCAGCCTAGAGGGGAAGTCGGCCAGCAGTATTTCACATGCCAAAAGGTCTACGATCAGCAAAGGATCTCTCTCAAACAATTCGACCAGTACTTACGCTCTTCCGGATGCCCTGGCCAGCAGATTTTCAAGGCTGTATACAATTGGCCAGCAGCAGAGAAACCTCCTGAAGGAGCTGACCAGATTTCTCCTCACACCTGGATGAAATCTATCGCGGTAGATAGCGATAGAAGGCTCCAGAACAGGCCGACCAACTCTCCCATGCACCAAAAAAGCATGCACCTCAAGCGTTTTCTAGTAATAGAACCTCTCCACCAATAATAGCTCAGGCATGTGCTTTTTAGGTCCAGAAGGGAGTGCCTACATGTAGATGGTTCAAATCAAGTCCAATGTCCTACCTAGTGTGAATGACTTATAAGTTGTCCAATCACTTGGACATGCACCCATAATTATTAGTGTGTGAAATCCTAAAGCTGTAAATTGGGTTTTTAGGGACACTTACCACCTGCAAAACACATGTAGACCACCTATCAGCCTCAAATAGGTGTGCACATACATGTCCACAGGGTGCCCAGGCGTCCCCAGCCCCATGGACAACACACGCAGTAATCTCAGGCATTGTCCAGGCAAACAAGCCAAGTCATCCAAATATAAAATCAAAGCCATGCACACACATGAGTGCAGCTAGACTGGAAGAAACACCCATCTACTCATCTATATCACATAGAGTGTTCAAGGCTTCATGATCCTTCCGGAATCTGTCCAGAGCATAAATACAGAAGATCATCAGGATAGCTAGTCCCGAGAAATCATATCATGTCAGGCTCCATGAGCCATACATGTATACCATGTGAGGCTCCACAAGCCATACATGTACTATCATGTCAGGCTCCATATGCCATACAAACACACCATGTCAAGCTCGACAAACCTTCACTGGAACAACTATTTTGCTGTCAAAAATCTCACCACGTGGCAAAAAACCAAATTTTTTGGCCCACACTTTTTACATCGTCCCATTGTGCAGTCCAGATGATGAAAACTAGAAGCTATAGGATTTTTGCATAGCACACATTCCCAAATAGATGTAACACTTTTGAAGGTGTGATCAATAGATGTGCATGTTGAACTACCACCTTTACTTTGGCATATCTTCGAATGGCACAAACAACCTGCTCCATGAAATCCATTAGTAGGCTGTGACATAAAGTTCATTGAATATTTGAGGAAGATCATTTGTACATGCTGAACATAGCAACATTGTATCTATCTTTTACCTTTCTTACAAAATAAGGCTTAAAGTATTCAAATGTATGTCATGTCAAGCTCCACATGCCAGACATGAACAGTAGAAAAGAGAAGCAATGAGGAATTTTGTAACACATCCACACATCCACCATCGACAGTTTTCCACACATCCCCCGGTCCATCTATTCCACCTTGTCCCCTTGCCTTCTTGCCCTACCCCTAAACACTTTCTTTGGTCTTCTTCTATTGAGTATTGAGTCTAGCGCTCACTCCACCCTTTGGAGAATCATCTTCCCTTGGAACGGTTGCCTGAAAGCCTTTCCTAGTATGCTACTAGTGGCATCTCACTCACGGGACTGCCGTTCCCCTTGGGTCTTGTGGAACAACACCAACCAATCTCCTGGGTGGGAACTTCTTCCATGTCTTGTGTTACTCTCCTCGCACTGTGCACTTTCATCTCCCTCTGGGGTGCGTACTTGTCCTGCAACAACTGATCTATATAAAGCCATAATCCCCCATATGAGCTCTGTGGGTACCCCCATCTCCTGTAATCGCCTCATCAATCTGGCTCTGGGCACTGTATCAAATGCTTTGCGGAAGTCCACAAAGCTACAATAAATCTGTCGCCCATGCGACCTGCCCTCAATAATGGCCCGCAGAGTCAAGATGTGGTCAAGAGTAGAGAAACCTCTCCTGAACCCTGCCTGTCCCTATGCTCGAATGCCCTCTCTCTCTGCCCATCTACTCAACTGCTACTCAAGAATGGATGCATACAATCGTGCTAGTGTGTGACCAATCATAATAGTGCGATAATTCCCTGGCTCCATAGGGTCCCCTAACTTGAAGATAGGCACGATGGTGGACCTACTCCAAGTCTCAGGTAAGCCTTCACACATAGCACGATTGAGCATCACTGCTAGAAGCTCTGCCAGCATGTCTCTTGCATGAATAAAGTGCTCAGCAACCAATCCATCATGATCATATGCTCTCCCAGTCTTCATCCTATCAATGGCCTTCCTTACCATCTCTGCGGTAAAGAAAGTACATGTCTGTGGGCATGGTGCTGGCGGGTCAGGAAAAGGTGTCTGTCTAGGATCTGTATATAGAGATGCTGCATAGCTACCCCAGACCTCTGTAGAAGTGATGGCCAAAGCACGGGAGGACTCATGAACAAACGCCAAGCCTCCCTCGAATCCTGGCTCAAGGACAGCTTGTATAATTCCTGCTCTAGCTGAGCAAGGAAGGCCCGCTTCTTCCTTCGCAAAATTAACGTCTGGAGAGAGAGAGAGAGAGAAAGAAAGAAAGCAAGAAAGATATATTAACGTCTGCAAAAGGCCAAAATTGGCCTATGAGACAAACAAGTACAATGATGTTCCTCCAGTCATCAAGAGAGAGAGAGAGAGAGAGAGAGAGAGAGAGAGAGAGGGAGAGAGCCAGAGAAAGCGAACAGAGGCGAAAGAGAGAGAGAGAGAGAGAGAGAGAGAGAGAGAGAGAGAGTTATGTGCTTCAAACTCGCCCCCTGCTGGGCAGTGTGATATGAGTGTGATATGATAGCAGGCCTGCCAACAAGCTTAGCAGCTTCATGGATTAAAAGAGTGTTTCTGTTTGCCAAGAGTGAGGAGCGAAGAAAAATTACCACACCAGCAACATCAAGGATAGTGGTTGTAGAATCTATGTGCTTTTTCGCTGCAATCGAACATGCTGGGAACTTTCTGTTGAGTGTTCTCTCAAACTCTAATACATGATACTTCAAGTATCTATCCAAACTGGTCACCTCTCCTAGCCTTTGCGGGTTCACTTTCCCTATCCTCTCAATGTAGACTGGCCGTCCTTCTTTGTCCACTCCATGAAAGCCATGCGGATAGCATGCTTTTACTTCATATAGCTCCTGAAAAACAAATTCCTGCCAACAGAAGGCAAGCCATTAGATTTGCAAAATGCTACAACCTCTATCAATAAACAAGACACCTTACTAGCCATGATAAAACAATCAAGCACTTTTTGCTGAGTTCTTGCTAGAATTGTGCAAGCAAAAAGAATTAGAAAAAAAAATTACAAACACATGGGGAACATTGAAACACATATCATCCTTGCATATTCAAGTTCATTAGAAATACCTATTGGATGAAGATAAGTAGCACATTGTATCACAATGACTGTAGATAGTTAAAACCAGCCTTGAAAATTGTTTAGACTTAAATTCCTTAGCCATAGATTTACAAAAAAAGCCTTCTGACATGGATCATCTCCTCTTAACATTTCAGACCATCTCCCTGACAAGTTGGATCATGGCAAAGCAATCCATGCTATGCTCTCTATCTCTATCTCTCTCTCCAGAAAGCCAGGACCCCCAGTCCCGGAGATCCAAACCTTCTGCCCGTCACTCCAAATCTGGGACCTCCTTCATCAACATAAAGAGGCCCCGCCACAGGTAGTGGATATTGAGGCCATGTGCTCGGTGTGCAGAGAATTTCATGCCATGAAAAACCAGGGAGATTTTCACACCGTGAAAAACAAGAGTAAAGGTTAAGAAAGGAAAACAAAAGAGCAAGGGGAACTGGGGAGAAGCTTGCGAGAAGATACTCTCCACAAACCTAGCACATGTTGAGAGGAAAAAAGTTGAGACTCCAGAAACGGTTGGATCCACTGCAGCTTCCTATGAAGATGCAAATTTACCGGGATCACTTTACGAGGCTTACACACAATCACTTCATTCAGAAGCCTCACTATATTTATAGACACATGCCATATGCCACGAGGATTACAATCGGCGAGATCACAATCTCATCACATCGCCTGAGGGTGGGGTGTGCAGAGGGCACTACCAAAGAGAACAGGATTGCCAATTTTGTTCACTAGAGGTCAAGACAGAGGAGCATTATCTTTGCAAATGCCCAATGTACTATGAGATACGGCCCACGGTGAAGATTTCATTGCCTCTTCAAGGAGGGATTTGGGCCACATCCTGTGTTAGCACATTCATCCCCAGTTTCTGCCCATTTCTGGTGCCTTTTTGGTCCCTTTTACATGGCCCTTGATTGTGGGCTGGCCACCCCTTTTTTCCATATTTTTCAGGGTTTTTCCCAGCTCTTTTAGTATTTTACCAGTTGGCCAGCACATATGCTCTAGTCGGCCAGCATATTCTGTCCCAGTCGGCAGCTTTCCTCACCTATAAATAGGTGGTGCTGGCCTCTCACTTTTCATTCAGTCTTGTACATATTTTGCTCCCTCACTGATGAGACTTCTAGTGTCTCTTGCTTGGGACTGTTTTACTTCAGTATATTCAGCATAGTTGCTCGATATCTCTCTCTCTTGCACTCTCTATTCAGCACACTCTAGTGCCACTTTGCTTCCGCTCTGTGCACTCTTTCATGATATCATCGTTCCCGATTCAGCGACTCCTCTGCTGCCCCGAATTCAGCCCTATTTTCAGCACCCTCTCCTCTGCGTTTTTCTCAGATTTGCAGCCTCTTTGTTGCTGCGTTTTCTGGACAGCACCTGCTGATCACTCTCTCTCCAGATTGGCTTCATCGCTTGCAGCCATCAGTTAATTTTCTGATCAGCGTTCCTTTCCACGTGGAGTTTGGACATAGGCGGCCTGCTTTTTCAAGACAGCAGCCCTCTTCTGGCTGCATTTTCCTCTCCAGCGGTCATTTCCTTTTGCAAAGGGGGTTTGTGGTGTTTCAACCTTTGGTGGTACACTTGGTACCTGTGGAGGACACTTCTTCTTCTGAGTTTGTGCATATTTCTGAGATTGAGCCCAAGCTTCTGCGTTTTTCTCAGATTTGCAGCCTCTTTGTTGCTGCGTTTTCTGGACAGCACCTGCTGATCACTCTCTCTCCAAATTGGCTTCATCGCTTGCAGCCGTCAGGTAATTTTCTGATCAGCGTTTCTTTCCACGTGGAGTTTGGACATAGGCGGCCTGCTTTTTCAGGACAGCAGCCCTCTTCTAGCTGCATTTTCCTCTCCAGTGGTCATTCCCTTTTGCAAAGGGGGTTTCTGGTGTTTCAGGCTTTGGTGGCACACTTGGTACCTGTGGAGGACACTTCTTCTTCTGAGTTTGTGCATATTTCTGAGATTGAGCCCAAGCTTCTGTGATGGCTGCTCCAACTTCTCTTCATATGTTCTCTGAGTTTGAAAAGTTGGATGATTCCAACTACACCCTATGGAAGCTGAAGGTGAAATCGGCCTTGCGTGGCGTGGATCTTTGGGATTGGCTTGTTACACCAGCCAATGCCACCCCTGCCACCCTTTCTTCCGGTGGTGTGACTCAGGCACAGATTGATACATGGCAGGCGAATGATCCTCGCATTTTCTCCTTTCTGATGTTGAACTGTCAAGATTCTGTTCTCTCTCATGTGCATACAGCAGATGCTGCACATGAAGTTTGGAAGGCTTTTGCAGATCTCTACGAGATTAAGTCTCCGGGTCGGATTTTGGCGTTGGAAAAGCAACTTATGAACTTATCAGTTTTTGCCTTTCAATCTTTATCTACTTTCATCTCCAAGATGAAAGATCTCCGGGACGAGCTTGCTATTTGTGGCAAGGACATCTCTACAGAGGACATGGTTATTCGGCTTCTCTCCAAGCTTCCAGAGAGGTTTGATGCATATTTTTACTCTCTTGTTTCTTCTCCTCGTCCTGTACCAGTTACTTGGGAAGAAGTTCTCCCCTCAAGCTGTGATGGTGCTAGTGAATCAACAGGAGGAGGAGGAGCAGCAGAGAAATCTCGTGAAGCCATGTCCTCTGACAAGAAACCTTCTCTGAAGAAAGGGGCTGAAAAAAATCAGCAGCAAGTCCTCCTCTCAGGCTGTGCACAACAAGAAGAAAGGGAGGGAGGGTGGGAAACTGAAAAGAGAGGAAGAAGATCTCTCCAAGATGTATTTCCCTATCCTCAACACCTAGAAGAGGGCTTCAGCACTCAAAAAAAACAGCCATCTTTTCTGAAAATTCAGAAATACAACAGTCCCAAGTGTCAGATGAAGAAAACGCAGGACTCTTGAGGAAGCCTCTGCCCCCGGAAGAAAACGCAGCACCTTCTACGCTGAAATCTGCAGAAAACGCAGCAAACTATCGAAGCCTCTGCTCCAAAACAGAAAACGCAGTTTTCTTCTGCTCACAGGTCAGCGTTTTTCTCTGATACCATGAAAGAAAGTGAAGCAAATATAAAACATAGATGTAGGCCCAAGTACAAGACCTGTAAATGCTACAAACTGATGTTTATTGCTGAAATCTGAACACGAGGAAAGCCCGTAGGTTTTGTACAATGGTAAGAAGCAGTGGCAGCTGCTAATGACCTCAACTGAATGCTGAAAAATGAGATGAACTGGGGGAAAGGGAGTAGGGAGTCAACCCTTATATATTCCCCCAAGGTGCTGGTCTGCCAGCTGTAGCAGGCCGACAGCATGACAGTAGCATAAAATGCTACAAAAAATGCCTAAAAATACCAAAAAATGGTAGAAAATTTCTGAATAATCTCTGTTGAGATATGCCAATGCAAGGCCTCATAAATTGCCAATACAAGCATGAATAAAGGTGATGTAGACCCTCTGGAGATGATATAATCCAACATACACGAGCCTGGAATACATAATGTTTGACCATCGTGCACCAATTCAACAAATTTTGCATGCTCATTTCGTGCAAACAAACGGCCATAGCCAAAGATATTTCTTGCTTGTTCATTGGTCTTTGGTATCAAATTTGTGGTTCGCCTAGGACAATTACTTCAGATAGAGATCCAAAGTTTACTTCTCGTTTTCGGAGAGCGTTGTTTGATAATTTTGGGACTAAATTGCACTTGACTAGTGCTTTTCATCCACAGTCAAATGGCCAAACAAAAATTTACAGTCACACTACCATGACAAGCAGTCAAAGTAGGAATAGTATCTTCCATTGGTGCAAGCAATCCTCAATGATACTCATTCATCAAGCATTGTCAAGACTCCATATGATGTAGCATTTGGTAGTCGTTTCTCGTCACTTCTTGCGAGGATGGTATCGCCATCATTGGAGGCCAACAAGACCACACAAACATTCTCAGAGATCATTGAGTCATTGATGGAGCACCTGACCAAAGCACAAAAAGCATACACCACGCAAGCCAACAAGTCTCCCAGAGATGTCAACTACAAGGAGGGAGGTATTGTCACATGCACCCTGCACTGGAGTGCTATGTGACACACTGGCTCTACATTAGTGCAACATTCATCAGTAGGATTTTACCCTTTTTTTAAAGGAATATTTGTCGTATGCCGTGACCCCATTATGAGCCCCAGTCCGAGACATGTCACGCACGAGCTACACAAGTCAGTCTCCACAGCCACATAGAGTTTGCATTTATCAGTCCTCTTACCCACTTGGAGAATTCATCAAATAGGGCATGTAGAAGTCAAATCCATAGCATAGGTCATGCATTAACAAGCATATAGGACAATTGCACATGGGTGTTACGTGCACTGACCTTGGTCGTGATAATGCACAACAGGGCCTTCTTTATACGTTTATGTGGTGAGAATCTTTAGCATCCAATTCAGAGAGTAGAGAAAGAGAAAGAGAATGAGAATGAGAATGATGACACAGTATTGGGTCCCAAATACACACTGAAACCCCCCCTCCCCCCTGCCCCCTACAAGCAGGAGTATTTGCTTATATTATTCTTTGGAGAATTCTGTACAATGCTTGAGTAAACAAGCGATATGAATGCCCAGCGCAAGGGCAAGGAAGATTGTCCGTCAGCCGAGTATCCACCAATCCAAGGATTTGCTGAAGACTCTTCGGGCCACTGATGCAAGTCCAGATAGTTGTAGGACTGCACATATGCTGACTGAATGTTGAAGAGGTCCTTCCTGAACAGCCTAGAGTTTATTTGGATGACTATCTGCCACTGCACTTGGCTGAATACCTGAATAAATGATTGGGGCTGAAGCACTTGTATTTATATGGTCATATGCTGCTGGTCCACCAGCATAAGGCTGTCAACCAGTAGCATATGGACCAAAAATAGCATTTAATGCTATAAACAATGCTATCGCCTGATATCTAACCGCAATACTGCAACTGACTTCCTACTGAGCACTGCCATGCTGACCGACTACTATTTATGAGCATTTGGTGCTGGCCCTAACATCTGCTCAGGAGCCTTCAAGCTGGCCGACTGGCTGCTAGGGGCAAAGTGAGGCAGCCAGTCGGCTGCCTAGGCCCCTCCAAGGCCTAGATGAAGCTAATGGAAGATCCTAGTGACTTCTACATGTGTCATGTGCAAGACATGCATTGACTAACCTCAGAGCTAATCCTGAGGAGAGCAACCACATCATAAACAAGGATCAGAACCAGAGATTAGGAGCAAGTGTTGTTGTTTGGGCAGGGGATTTGACTAATTGTGAACTTGGAGGGGCTGTCGGCCAGCATATAGAGAGTGTTATCCAGTCAGCTACAGCAAAGGTCCAATATTTGTCCAGTTTGCTGGCCGGCAGGCATTCAGCCCCTTGCTGGGCTAGGTCATAGGATTAGTCATAGACTAGGATTAGATCAGGTTTAATACCTTTTCATGGAAGGCATCCAAGGGCTGCAAGAACATTGTACCTTTTTGTACTTTATTCTCTCTTCTGCGTGCGTTTTGCAACAGCATGTTCCCAGATGGTGTTTAGGGCTGAAAGAAGGCTCCCAGAGCTTCCACATGTAACATTGGTATCAGAGCATCAAGCTCAGCAAGGCTAAACACTGATTCAGTCCCAGATGAAGGTGCACAGGTCCAAGGCACAGGAAAGTGCACAGGTACGAGGCCCAAGGCAAGGAACACAAGAACAAGGAGGAACTCCCACGAGGTTGGTTGGTGGTGTTCCACAAAGCCCAAGGGGATGGCAATCCTGTGAGTCAGGTGCCACTTGGGGTACACCAGCAAAGGCTTTCAGGCAACGGTTCCAGGGGAGGTTGATCCTCCAAGGGATGGAGTGAGAGTGCCAAACTCGTTTCTCAGGAGAGAAGACCAAAGACAGTGTTCAAGGACAGGGCAAGAACGGAATGGGGACTGGATGGAACAGATGCATAGATCTTCATCAAAGTTAGAGTGGATTTGGAGACCGGGCCAGGTGTTCAGTGAAAAGGTTGCCAGAGTAGGAATTATGACAGAGGGGAACCCGGGAATAGAATGGGATGATGACAGTCATCCAAGAAACATATTGGAATCCCGTCATCAAGTTTAGCAGAGGGGGATGTCATGTGCAAGACATGCACTGACTGACCTCAGAGCTAATCCTTAGGAGAGCAACCACATAAAGAAGGATCAGAACCAGAGATTAGGAGCAAGTGTTATTTAGGATTGCCTAAACCAAAGGAAGATATTGTTCCCATTTCGACTGCTTGTCATGGCCAATTGATTTGAGAACGTCAAAGGCCAATTGATTGTATATTTCTATTTGGCCATCTGTTTGAGGATGAATGCGCTGGACAACTGCAACTTAGTCCCAAAATTGTCAAACAATGCTCTCCAAAAATGGAACGTAAATTTTGGATCTCTATCTGATGCATAGTAACATGAAACGTTTCGTCCGTTTCGTCGTTTCGAAGGTTTCATTTCGTTTTGTTTCGTCTGTTTTGGACGAAACGCAAAGGTTTCGAAATGACACTTTTTATATACACATACCAAATTTATAACATAGCCAACGGAAAGATGAAGATGCATTTTTTGGGACTAGTGGGTATGAAATTCATGATTTTGGGAGTTTTTTTGGTATAGTCAAAATTTGGGCAAGAAAAGGAGAGAAAGAGAGGAGGAAAGAAAGAAGTTGGAAGGGAAGAGGGAGGTGAGAAGAAAAGGGAAGGAGGTGAGAAGAACAGGAGAGAAAGTTGGAAGACAAGAAAAGGAGAGAAAGAGGAGGAGGGAAGAGGAGGGGTGGACCGTGGAGGAGAAGAGAGAAAGAGGAAGAGGAGGCGTGGAGGAAAAGAAGTGAAGGAGCAAAAAGGAGGAGTGGACGAGGAGAAGAGGCAGAGCAACAGGTTGCGGCCGAGAAGAAGTGTCGGATGCGTGAAGTGGCAATGGGCAGCAAACAAAGATGGAAATGACGACAAAAATCACATTTGCAAAAAAAAACCTCCTGTCCGTTTTTTTTACCTCACTTTACATTTGGGCGAAACACCGTTTCGATGGGCAGGTTTCGTTTTGTTTCGAAACGTTTCGTGCCGTTTCGCGAGGGCAAAACGGGTTTTTATGTTACTATGATATGATGTGATAGTCCTTGGCAAACCACCGATGGGGTACCAAAACCGAATGAACAAGCAAGCTATGTCCTCGGCTGTGGTTGTCTTCTTGCATGGAATGAGCATGCAAAACTTACTGAATCTGTAAACAATTGTCATACACTGTGTTTCGAGATCCAGCTGAGGCAAGAAGAGGACCTATGAAGTCTATACTAATGTCGTGAAAAGGTCCCTCAAGGATAGGGAAAGGCTGAAGTAACCCTGCCTAGTTTGTATGAGGAACTTTCACCTTTTGCCATATCTGACATGATTGAACGTGTTGGTAGACATCCCGACGCATCTTAGGCCAATAGAATGACCTCTCTAACTTCTCCAAGGTATTGTTGATAACCCTATGACCCCCAACAAGAGAATCATGGACATCATGGAGAAGGACTTGGCGCTTTTCGTTTTCAAACACACATTCAACCAAAGTTTGCCATTCAAAACGAAACACATCTAAGGTCGCCTGCGAGCTCCGCTCTCCCCCCCCCCCCGCCAGCCCTCCGCGGTCTCCTCCGCCCTCTCCCCCGCCTTCTTCATCGCACCCCTCTACGCCGCCTCCCCTCCGCCTTCTGCCTTGCGTTCCGCCTTCACCCCCCCGCCTCCACTCCCCCGCCTCCCTCCTCTTCTTCGCTTTCTGCCTTGCGTTCCGCCTTCACCCCCCCGCCTCCACTCCCCCGCCTCCCTCCTCTTCTTCGCTTTCTGCCTCGCGTTCCGCCTTCACCCCCCCGCCTCCACTCCCCCGCCTCCCTCCTCTTCTTCGCTTTCTTCCCCCCCCGCCTTCTCTTCCTTCGCCTCCCTCCTCGCTGCATTCCCCGCCTCTCCCCCCGCCGTTTACTTCCTTCCCCATTCCTTCTTCCTCCGCCTCTCTTTCATCCTTCGCCTCCCCCTCTCTTCTCTCCCTCGCCTCCTCTCCCCCCTCCGCCCTCTTTCTCCTCCCTTCCGTCCCGCCCCTCCGCCCACCGTTAACTCCTCCCCGCCTCAGCTCCCCCCCCCCCCCCCCCCCCCCCCCCCCCGCGCCCCGCCCCCGCTATCCTGTAACCCGCCGCTTCTCTTTTTTCCTCGCAGGGCTGTGTCCCTCCCGTTGGTGACCCCGGTTTCTGGCTTTTTCCCTCTGGAGGACTCCATGGAAGCCGCTCCGACTAACCCTGCCGATTCCGGTCTCCGTCTGGAGTTCACAGCTGAAGATCTTCAGTTGTTTGTTTCCACAGTTTCCGCTCTTGAGGCCTCCTCCTTGGTCTGCAAGATAGTGGGTAGCCGTCCGATGCGGAGAGAGCTTCGCGACCTTCTGCAAGGCAGCCTTGTTGGCGTGCCTGCCAAGATCGTCAGCGTGGATTTTTTGGGACGTGGCTACTATCAGGTGGATTTCGAGTCCCCACAGGCAGCTCAGATGGTGCTGGCTCGGAGCCCCATTGCCCTCCGCTCTTCCCGGGCGTTCCTGGCGCGATGGACTCATGGTTTCGACCCCGCTTCTGACCCGCTAGCAGGCGCGACAGGTTTCCCCGTCACTATCTGTTTTCCTGGACTCCGTAGGGAGTACTTGCCCCTCTTGTCATCCATTGGCAAGGCGTTCGGGCAGGTGGTGGAGACGCCTCAGACAGCGGCTTCAGTGATTGCTCGGGCAGCAGGACTCCCGGCCATTCGGGTTGTGGTTCCGTCACCGGAGTCCCTCCCGAAGACGATCCTTCTCCCTTGTCTTTCTGGAGGACATATGATACAGCGCGTGGAGTATTCGGGCCTCCCCGGCCAGTGTTACATATGTCGGGAGATGGGCCATCTCGCACGCGCCTGTCCCCGCAAGGGGGCTCATCCTTCACGTTATGCCGCCTCCGGACCCCCTGCAGGAGACCCGAGGGGTGGCCATCCACTTCAGAGACCGGACATCCCTGGCTCGTCACAGCAAGCGCCATCATCAGACGAGCAGGCCCCGGCGGAGGATGCCGCGCAGTCCCAGGAGGCTGGCGGATGGCAGGAGGTTCGCCGGCGGAAACGCCCGGCCCGCAGCGACCGTCGTCGCAGACGCCAGCAGGCAGCACAGGCTGGCGGACAGGCGACTCCGGCTGGCGTACAGGCACCTATCCCCACTTATGCTCCTGTCAGGGATAGGCGGCCAGCAGGTCCCACCCCGATGGACGAGGATTCAGACTCAGTGCCCGTTGAGGCCGCTGGTGGAGCCTCCCACGTGGAGACCCCGCTCCCACCTCCCCCCGCGGGGGGCCCCCCACCCTCCTTGGAGCAGATTCCTGAGGATCCTGGGCCGCACTCTTCGACCCCCGGCTCCCCTTCCCCTCACCCGGAGAGCACTCCTTCCACCCTTCCTTCTCCCCCCCCAGCCCCCCCTCTCCCGCCTCCCCCGGCGGCCCCCCCTGACACCTATCCTCTGGCAGATGCCTCTCCATCCTCTCCTCGCTCTCCCCCCTCCTCGCCACGAGCCCCCATCCCTCCCTCGGCCTCTCCAGGATACTTCGCCAGACCACCCACTGCCCCGGGGCAACGCAGCTGGGTAGGCCAGAGCTCAGTCCAGCGGCTGTTCCACCGCCACTCCGGGCCGGTGGAGATGGCGATCCTCGCCTCGCCCGCCACAGAGTTCTCTCCAGCCTCCCCTGGGGGGCCCCCGCGAGTGATGGGGCTACCAGTGGATTACGGTTTTTTCAGGTGCCTCCAGCTGGATGCTGGCCCATTCGAGACACTGGTCGCGCCCTTGCGAGTTTGCGTGGTGTGCCATCCCTCTCGTTCTCCCTCTGTGGTGAGCAGCATGGTGGCTTTCTCCTTTCCTCTCAGTGTTGCCCCAGACACAGCATGGGATTGCAACTCTGTAGAGGAAGTTTTGCGTGATCAGATACTGGAGTTTTCTCATCACTTCAGTGACTTGGGGCTCACGGACCTATTGCAGACCCGATTACACTCAGCCCGCATGAGCCTGTTTGGTATAGGAGACTGGCGGGCGGATCCGGTCCACACCTCAGTTGAGGCGGTGCTTCTGATTCTCCTCCATGCCGCCCCGAGGGTGCAGCCTACCTTTAGATACATATATGCAGAGGATTGGTCTCACGCCTATGCCCTGGACAGGGCGAAGGCGGAGTGGGGCTGGACACAGAGACAGGTCACCCTTTTTTTGGAGAGACTCCGCACCCGGACAGACAGTGATTATTCTCCCTCCAAGCCGGCGCCCAAGACTCACAGAGTGGAGGGCAGATCATCCGGGCCGGCTGAGAGGGGTGAGCCAGTGGAGGCTGCTTCACTTGCCATAGCTCATCCATGAGGATCCTCTCATGGAACATCCAGGGTCTCGGTGGACATCGCTGCTACATTGGCCGGGGCAGACTTCGCCAGGAGATCCAGAGGGCTCTCGTTGGAGGACCCATCGATATCCTTTTCATCCAGGAGCACCACCTTTCTGCTGGGCGTACCCGCACCTGCGGGAAGATCTTGCCAGGCAGGAGTCACACTTTTTGGTCACCGGCATATGGCTCCCAGGGGAACCAGGGTGGAGTATGCATCTCAGTCAGCGAGCAGCTTCTATCTGAAGTTGTGGACTCTGGCATTCTGGTCCAAGGTCGTGCGCAGTGGATCATCCTTCGGGTTGGGGAAGACCGCATTGGCTTCCTCAACTTCTACGCCCCTAATGGGGCGACCGGGAGAGCCGAGTTCTGGAGCACCATTAGGCAGTCCCTCCCCTTGGCAGACCACTAGTGCCTCGGAGGGGATTGCAACATGCTGGAGGATGCAGAGGACAGGATGGGGGGCAGCCAGGAGACCATTCATGGGCCGGAGCTAGCTGCCTGGGAGGAACTAGTGCTTCAGGTGAGAGGCCAGGATCCGTGGACTCTCCCGGAGTTTGGCAGGTTGCAGGGGAGCCTATCTTTCTCGCGCTCGGATAGACGGGCCACAGGGGTTAACCTATCCCGCATCGACAGATTTTACATTGATGAGTGGGCCTGTGATAGAGGTGGCACAGTGGGCATACTTGCAGGCTCCTCGTTTTCAGATCACTATCCAGTGCTTCTCCAGATTGAGGACCCCACGAGAGGAGAGCAGAGCCAGAGCGTCCGGATTCCAGATTGTCTCATAGAGGAGCCCGAGATTGCGATCGGTGTTGAGCAGGTATGGCAGGAGCTGCAGTTCAGGAGAGGATCGGCAGCCAGCGATCTTGCCAGCGGCTTGCAGGAGGTTAGCCAGATGCTCAGACAGGCTGCCTTGGACCGGCTGGAGGCTTTCAGAGAGCAGGAGAGGAGCCTACGGAGGAGTCTAGCATCCCTCCAGAGACTCCAGGAGAGGGATCCTACGAGCCCTTGGATCTCAGAGCAGATGGAGTCAGCTCGCACGGAGATCAGATCCATCGAGGAGAGGAGGGTGGAGTTCCGATTCCATGCTCGGGCTTCCTTTTGGACACAGGCTGGGGACAGAGTGACTCGAGATTTCTTTGAGGCAACAGGGCCTCGCTTCAGACGAGAGGGTCTCAGGCGTCTCCGGCAGGCTGATGGCCAGGTTGTGGTGGATCCCCCCAGGGTTCGGGCTATAGCCACAGATTTTTACAGGGACCTTCTCTCTGCTGAGCCAGCAGATGACAGGGTGAGAGAGGCTCGGGAGGCAGTCTGGAGCTTCACGAGACCGGTTGTGCCGGCCCATTTACAGCACTCCCTTCTCTCCCCCTTCTCGGATACGGAACTGGAGGAGGCTCTTCAGGCATTACCTCGGGGCAAATGCCCAGGAGAGGACGGTCTTTCGGTGGCTTTCTTCCAGAGGTACTGGGGCCTCTTACACAGGGGCTTCAGATTGGCATTCCAGGAGATTATGGAGTCAGGAGTCATGCCGGACAGCATGGCTGAGGGTTTGATCCACTTGATCCCCAAAGAGGGAGGAGACAGACTGGAGATTAGACAGTGGAGACCGATCACCTTGCTAGGCACGGCCTACAAGGTCCTAGCTAAGGCGATCAGCAGGCGGCTTCAGCCTCACCTTCCGGACATCATCCACTCCACGCAGACTGGCTTCATCCAGGATAGGAGCATTCTGGATAACATTTTGTCCTTCTGGGAGGCTACGGCTCTGGCTAGATTTCGACAGGAGGATCTGGCAGTGCTCCTTCTCGACTTCGAGAAGGCATATGATCGGGTGGACTGGGCCTTCTTGGAAGGCACTATGGAGAGGATGGGCTTCCCCCCTCAGTGGATCCGTGGGGTCTCTGCACTCTACTCATCGGCTTATAGCCAGGTGCTGATACAGGGCGTGCGCGGAGAGAGGTTCCAGCTCTCGCGCTCGGTGCGGCAGGGGTGCCCCTTAGCGCCCTTTCTTTTTCTTTTTGTGGCGGAGGCCATGACCACTTTTTTGACGGCACAGGATACAGGTTTGCGGGGCCTCCAGCTTCCCATCCGCACCTCGGAGGAGCTCCTAGACTCGGAGTTTGCGGATGACACTGTTGTCTATCTTCAGGGAGGTGAGGAGAACCTCCGCCGCTTCGCCTTAGCCATGGACAGGTTTTGCAGAGCTTCGGGCGCTTTGATCAACTGGCACAAGTCGTGTGGGCTGTGGGTCAGCTCTATGCCCCCCCCGACTTGGAGGCCAGTTGACGGTTTTCAGTGGCTGCCCCCTGGTACTACAGTGCGTTATTTGGGATGTTATGTGGGCATTGACATATCTCCGGAGCAGCAGATAGCCCCCCTTCTTCTGAGCATTCGGAAGAAGCTTCTGTACTGGAGTACCGCTCGTTTATCTCTGGCTGGCCGAGTAGTTGTGGCCAACCAGGTTCTGCTTGCTACTATGTGGTACATCACTTCCTGCTGGGCCTTCTCTCGGGCATGCATTGGCCAGGTGCAGCGGCTCATCAGGAACTTTCTTTGGTCCGGTGGCGACGGGCGGCCCGCCAGGGCCAAGGTGGCATGGGCGGTGATCACTTAGCCGAGGGAGAGAGGCGGCCTGGGCATTGTTGATCCTATTTGCCAAAGCCGAGCATTGCTTGGCAAGTTGGTAGTTCGTGGCCTCCTGCCAGGCGCTGAGCCGTGGAAGGAGTTTCTTGTTTCCAGGATGCTCAGCCGCACCCCCTCTCTTAGCGGCCCCTGGACCCCCAGCATTAGGTGGATCTTTACAGAGCAGCGATCCAGAGGAGTGGGCCTTGGCTTCGAGGAGCGTTTTGCAGCTAGCCTTCTGAGGGCCTGGTCGCATCTGAGGCCGTCACTCTTCCAGACTCCTCCGGGCACCGATGAGGAGCGCCTGAGGCAGCCATTGATCTGGAACCCCTTGATTCGACTTCCCAGTGGCCATATGGTTGGATCGCGGTCTCACGTGTCGTGGGGCCCTTTGAGCTCCGGCCCAGCCCAGTCCCTGGACGACTGGATATGTTTTCAGCAGCTGCCTCTAGAGACCCAGGAGAGGAGACTCAGTGGGATGAGGGGCAGAGAGTTGATGAGACAGGACATTGAGGCGGCCATCCCCCGGGAGTGGCGGACCCCAGTACAGGACCCTCCACCTCCACAGTGGATGGGTGTCTTTACTCGGCATGAGATCCTTCTAGCGGTCTGCGGCACAGCGGAGAGAGTCGCCCCACTCACTTTCGAGGTGGGAGAGGGTGGCCAGCTTCAGAGGACACGACTAGATTTGGATGGACTCCAGGGTTGTATTCTTCAGAGGGTGCGGGTGGTCGGCTTTCATCAGAGACAGTGGCATGTAGACCCCTCACCGGCCTCGATAGGAGAGGACTGTTCTTGGAGATTATGGGCTTGGGACAGCAGGCCTCTTATTCGCCTTCAGTGGGGTCCAGGTGAGTGGTTTTGGCGAGATCCCTACTTGGCCCCTACCAGCCCAGGCATCCCCTTTTTTCAGTACACAGCGAAGCTGGGGCGGCGGATTCAGAGGCACAGGATAGCGAGCACCCCGGCGGCGGCCGAGCATTGGCGGCGACAGGGGCTCTCCCCTGCCTTTCTTAGGGACTTCTGGCAGCGCCTTTGGGCCAGCTTCCGGCCCCGGAAGGTGACGCTTTTTCTCTGGCTCACAGCGCATAGAGGACTGGCTGTGGGGGCATGGCTAGCTTTTGGCAGACACCCAGCGTCCTGCCCTCGATGCGGCCATGCACAGGAGTCGCAGCGGCACTGCTTATGGGATTGCCCATAGGCTCAGCAGGTCTGGCAGCGCGTTCTCAGGATGGTTTTTGCAGGCTCACCAGGTGAGATGCTGGTGACGTGGGGTGCGGTGGCTTGGGCCACGGACAGCGGCCCGGCCCTTGGATATGAGGACGTCCCTGGCAGCGCGACCATCCAGGTCTCTGACAGGGCGATGGCGGTGGTTCCGACGCCAGACTTCTCATCGGCAGCCCCTCAGGAGGGGGTCGGGCACAGATGGGAGATGATCAGCAGCATGACGGCTTGGCACATATGGAGAGCCCGATGCAGGGAGGCCATTGACCGCCAGGCGACTCCACCGGCGGAGGTCATACAGGCCCTCTGGGTGGACATCATTCACACCTTGAGAGGACACTGGGGGAAACTCCAGGGCGACTCGGATCGCATGAGAGGGCGCCGCAAGGCTTTCCTCCGCACTTGGCACCCTGGTCCTTTCCTCACCGCGAGGGGCGAGGATGTCACTTGGCACTACAGGCCTCCAGTCTGGCTTTTCTCACCTCCCACATGTACTACTAGGTAGCCCCCCCCAGAGAGCGGCCAGCCACGGGGGTGGAGCTCAGGAGTTCACTGTGTTCTATCCCTCCTTGCGAGGTGAGCTTTGTAGCCTTATGGCGTTTTCTCATTAACTAATAGAAGGATCTTTTTCCCGGAAAAAAAAAAAAAAAAAAGGACTTGGCGCTTTTCTTTTAGTACACAAAGACAGTTCTTGAAAAACAACCAACCATCCTGTATATTGTAGTGGCTTGGTTTTGAATTGAGAGGAGCCAATTGATACTGAGTCCCGAACTGAAACCGGCCTTCAAAAATCTGATGGGCAGTGGAACAAACACTCGCACACAAAACACTTCATCACCCATGGGAACCTGGAAAAGTAAAACAAACAGGGAAGCTAGAGTGCTCCTGCAAATAGTACAAGGAAACCGATTGGCCCCAAAACACAGTGGCGCCCCTTGCGGTATTTTTTTACTTGATCAAATATGAGTACAAAGTACATCTTGTCAAATCCTTTACCAATAGGATCCCTTTTAGCTTTTCATCCAGGATTTCCAAATAAGAACTCTTGTTACTACAGCAAAGCATTCCATAGAGAAGGCACACCTGTACAACACCTTCCTGTTAGAAAAAGTCTTCTCCATCTCAACCATGGATTCCCACAACCCTTTCCCAGACAGCAATAGGGTTGTACCAAACCATATGTCCTTCCTACAGTCACAGCTTGCGTGTAACCTCGGGAAAACTAAAACCTGTTCACTTGAATCCGAAGACATGCTTTCCACATGAAACCAAAGACCTGTATCCGATAAACCATAGACCTATATCCCATAACCATAGGCATGTATCCTCGATACCAAAGTCCCTTTTCTTCACGAAAGACCAATGTCCTGTTTCCATGACAGATAAATCCTCATATGCACCATCCAATCACGATGCCAAAAACCTAGAGAGAGAAAGATAGAGGACGTGTCAAGCCATCCCTGAATACACAGGTCCAAGACGAAGAGCAACACACATCTCTTCCAAGAACATCATCCTGTGCATCTTAACTTGATCCTCTGTATCCAAATCTCATAAACAAAACCTGCTTGCGAAGAGAGAGAGAGAGACCCCTTGGCTGTTAGCCCCTCGGTGCCTCCTTCAGCTCACCTTCTTTAAGAGAGACCCACGCTGACTGCTTCCACACATGCAGCCACCTGGCGTAGAGGGCCTCCCATCTGACACTCGTCTGGCTACCCGACTGTCTGCAGAGAAACTCTTGCCTGACGCCTCCCTGGCTGCCCATTGCTGGTTGCCCATAGATGTAGTCACCTGGTCGCTTTTTACTTGGTAGTAGCCCATGCTCAACCACCTAATCACCTGCGTGGCTGCCCATGTGCAGCAGCGCCCTGCTGTAGGCCATGTGCATCAACACCTTGTCAGCGCCCAACAGCAGCAACTTCCGACAGTAGCACCCGACAGTGACGGCACCATCAACACGTCAGCAGCAGCATCAGCACGTAAGAAGCAGCATCAGCATGGCAACAGCAGCAGCCAACGGCAGCAACAGAGGCTGGCCGTTGGCGGCAGTAGTAGATTCTGGCGGTGGCAGCAGCTCCTGGTGGTGGCGGCAGCAACAGTACCCGGTGGCGGCACCTGTACCCGGTGACGGCACCTGTACCCGACAGCACCACCACCCCATGCGCAGTAGCGCCCATGGGCAGCAGTCACGTACACCATCCGACCACCCATGAAGATCCATACGGCAACTACCACACGACCTGTTACGAATCTCCGCCACCTTCCTTAAATAAAGAAACGATGCGTTTTTTTTCTCAAAAACGCCAAAAGCCAAGGTTTAAAAACGCATGCTTTTAAAAATGAAGAAAAAAATATTTTTAAGCATCAAAGGTTTACAAACCTTATGAACAATAAAATTCCCTTTTGTCCCCTTTCACACTTGGGCTGGCCACACTTAATGTGTTTCCTTTTCACACTCAACTGATGCCTATTCACACTTGTCCATCCCGTGCACATGCCCGTGCCCACCTGCTTGTTGTCCAGAGGGAAAAACACAAGGTCGTAACACGAACTCTTCCAAATCCGAATACTGTGCCTTCATCCTATCCATCCCACCTGCTTGTTGTCCAGAGGGAAAAACACAGGGTCGTAACACGAACTCTTCCAAATCCGAATACTGTGTCTTTGCATTGAATTTCTAGCACAGTGGACTCCTGCAATGTCTGAATAGTACTCTTTCAACTAAGAGCATCGGCAACGGGTTATTCTTGCCCGAGACGTATTCAATCATTCCCCCAAATTGTTGGAACGATTGACTCCACCAAGACTGCCTGTCACTCCATTGGGCACTGGGCATGGTTTGCATCCATTTAACTGTCCGGTGATCTGTCTTACCTGTCAAGTGCCTCCCGTAAAGGAAATGTCTCCGATGTTTAAGAGCGGTCATCACCCCCGAGAGCTCTTTGTCATACACCGAATAATTCTTTTCAGCATTATTCAATTTGCGACTATAATAAACCACTGGCCTTCCATCTTGCTGTAAAACAGCTCCAATGGCAAGGTTACTGGCATCGATAATCACCTTGAAAGGATCGTCCCATGATGCCAACTTCAAAACTAGTGACTCAGAGGCAACTTTCTTCATTGCCTAGAATGCCTTTAGAGCCTTTTCCGTGAACGGACACTTTTTGACAACGAGTCTTCACGCCCTTGAGCAAGTCAGTGAGAGGTGCTGCAAGGTCAGAAAACTTGTCCATGTGTGTACTGTAGGCCTGACAAAGATGCACAAATGAGCGGATTTCCTGGGCTGCAATGGGAACATCCCAACTGAGAATAGCCTGTACCTTTTAAGGACCGAGGCTAATACCTGATGAGCTGATGATGTATCCCAAGTAATGGATTTCCTGTACTCCAAACTCACTCTTCTTAGCATTGATAAACAACTCATTGTCCTACAAGAGTTGCAAAACTTGTACCACATCTCGCTCATGCTGCTCTGCAGTCCCTGAGAAGATAAGAATGTCATCTAAAAAGATGATGACACATTTGCCAATGAGATCCCGAAAAACCTGAGACATCATTTTGTTGAACGTTGTTGGTGCGTTGGTGAGGCCAAAGGTCATCACCACAAATTCGTAGTGGCCGTGCTCGGTCCTGAAGGCAGTTTTTGGAATGTCGGCCTCAAAGATCCAAACCTGATGGTAGCCACTCTTAAGATCTATCTAAGAGAATAGTTTTACACCATTGAGTCATTCAAGGAAGTATTCTATTTTGGGCATGGGGAATCTATTCTTAACTGTTAGCTTATTGAACGCCCTGTAATTCACACATAAGCGTGCAGACTTATCCTTCTTTTGGACAAACAGAACGGGAGCGGCAAAAGATGAGGATGATGGTCAAATAAATCCGGACGACGGACCAAAGTAGCTGGGCTAACTGTTGCTCCAGCTCCCTCTCCAATGCCTTAGAAAGGCGCGGTAGGGGAACTTGCTTGGAGGTTCTGAACAAGGAACCAACTCTATGCGATGGTCCTCAGGTACACTGGGTGGGAGCTTGTGTGGGAGGTCGTCTCGCAACATGATGTTGCTGTATTGAGACAAAAGGCCAACCATCCGCTGCTCCCGTGCGGGTGCTATTTGAAGTGCATTAGACTGAGAGCAAACATATAGTAATGCACACTTTGCTCCTTTTTGGATGACTCGTTGGGCCTAAATGTGGAAAATGAGTGGAATTCCAGGAATACTCCAATCCCCGCAAATCATGAGGAGCTCAGGAAAACCTTCAACGATAGTGAAAGTGTCCTGCCTCCAATCAAGAATGGATGCATACTATCTAACCACTGGATCTCGAGGATCATGTCACACCCTAAAAGAGAGGAGACAATAAAATCCCATTGGAATGTGGCCCTCTGAACCTAATACTCAAATTGCTAAGCTTTATGAGTAATGTGTGTACGTAGACCAAGGGTAAACCCGTCCACATCTAGATGATAAGGAACCAAGGTACAGCTCATCTTAGTGGCCAACTGCGGAGAGATGGCATCCTCAAAACTGCCCATGTCAAAGAGGACAATGAACTGATGTCCCTTTGCAGTGCCAAAGGCATGGATGAGAGCCTTTGTCTTTCCCTCAGTCTCACCCTCCTGCTTATCATCAAATTACCACTAGTGGCACTGAATTCAAAGAGGGCAAGAGCTGAACGGCATTGAGGCTGATGGCGGAGGTGTGGATGAGACTGCTACGGTTGCTACTATGGAAGTGGATTCCTTAGCAGACTTTTCAGCCTGAAACTTAGTGCAATCTTGCTTCCCATGTCCCGCAGTGTGACAGAAGAAACAACGGTTCTCTGTCCTATACCGTGTCTGTTCATCCGGCTGGAGATAACCTCCAGTGATGTCCTCCTCAGCTTTTTTCTCAGGAGTTTTTGTGGGTGTAGAATCTTTTCTATTGCTCGATTGACCCGAAGAGTTTTTCTTTTGGTTCTTTTGGTCTTTGTAGTTCTAAGCCCCCTTACCTTGGGTAGATTACCACTGGGTAGATGACTATTGTTGGGGCTTTGGGGAAGATTGTACCTGTTTGGGCTTACTTCTGTTCAGCATCAATTCTGATTTTGAGCCAGGGTCAGTGCCCGTGCATAAGTTTGAGGCTCAAAATTCCTAACTGGGTACCTCATGGTAGTGTCTAAACCTCGAATGAACTGCTTGAGCTTTTCTTATGCCCTACTGTTGGGCCATTGTAATAACGTTGTTGGAATAGGTCAAAACAGGGGAACCACCCTGAGTGAGTTTGTAAAACTCATCCTCAAGATTGGTCATGTACTGTGGTGGAAGAAAACGGGATAAAAAAGATGAGTATATCATCTAAAAAGATGAACACACACTTTCGAATGAGCTCCACAAATACCCGAGACATCATCTTGTTAAACGTCGCGGGTGCATTGGTGAGACCAAATGGCATCACCACAAACTCGTAATGGCCACGTTCAATCCTAAAGACTGTTTTTGGAATATCAACCGTAAAGATCTAAACCTAATGATAGCCACTCTTGAGATCTATCTTCAAAAAGAACTTTGCATCATTGAGTCACTCAAGGATATACTCAATCCGGGCCATTGAGAACCTATTCTTCACTGTGAGCTTGTTAAGAGCCACGTAGTCCTCGCGTAATCGTGCGGACTTGTCTTTCTTCTGCACAAAGATGGGTGCAGCAAAGGGCAAGGATGAAGGCCCGATAAATCCATCTCGGAGTAACTGGGAAAGTTGCTGCTCCAGTTCGCCCTCCTATTCCTTAGACAAGCGGGACCAACTCAATGTGATGATCCTCAAGACGACTGGGTGGAGCTACGGTGGAAGATCATCCTTTAGCATGATGTCCTGAAACTGTGCTAGGAGACCATCCAGCCTTAGCTTTAATGGGGTTGCTGACTAAACAACAGACTGTTATCAATGCACACTCGACTCCTTTTCTAATAGCTCATTGGGCCTAGAGGTGTGAGATTAGGAGAATACCTAGAATGGTCCTATCCCCGCGAATTAGAACAAGCTCAGGAACACCATCAACAATAGTGAAAGTGTCCTGCCTCCAATCAGCAATGGGTACATAATCCCTAAACCACTGAATGCCGAGAATCATATCACACCCCAAAAGAGGTCAGACAATGAAATCTCCCTAAAATGTGGTCTTTTGAACCATGAATGAGACTTGTTGAGCCTTATGAGATATGTGCGTATGAGGACCGGGTAGTGGTTACCTGTGCTAGAATCCTCAAAGCTACTCTTTGTAGGTGAGGCTGTTGGTAAGCAAATGACTCCCACCAAAAGAAAGGCTTCACCATAGAATCTCTCTTCCAACATACCACATTAGCAACCATACCGCATTAGCAAATGCGGGGCCCCTCTGATCGTTATAGTTGATGAGCTCCTGTAAGAACTGAAATTGTCCATTCTCATCATCGGGTAATGCTTTCGGTAAGAGAGCATCCCTAGTTGAATGCAACTCCTAATCTGTGAAAAGTGAGAGTGCTTTGTAGGCAGGATGCAACAAAGCAGCAAGGCCATGGATAGGCCTCTTCATCCACTTCCATCTTTTCTCCACGAGTGCAAGGAAAGTATCACGTTGAGGAGTAGCCTCAAGGGGATCACTCAATTTTAAAATAAAGAAAGAATATATTGTAGGCATATGCTCACTTATGGTAGTACTATGTGTGAACAGGGCTTAACCAAGGGCACTTTTTCCCATGTGGTTTTTCCCCTTGGACATCAAAGTGTGAGAGGACACTCTAACATATAATATTTTGTACTTCTATATTATATGGATGTGGCACACATGCAAGGGTTGACTTGCATTTTGTGGATACCACACTTTTGGCTCTCTCTCTCTCTCTCTCTCTCTCTCTCTCTCTCTCTCTCTCTCTCTCTCTCTCTCTTTTTGTGTGTGAGCTTCTCTATCCTGCACCTAACCCTAATGTGCAGGTTTGTGTGTGTGAGTGTGTGAGTCCAACACCAACAATTGGTATCAGAGCTGGGAGCTGGCCCTGAAATTCTGCCGCTGGAAGAAAACGTGCGGAATTCCGTCGCCGTCCGTCCGACAATTCCAACGCCGCAGGTTTCGTCCGTCGATTCCGTCCGACAATTCCGACGCCACAGGTTTCGTCCGTCGATTCCGTCCGGCAGTTCCGCCGCCTCCACCTCCGCCAGCCAGTTCCGGCCACCAAAAGCCGGCGGCGCTAGTGGGGAGCCCACCACCGCTCAGCTCACAGGCGGCCTTGCCCTCTCCAGCCGGCGGCGATAGTGCTGCCAGTTCCACCACCGCCCAAAAGCGGCTCCCTTTCGCCGTCGCTGCTCCGTTCCGGTTGCCTGACCTTCGCTGCTCCCTCCGGCCCGCCCAGAGCCGTCCATCGACTCCCGTGCTCGTCCTGCGCCTACCACCTCCGTCCCCTCTTCGCGCCCGCCTCTGTTTGCGGGTATTTACACCAGCCGGTGACTTCGCTAGCCAGCTCACGGTGCCACCTGCCCGCCTGTACTACCTGGCCGACTGACGCCTCCCCTCAACGCCCATTCCGTACTATACCATCCAGGTACTGGCCTGTAGGTACTTTTTATAGAGGTTTTTATTCACATGAAAATACAAAATTTGCAGCCATTTCAAGGCAGATCAGAATCAAACAAAAATCTAGGGTATTGCCAAAAAATCCCCTTTGCCAGAAAAATTACAGGTGGTTCAGGGTTCAGGCAATTTGGGGGATTTCTCGATTTGAAGCCAAGTTGAAAAATTGCAATTTGGGGGTTTTCAAAATTGAGGTCAAAATCAACAAATTGAACCTCTTTCATTTGCAGAAATTTGGGGCTTTTGTGAAAATTGGCCAATTAGATGCACATTGAAGCAATTGGAGTGCATAAAAATTGGGGATTTTCATATTGGAGCATGTAATTGGGCATTACACTTCTGATTTGTCGCGTATGTATACACATTGTGTGTAATTGGACAGTTTGGTGCAGGTTTACACTCGCTTTGGTTTGCAGGCATACATTTGCACAGGACATTTGGTTGCCTGGCAGTGCACATTGGTGCTTGGTTTGCTTGCAGGTATATTTTGTTGACATGGCACAGAATGCTACAGATGTATTTGGTGTGCTCACCCAGGAGGACAAGTTGGATGGATCTAACTACTCCCTCTGGAGTTTCATGATCCGTAATTTGCTTGTAGCCAAAGGGCTTTGGGGCATCGTGTGTGGTGATGACACACGCCCACTTACCATACAACCAGCCACGCCTCAAAGGGGAGGTGCTCAAAGAGCTCCTGATGTAGAACCTACTCCCACACAAGAGCAGAAGAGATGGGACTCTAGAGATGCACAGGCCATGTCATTGATAGCCCTTTCAGTGAAAAGGACTATTATTCCGCACATTCGTTCTTGAAAGACATCCAAGCTTGCATGGGACACATTGGAACCAATGTATCAGGTACGCAACGAGGCAAGAGTTGCCTACTTGAAGAGGCAATTAGATCTTCTTTCTATGGATGAGGGTGACTCCATGGCAGATCATCTCACCAAAGTGAAAGATTTGCAGGAACAATTGCTCAACATTGATGAGGTTATCCCAGACAGACAGATGGTCACCAACACTCTTCATTCTTTACCACCTTCCTACTTGGGCTTTCACACCTCTCTCAACCTCTCAATGAGAGGAGGTGGTGATCCCGTCACTTTTGAAGAGTTGGTAGGTTTACTCTTGCAGGAAGAGCAAACAAGAGCAAACTTATCGAGCAATCGTGGTGGAGACAAGGCATTTACAGCCAAGGATAAGGGTAAAGCAAAAAGCTTTAAGCATGGGGGACAACAGTCTAGCAAGGCTGGTCATGGACACCCCTCTTCTGCTGGTGAAAAGTCTGACAAAGGGGATGCAAACAAGCCCAAAAAGAAGGGCAAATGTCACTACTGCGGCACTGCCATAAGCCTGGCCACTACATCAGTGAATGTAGGAAGCGGATTGCAAAAGAGAAAAGAAAAGAAGCAGGCAATGCAGTAGCAGACTCTTCTGATGACAAAGCACAGCAATCAGCTAATGTAATCCAGGAAGAGTACACTTTTTTGGTCACATGCACTAGTGGCACACCAAGTGCTTCAGACACTGATATGTCTTGCATTGCATCTGACAGACAGAATGCATCATGGTATTTTGATAGTGGTGCTTCAAGCCACATCACTTCATGCAAAGATGTATTTCAGCACTTGGTTTATGCTTCAAATGGCCGCACTGTATCATGTGCAGATCATACCACATATCGAGTAAAGGGAATTGGCAATGTCATACTTATTGCAGCCAATGGTGCCAATATATGTATGAAAAATGTATTGTATGTTCCAGGGATAAAGAAAAATCTGCTCTCCGTCTCAGCCATAAACGACCAAGGTTTAAAGGTTGAATTTGAAGATGGGAAGTGTTTGGTAAAAGACCCATCAAAGGGTTATGAAATAGTCACTTCTGGAACACAATACAAAGGCTTGTATAAGCTGGACAGCTATGACAAGCGTACTTATGATGCAAATACAGTGGCTGCCCACACTCTTGCTATGCATGATGCAGAGCTATGGCATGCTCGTTTTGGGCATGTAAATTTTAGGAGTTTGATGCTTTTGCAGAAGCATCATATGGTTGATAATATGCCGCCTCTTGAGTCTCCACCAAGACATGTATGTGAGGGGTGTATTTTGGGAAAGATGCAACGAAAACCATTCCCCAAAGATGGAGCTGATAGAGCAGAAAGTAAATTACAGCTCATACATAGTGATGTATGTGGTCCAATGCGGACACCATCCATAGGGGGGCATCTTTACTTCGTCACATTCATTGATGACTACTCCAGGTTTGCTTGGGCTTACCCCTTGGAAGCGAAAGCAGATGCGTATACATGCTTTCGACACTTTGTAGCAATGGCTGAAAATATGTGTGGATGTAAAGTCCAGACACTCCACTCAGATACAGGTGGAGAATACATGTCAAATGCATTCAAGGATTATATGCTTCAAAAGGGCATCAAACACCAATGTACTGTGCCTTATACACCGCAGCAGAATGGTGTAGCTGAAAGGAAAAATAGATCTCTCATGGAGATGGCAAGATGCATGGTGAAAGCACAAAAGTTACCTCACAAATTTTGGATGGAAGCTATAATGTGTGCAACTCATGTGTTGAACAGGTGTCCAACAAAAGCTTTGAAAACCATAACACCATTTGAGGCTTGGTATAGCCGAAAGCCAACAGTGGACTATATGCGTACATTTGGGTGTTTGGCATATGCACATGTGTCAGAACAACTCCGAACAAAGCTAGATGATAAAGCAATTAAATGCATTTTTGTGGGCTACAGCAATGAGAGCAAAGAATACCGTCTTTATAATCCCACTACACGAAGGATTTTTGTCAGTAGAGATGTGGTATTTGCAGAAAATTCAAAACAGCCCATGTACACCTTGTATAAAAGCAATGATACAGACATACAGGACATGTTTGATGGACTTTTACCCATTGCAATTAGGGAAGATTCAAATCAGCCAGCCCCTACACAAGAAAATCCTCATGTAGAACATGTGGAACAGCCAGCCATTCAGCCCCCTACTATGGAAGAAGTGGAAGATCTTGTCAGGGAAGAGCAAACAGCCATAGACACAGCCAAGTCAGTGCCAAGATGGTTGTTAAAAACTTTGCAAGAAAGCAAACTTGCAACTCCACTCACAGGTAGAACAAGGGCTAGTTCAAGCCATGCTTTGAATATACATCGTGGAGAGTCTGCATTAGCAATGGGTGGTCTCTTTGATTCAGAAGAGCCTTCTTCTTATGAAGAAGCACATGAGAATGAGCATTGGTTGCAAGCTATGCAAGCTGAAATTTCTTCTATCATGAAGGAAAATACATGGGATCTTGTGGAATTGCCTAAAGGCAAGCATGTAATTGGAACAAAGTGGGTGTACAAAATCAAAAGAAAGTCTGATGGTACTATTGATAGGTACAAAGCAAGACTTGTGGCTAAAGGCTATTCCCAGAAAAAGGGAATAGATTATGAAGAGACTTTTGCTCCTACTTCGAGAATGACCACAATAAGATCAGTGATTGCATTGGTTGCACATAAAGGATGGAAAGTGCATCAATTGGACATCAAAACTGCATTCTTAAATGGGGATTTACAGGAGGAAGTATATGTAAATCAGCCCATTGGTTTTGTAGTTCCTGGTGAGGAGCATAAAGTATGCAGGCATAGAAACATGGGACGGGGAACGGGAACGGGGACGGGGACGGGGAACGGGACGGGAACGGGGCAAAAGGCCGTCCCGGGGACGGTGGAAAAAACGGCAATCTGAAAACGATTGTTTTTTTGCAATTTTTTTTAACACACTTGATTTACACTTAGAAACCAAGACATTAAGCACAAAATTGCACCAAAAAGAGGAGAAATGCATAGTCGTATTAGCAAAAAACTATAATGGGGCGCCGATGGCGTGATAAACAAAAGTGAGTGTACAATGATCAATCATCAATCTAAACAAAAATGCCAAATGGCATAATGAAAGGCCCAAGGAGGGTGTACACTCAAGGCAAAATGACTAAGTGCCAAGATACAAGACTCAAGAGTCAAGAGACTAGGCAAGAGGGTGAAAAGGGTGAAGATCAATCGTGACCTCCTCGGTGAAGTCCTCCATAGGCTGGTCCTCAAGTGGGAGGGGAGGGGGAGGTGGGGGGGACAATGCCTCGGGCACAACCTCAAGCTCCTCTAAAATCTCGGCCCTCTGCTGATCAGAGAGATGTGGGTCCTGCTGTGCCTGCTCCCATTCGGTGAAAGGATCTGCCTTCTTTGTCAAGCCCTTGCAAAGCATTCGCAAGTTGGCACTGACAAACACCAAATCATTTGCACGCTGTACACCAAGGCGGTTCCTCTTCTTAGAGGCAATGTGGCTATAAACTGACCAGAGTTGCTCTAGGCAACTGCTACTGCAAGCCTGTGAGAGTACGCGCACAGCAAATTCCTGCAACTTTGGAGTTTCCGCACCATAATCCTCCCACCAAAGTGCAGACCCTACCTTGAAGCGGTCCGCCTGTGCATCTGCCAAACCAAAAGCCCCCCGCTTCTCTCTATAAATCTGCAATTGGTCCTTGATTGTGCGGCGATCCTCCTCACTAGTGTAAAGGCGATCCAAGGTTTGTCGAAGGCCTTTGCTCACCTCTTTGTCCTTGTGTTGCCCTTTGCCTTGAAACTCAGGATCAACAATGTAGGCAGCAGCATGGAGGGGAGAGTGGTAGGCTTGCCACCTTTTCAAACATAGGGATTTGACCTGTTTATAGTGAGGCTTGACTTTGAACATTGCTTTTAGCTTCTCTGTCATGCGATCCATTGCCTCATACACTTTGCCAATGCATGGTTGAGTGGAATCCACCACCCTAAGGAGATCAATAATCGGTTGCACCATCTCCACAAGCGCCTTGGCCTCCTCCCACCATGCCGCATCATCCGCCCTTTCCCTGCAAAATTTGCCGACCGTCGTGGAAGCCTCTGAAGTGCGTGCAAACTCATCACTGAGGAAGAGTCCCCTCAATGCCCCGCTACATGTACACAAGCGGCCTAGCATGAGAAAGTTGAATGCAAACCTCGTCTCGGAATACTTAAGAAGAGAGAGGCTTGACTTCTTGGAAAACTCGTGCTGCACCCTGTGATGGTTGAGGACAAAGGTCACTATTTTGTTGGCACCCTCAATGACAGGTGCAACCCAATCCAAGGCCCCTATGTCTTTGATAAGGTTGTTGAGGCAATGGGCCATGCAAAAGCACACGGTGATGCGAGGATAGGTTGCTTGGAGAATTGTCCCCGCCGCCCTATTTGCCGGTTCTCCATCCGCACATATGGCAATGACATTCTCCGCCCCCACCGTCTCTAGTGTTGTTGCCCACTCCGCAGCAAGTATCTCGGCACTCTTCCCCGTCCCGGAAGCATCATGGGAGTCGACAAAGTATGTCTCCCCTCGTGAGTAGGCAACAACTCCATGGATGGAGCGCTTTCTAGTGTCACTCCACCCATCAACGACGAGGGTAACACCATTTTCAGCCCATTGCTCTTTCATGTGGTTGGCCGCCACCTCCACGCTTGCCTTCTCCTTGTCAAGGAGAGAGGTGCGGATGGTCTCCGAAGAGGGGGGAACATAAGAGGGTCCATACTCCGCTATCAATTTGCACATGGCCCGAAAGTATGGAGATCTATCCAAAACACCATATGCAAAACACAAACAAAATTCAGATTTTTACCATCATTTAGTCTTTTAAGTTTTAGTCTTTAAAGTTTAAAGTTTAGAGCATGATATTTGAATTTTGAATAGTACATGAGCATAGTGCCAAGGACTTACCGTGCCGCCCGAAATGCTATGTGGTCATGAAAGAAGAATCGTGCCACCGCCATGTCCACCTCCTCTTTCAATTGAGGGTTCCAATTCTCATCAAGCGTACTTTGGCGTCCCCGGGAAGCGGATGCCTCTCTTGATGAACGAGGTACATGCGGCGTTGATGTCCTCACAAAGGATGTGGGGTCGACGGCCACTTGAGGATTGCGTTTTGCCAACTCGGCCGCCTCATAAACCACAAGCTTTTCAAGGAGCTCCTTCTTCTTCTCGGCCGAAACCTCCTTGCAAAATTGCACTTCGTTGCCGGGCTCATGCAAGAAGTGAGCACGCACTTTGTGGGCACCGCCGGTTCGCTTGTAGCCGCAAAGCTTACATACCCATGGTCTTGAACCACCCCCTTGACCGTATTGTGAGCACTCTACCTCATCCCACCAACTCCATCGATCCTTGAGAAGAGGATGCCATAGTGATAGAGACTAGAGTAGAGCTTGAGATGGATGGTAGAGCTTGAGAAAGAGTCAAGATGGAGAATTGGGATGGAGATGTTGGAGGAGGAGAGCTTGGACAATGGAGAGGGTGAGCTTGGAGAGGGAGAGCTTGGATGTTGGAGAAGGAGAGCTTGAAGAGGGTGAGCTTGGAGAGAGAGAGCTTGGATGTTGGAGAAGGAGAGCTTGGAGAGGGAGAGCTTGAGCCTTGAGCCTTGGGTCTTGGAGAGGGAGAGCTTGGAGAGGAGATGGCTTGAGGAGAGCATGGAGGTCTCTTATATAGAAGAAGGGGAGCCATGTGGGAGAGCTTCAGCCTTGAGGAGGAGTTGCGCATCACCAAACGGCTAGGAGAGACAGCCGTTGAAGCCCCGCCCAACGGTCAAAAACTGCGCAACGGTCAGTTTGACCGTTCCCGTACGGACAGGGAACGCCGTTCCCGGAACGTTCCCGGGACGCGTTCCCGGCGTCCCCGTTGCGCTGGCTGGCTGCCGTCCCCGTCCCTCCGTCCCGCGGGCGTCCCGCCCCCGTCCCAGGCGTTCCCCGTCCCTAGGGTCCGTTCCCCCCGTCCCATGTCACTATGTATGCAGGTTACACAAAGCATTGTATGGGTTAAAGCAAGCTCCAAGAGCTTGGTATGATAAGATACATGCTCATCTAGCCAGCCAAGGTTATGAGAATAGTCGAGCTGAAAGCACATTGTATGTGAAGAAAACCGATGCCGATATTCTCATAGTCATCTTGTATGTAGATGACATGCTCATTACAGGTACGGAATATTTTGGCCAGCTAGCAAATTTCTTCTAAGATTAAACTATTGACCTAAATCTTTTCCAACCACCAGAGATCAAATCCAAGAGATAAACTCTTGCACAGGTCCACATGACTCAACCGATGCCGATATTCTCATAGTCATCTTGTATGTAGATGACATGCTCATTACAGGTACGGAATATTTTGGCCAGCTAGCAAATTTCTTCTAAGATTAAACTATTGACCTAAATCTTTTCCAACCACTAGAGATCAAATCCAAGAGATAAACTCTTGCACAGGTCCACATGACTCAACGGCCCATATATCCTTTCCATTCACTCTAGAGATCAAATCATAGAGAGAAACTTTCCAACTTGACCTTCAAAAGTCCTCTTGGCTTGACATAACATGCACTAAGGTCTTCCTAACCTCCCACACTAAATCTTTGATAGTTTGAAAATAACATGGTTTCCTTGAGCTCCAAGGACAAACATGATAAGTTTCCTCAACCTTTTAACAAAGTATGCTATGTGGGTCCTTAACCACCAGACACTAGCTTTATTAGTTCCTTGGACATCTTGCCTTTGCAACTCGAGTAATTTGAGACTTTTGCTCTTGAAGTCAACATACCATGCTCCATGGCATAAAAGCTTTCGAAACTGTAAAATCTAAGTACATAAAAAGTTTGCTAAAAAGGTTTCACATGGATGAATGTAAGCCCATTTCTACTCCGGTAGAACCAGGTGTACGGCTTACTATGCATGATATTGCAGAGCCTTTTGAGGCTCGCATTTACAGCCAAGCAGTGGGATGCCTCGTTTACTTGTGTAACACGAGGCCAGACATATCTTTTGGGGTATCTTTGTTGAGCGAATTCATGCACAGCCCAAGCACAAAGCATTGGCAAGTATGCAAACGCATTTTTCGTTATCTTAAGGGTACCCTGGATCTTGGTTTGTTCTATCCCAGGGGAGGCAGCTTGCAGCTTTATGCATTCAGTGATTCAGATTGGGCTGGTGATTATGATACCAGGCAATCCACCATTGGGAATTGTTTTTTTCTTGGCAGTTCATGCATATCTTGGTTGAGTAAAAAGCAACCCACTGTTGCCACATCTACTTGTGATGCTGAGTACAGGGCAGTCTTCACAGCTACAGTAGATTGTGTATGGTTGAGGAGACTATTGGCTGATCTTCGTGAGTGCCAGCAGACACCCACCACCATTCTCACTGATAGCCAGAGTGCTATGGCCGTGGCACGAAATCCAGTATTTCATGCACGTACCAAGCACATTGAGATTCATTATCACTATGTCAGAGAGAGGCTACATGCAGGGGAGATCAGTTTATCTTACTACCCTACACAGGATAATGTTGCAGATCTATTCACAAAGGCTTTACCTCGAGAAAAGTTTGAAGCATTCCGCAAAGCTTTGGGCTTACTCTCATACAGAGAGTGATCTGCTACCTTGTACAAGTTCACACTTCCACCACAAGGGAGATTTGTAGGCATATGCTCACTTATGGTAGTGCTATGTGTGAACAGGGCTTAACCAAGGACACTTTTTCCCATGTGGTTTTTCCCCTTGGACATCAAGTGTGAAAGGACACTCTAACATATAATATTTTGTACTTCTATATTACATGGATGTGGCACACATGCAAGGGTTGACTTGCATTTTGTGGATACCACACTTTTGGCTCTCTCTCTCTCTCATTTTCTGTGTGTGAGCTTCTCTATCCTGCACCTAGCCCTAATGTGCAGGTTTGTGTGTGTGTGTGTGTGTGTGTGTGTGTGTGTGTGTGTGTGTGTGTGTGTGTGTGTGTCCAACGGTGTGTGTGTGGAAGACCTGCTCGCCTGCTCTGTCGACTTGCTCGCCTGCTCCCTCGACCTGTTCGCTCCTTTTGGGTGAGCACGTGTGGTGAGATGCTTGTCCCAGGACTGTATCGGCCCTGTAGCCTATACTGTGTCAGCCTTGCAGTAATCTACGCGTCCTTCTGAGGGTACCCAGATGCTCTTTTTTCTCATCGCCAATCTGCTCTTCTTCATCTCTTCCACGACCTGTGTGCGTGTATAGGAGTGTGTGTGTGTGTGTGCGTGTGTGTCTGTGCCTCGCTACAGGTCTGTTTTTTCCCTTCTATATAAGTCGCTTCAGGTCTCTGTTTTTCCTCTCCTTGTAAGATTGCATTCCAATAGTGCTGTCCCCCCCCCTTTTTTTTCCTGATCTGTGTCTTCCTACTGAATCGAATAGTCTCGATGGCAGAATCTAGCAAGTATTATATCAAGAGAGCTCTTTCTCCTGAACCTAAAAAACAATCAAGGGAATCTCTGCCCCCCATAGCTCCTTCATCTGAAGATGCTTCCTATGTGTTTGACATGTTGAATGAGGATTTTCAACAAAGTAGAAGAGAATGGATACTACCTGCTCCGGAACTCACTTACAAGATGAAGTTGCCTTCTCTTGTGCATCCTCTGAAGAAGCTCTCTCAAACTGCAGTTATCATCTTTTTTCCAGGTAAAATACCCTCGGCTAATGATGTGGGACAATGGGTGAATTCTCTCCTAGGTGGATGCTATGTAGAAGGAGTCTATTTTGCCTCCAGAGGATTTTATGAAGTTCATCTCTTGGATGCATTGACAAAACAAAAGATGCTGGAAATGTCCCGTTTATTTTTTGGTCGTCAAATGGTGCACATCATGCCCTGGTCTCCTAATAAGGATTATCAGAATCTCATCAAACATCACTGCCCTGTATGGGTTGAAGTCGTTGATTTCCCAGATTACATGAGAACAGAGCTTCCAGGCTTAGCGATGACATTGAGACAAGTGATCTGTCCCCCTCGTCCCACAGGTAACAAAAATCGTTTTACATCTTATGGGATACTGATAGACCAACCCCCTCTTCTATTGCAGTTGAGATTGAGGGTGTTAATTTGGGAAAGAAATATTTCACTTTGAAATGGGGCATTTTTGCTGGAGCTTGTTTCTCTTGTCACAAGTTCGGGCATCTAGCTTCGGAGTGTCCCTCAATCCTTCATCCGCCTCCTCCAGCTGCCATTCCTCCGCCATCTAATAAAGGAGGTCAAAAGACTTATGTGGAAAAGATTGAAGCTAAAGGAGCAAAGCCTTCACTTCCTACAGGGAACCAAGCCAATTTAGCCCAAAATAAGGATAAAGGAAAAAGCAAGCTAGTGGAAAATAATTCATCTTCTCACGAGGGTTGGCAGAATGCAAAGAAGACGGTGCCTCTCAAACAAAGACCTCTCCAATCTCGCAATTGGGATGCTTCTGCTCCATCTCCTGGTCAACCTTCTACCTCTTCGGACAGCCCCATCTCAAAAGCATGGGTCAATGCAGTTAAGAAGGGTATTCCACTTTGTGAAGAAGATGATTTAGTCAGGGAATTGGATTTTGAGGGTCAGCAAGACCCTGTGGCAATGGCAGAGGCTTGATGCCTCCCTTTCTCTTTGAGGACTGCTCATCTCTTGTACATATTTTCATGCGTACTTCTCTTAAATGTTTTTCTTATAATATACAGGGCCTCTGCAATCAGCACAAATGGAGACTCCTATGGCATTATATAAACAATACTCATCCTGATGTTGTGTGTCTGCAAGAGCATAATCAGCATTCTTTTGCTGGCCAGCATGGGTTCTTTTCAGGCTATGATATATTTTATGCAGGCTCTGGACAATTCTCTGGGCTGTGCATTTTAGCCAGACATGATCTACAGCCCTATGTAGCATTTAATGATCCTTGTGGCCGATGGATGATTATCCAATGCATGATCAATGGAGAGATTTTTGAAATAGGCTCCTTGTATGCCTCTCAAATTTCAGCTTCCAGAGCTCAAATGTGAGACTCCATTAACCAATATCCTTGGTCTTCGAATGCTCTACTTTGTGGTGATTTTAATAATTCCCCTCACTGGAAGGACAATACCACACATAAATCCCATATGATTCCCTCTGAAATCCAGCGATGGGAACATATGACTTCTTCTCTTCATACTGCAGATTTATGGACAGCAACTCACCCTTCAGTTTTGGGATTCACATATCATCATAATGCTTTTACAGAATATTGGGCCAGGCTTGATAGATGGTATCTTATTCATGCTCAGCAATATGATGATTATACATGTCAAATGTGGACTGATTATTCTCAACAACTATCTGATCATACTCCACTTTGGCTCAACCTTTCTTTTGGTATGCCTCTGGATGACATTCAGCTCTCTTTAGTCAGACACTTGCAAGTTAATCAATTATATCTTTCTCATGAAAAATTCCAGCAAATGATCAGATTGGCTTGTAAGCCATTGTTATCTCATGCTCAGGAGGATCTGGATTTTGCTTGGAACTCCTTTGTACATCGTATTCAAAATGTCATTAAGGAATATGGAAGATGGTACATGGCAAAAACCAGACAGCATATCCAGTGGGCAAAATCATACAAGTAGTCCTTGGTACAGATTAGCCATCAAAGGTCTCTTTCTGCTTCTGAACAGAATTCATTGTCTTGTGCTTCTTCCATAATTGATGCTAATGATAAACGCAAGCTTTCCAAATGGCAGACAAGGGCTAGAGTTAAACCTATGCTAGATAAGGGCTGCTCCTCGAAATCTTTCTTTCGAAACTTACACACGTACAGACAAAGTCAATCTATCATGAGAGTCAGGAAATCAGATGGTCTTTGGACCCAGACTTTATCTCAGCTAGAAAAACAATGTCTGGATCATTTTCGGCTTCTTTTTTCTCTACCATCTTCTTCTACATCTCAGGCTGCATTGGCTCGGAGCAGATTTGTTGAGCTTGTTTCTCCTATTGTTTCTTTGCAAAAAGCTTCAATGCTGGAAATGTCCTTTTCAGATACAGAATTGGATGAAGCCCTCAAGCATTTGGGTAAACATAAATCCCCAGGTTGGGATGGTTTGACAGTTGAATTTTTTGTAGCCTTCTGGGCTGAATTGAAGGGTCCAATCTTGAAGCTCGTTAATGTAGCCTGGCAGCATCAACATCTTCCCTCAGCGTGGAAGCATGGTCTAGTTAAGCTTCTGCCCAAAAAACCTATGTGTGAAACAATGGATGACTGGAGGCCTATCACTTTGATGCCTGTTATATATAAACTTATTGCTAAAATGTTGGTACACCGGATAAAGGATATCCTTCATGATGGACTTCATCCCAAGCAATATGGTTTTGTTCCAAGAAGGCATATACATGATAATATCTCCAATACTCTCATTGCAATGGAATATGCAAAATACTCTGCTCAAGATGTCTTGGTCATGCAGGTGGATGTGGCAAAGGCATTTGATACGGTGCAGTGGGATTATGTTTCTCAAATCATGTCTAAACTTGGTTTTGGGCCAAAGCTAGTTAATGTCATATATTGGCTTTACTCAGATTCCACTGCTCAATGCTTTATAGGGAAACATTTGTCTGAGTCTTGGACTCTAGAACGATCAGTTCGACAGGGATGCCCTCTCAGTGCTCTGTTCTATGCTATTGCTTCGCATCCTTTGCTTCTTTACATTGATCGTCTGGTTGATACTAGACAGTTAGAGGGGCTTCAGATTTCTGGCTCACGGCCTTTCATTGCACAGGCTTATGCAGATGATTCATTCTTCATGCTAAAGAACAGTCCTTTGGAGCTTCGTCTATTGATGGATACTCTTTCAGATTTTGGGTTGGCAGCTGGTTTAAAAATTAATTTTCAGAAATCAAAACTCTTACCTCTCAAGCATTGTGACTGGCATGCTATCCTGTGGCCTGGCCAGATTATTTATCCGGAAAGCATAGTAAGACACTTGGGCTATCCCATTGGCTGGAAAATCAGAAATAAGCAACAAATATCTTGGGTGCTAAACAAAATTAAGGACAAATTAGAATATTGGAAGATCTCCACTTGGCCATTACATGTACGGCTTCGAATTGTTCAGTCCATTGTTCTGGCTTATGTCCAATTCTACCTTCCTCTCTTACATAGGTCATCTCGAGATCTTTCTTCTTTTATGTCTCAAGCCATGGAGATTTTTTGGAAAACTAAGCTTCATAAAAAAGCTTTAAGGTTGCTCAAAATGGACCTGCTTTGCTCGCCAAAAATGCATGGTGGTTTGAATATTATAAACATCAAATTTCATGTGCTGGCAAGAAAAATCACTATGCTCAAAACCTTTTTTCAACAAGAACAGCCTTGGTCTATCATGTTGGCAATTCTGTGTGGTCGGATGCGCACAAATGCTTATGGTCGCTGGTTGGTTGATCCATCGGAAGTAGTGCTTGGCAAATTTCAAGGTAAAATCCCTGGTTGTCCATTTTCTACTTCCTTGATTCAGGATTGGAAGAAAGTGCTCTCTCGCATCAAATGGTCTCCCCATCCTGCTTCTATAGCTTCCTCGCTTCGAATGGAAAGCATACATTGGAGTGCTGTTTTTTACTCTCCCCTTGCTGTACAACAACCAATCAGAGCTTACAATCTTATGAAATTGGGCATCCGGTTCATTGACGACGTAGTGGATACTACAGGGCAAATTCTTTCTTTTCCGGCAGCATGCCATCAATACAATCTTGGGATGCATCATAGATCTATATGGAAAGCTATTGCAGATCTCTTACACCCTTTCATTCCGATTCCAACATTGGATGTAAGAGACAGGCTTCAAGATTGGCATCTTCAGTCTTCAGGCTCAAGATTATCCTCTCAATCTTTGCATCTATTGACTTCTATACAGGCTTATCGATTGATATTACCTCCTCCATGGATTGCTCAGCATGCTAATTCTCTTTGGCATCTGGATAAGTCTTTAGCTTGGTGGAAAGCAAAACTGACATTGATATGGAAGTTGAAAATGCCATTGAAACAGAGACTCTTTCTCTGGAGATGCATTGTCGGTATTTTTCCAGTGGGAGTGAAATTGGCTCAAAGAAGGATTGCCTCTCCTATTTGTCCAAGATGTCATCATACTACTGAGAGTGTTCCGCATTTATTGTGGTCTTGTTCATATTCCAGAATCCTTCTGGATAAGATCTCCTATTTTTTATCTCCCAGATTTCCTGCACACAGGTTCTACAAGTTTTTCTGGATGTTTGGCACCTTATCAGCTTCTTTGTCACAGTATTCTCTTTTCTTCCATTGGATCAGATACTGGGCCTTATGGACCCTCTGGCTACAACGAAATCATACATATCTGAATTCACCCCTTCAGCACCCTTATGAGTTCTTCCGAGCCTCGTTGCGGCAGTCCTTATATGATGCCGTGCATGAGGGAGATTTGGATGTTTCTTGTGTTCAGCTTTTCTTTTACTGTTTCTGATGGATAGGGCATAGGCTCTTTTCTTGAGCACTGCCTTGCTCTTGCATAGAACTTTTTTACTGCTGTTTTTAAGTTCTAGGGTTTAGACATCCTCCTGATGTCAAACCCTTTTGTACATTTATGATATAATGCAATTTCAACTAGTTTTACCAAAAAAAAAAAAAGTGTGTGTGTGTCCAACACCAACATATATTATATGAGAAAAAAGAAAGAATAAGTATTTAAATTCATCGTTCTCTTTTAGTTTAATGAGTTATTCTTATTTACCTTCTTAGTATATACTCTGTATCAAACTCATCGAGGATTGTGGTGCGATGAATCTCACCAATGGCCTCTCTCATAAAGTGAGTGAGGAGCCCCATAGTAGCCCCCTCCATGTCTATCATGCGTAAAACCCTATACAAGGGAGTAATCGCAATGACTATGGCATGGACCTAGCGCCAGAACTCCTCTCTCAAGCATAGCAATTGAATGGCTCTTGCCTCATCGACACGTGAAGGTCCTACCACTCCGTCGAAACCACTGTTACTTGGAGCTTAGGCAACACATCATAAAGGCACTGTAGAAGAAGCCACATGTAGGCAAAGCACATCGAGAAGGACTTCTTTATTTCCAAGTTGTTGTGATGGCGGAAGATAGCGAGGGCCTTGACTTTTCTGACTGAAAAAAGTGACAATATGATTGGCTTGTGTCACCAGAGTCTTCACCCACTCTAACTTGCCTATGTCCTCCATAAGCAAGTCAAGGCAGTGAGAGGCACAAGGAGTCTACACTATGTACTTGAATTCCGCCTCAAGCAAGCGGCCCATCTTGCGGCAATTGGATGCATTGTCCGTAACCACTTGAACCACATTTTCGAGGCCAACCTACAAGGATGATGGATGCATGAAATAGAATATGGATAATAAACGAGACTTGAAAGTTGAAAATTGAGTAAAAGGCAAAGACTAAAGCTTCAAACTCAAAATTGTATCTCACCTCGATTATGGCTTGTCAAATGTGGCTATAGCTGAAATCGCCCGAGGTTTTCTTCCCCGCCTTTCCAGCATCCACGGCCCGCAAGAAGTGCCAAGAGAGCAAGATACTAGAATGTTGAGGATGCCCCTCTTCTTTCTATTGGTCCATCCATCATAGAGGATGGAAGACCCATACTTCACCCATCCCGCTCAGACGGGGTCGAGGGTCTTGTTGATTCTCTCCTTTTCATCAAGTGCCTTCGTGCGCATATCTTTGTAGGTGATACCATGCCAAGGGCCATGGCATGGTCCTACTTTGGCAATGACTCTCACCATCCTTTGCCATTGAGGAGTTTATGACTTGAGTCGACGAAATTCCATAGTAGGATTGGGTTTCTGCACAAATGGTGGTAGTTCTATGTTGCGTTCTCCATTTAAAAGTGTGATATGCAACGGAAGTCTTTGTATTGGAAGATCCTATCACACAAATGCTCACACCGTCTTCTGTATCCTGAGTTTCGTGACTTTAGCAATCCACTTTAATACTTCAAACTTTAAAGAGATGAGAGAGAGATATATGAGAACTGTACACCAGATTGGGTCCCAAATTACCCACTGAAGGGCCCCCTATCCCGATAACGAGATAGTATTTGCTTTATTACTTTAGAGAGAATGACTGTGGACTGTAGATAAGCCAAACGCAAGATCTCGGAGGATCGGAAGCCTGGCTGAACTGTACACGGCTGTAGAAACACCTCGATGAGCTGTACAAGGCTGTAGAAACACCTCGATGAACTGATCTCGAGCCTATGCACTCTTCCCAAGGGCATGAGGAAGGGCTGCACACCTGAGGGTGAGAAAAGAAGGCGATGGACTGTTCTAAGCTATGTTAGAATGCTGTAAATGATAGAATACCTTTACCAGATGACTAGTGTATGCCTGGATGATGCACTGAATGCTGGATACTGATGTAGACCGATGAATCAAGGCTGACACTACTGGAAATCTGCAAACTCAGGTCTATAGGGCTGACTACTGTTGTAGGACTGATGCTGGACTGAAACGCAGACTGTATGACTGCTGTGGAACTGTAAACGCAGGGCTGGACTGAACTGAACTGCAGGCAGCTGTGATCTATGTAGAAAACGCAAAGGTGCTTGCTGTTTTGGGCCTGTGGATGTACTGTATGGCTGCGCCTATGGCTATAGGGACTGCTGAACTGCTGTGCTAGAGAACCAAGGTTGGCTGAAGCAAAACGCAAGTACTCCAAGGGCTGGATGAGACTAGTCTAGGGCTGAAGGCAAGGGTACTCCTAGGGCTGAGGAGGAAAGCTCTTAGCACACTGGAGACTGAATGAATGTCTAAGCCCTATGCAAGACTATTTATACTAACTAGGGGTTAGTCAAGTTGGCTGGTCATAATTTAATAAACTTTATGTTTATAAATGACATTAAATGCTAAATAAATACCATAAAATATTGAAAAAATACCAGATAAATCCTAGTAAATTTCCTAAGGCTTCTGAGATGTTCTAAATGATGCACATGCATATGAATGCACGATCGGATTTTGGCATTGGAAAAGCAATTATGAACTTATCATTTTCTGCCTTTCCATCTTTATCTGCTTTCATCTCAAAGATGAAAGATCTCCGGGAGACGAGCTTGCTGTTTGTGGCAAGGACATCTCCACAGAGGACATGGCTATTCGGCTACTCTCCAAACTTCCAGAGAGGTTTGATGCATACTTTCAGTCTCTTGTTTCTTCTCCTCGTCCTGTTCCAGTTACTTGGGAGGAAGTTCTCCCCTCCGTTATGCAAGTTGAGTCTCGCTTTGAGGAGCGGACTGGCACCTCTGGTGGCCCTAATGGAGCTTTGGCAGCGCGAGATAAAGGGAAGAATCAACAAAAGAGAGGAAAAGGGGGTTGTGACAAAAACTCCAAGGATTCCGACAAGGGTAAAGACAACAAATCTTCAAAGAATAAGGACATTGAATGTCATTATTGTGGCAAGAAGGGTCACAAGTCACCCCAATGTCACAAGAAGAAGCGTGATGAAGCAGCAAAGAACTCTTCCTCAAAACGGCGGTGTCTCAACCCACGAAGGATGATGGCATTCTTCTCTTAGCAGGTGTGAGGTGAAAAAAAGAAGAAAGAACCACTGCCTCTATAGCCCTTCACCCCGCAAACTTGGAAACAACAACACGAACGGAGGCACCACCAGCCACCGGCTGGAACCTTCTCACACTTCACCACCCAACCCACGCCAGACAAACAGCACAAACAAGGGCACCATAGACAAAAGCAAACACCCAACAATATATTCCCAATCAAAACATTTCATACAAGCTTCTCTCGACACAGAAGCCTTACTCACACAACCATAAACAAAACACTGACTCAGGCCAGTCACTGCCAAGGATACACCACATCCCCATCACCACATGATCCATTCGCCTGCATGCTGTACCAATCACACCAGAATGAACCCGGCCACGCACTCTCTAGAGGGCGCCCCACCAGCTAACCCTCAACTCTCTGCAGCCCATCACTTCTGCATGTGTCGTCAACAGCAGCTACCCGAACACACCTCTCTTTCCTCTGTCACCTGCAGCTGATCTGCAGTGCTACCGGCCCACCACCAAGCAGCAACACCTGTCTTTCTCTTCCAATCGGCACCCTCTTACGCTGTCCACAGTCTTCAGCGTCCACTCTGACTAACAGAACCAAGGCCACACCACCTCAGTCCGTCCACGCTCCAGTCTTCACTTACGCGGCCCACACCAGCCTGTCTCTTCGTCTATCAACCCCTTGCCAACCTGTCAGCTGTGCTGTCCCTTCACTGCTAACCACCAGCTACGTAGCCACACTCTGCGCCCCATCGCCTTCCCTTGGCTGTGTCTTCTAGCTACGCCAGAGAGCCAGACCAACAAGGCGGCCTCTCACCTCGTCCCGCCTCTGCAACAACTCCACCAAGCGTCCTTCACGTCTTCGCTCTCCACAAGGGAGGCCCCGGCTGTGTGTACCTACAGCTGCGCCTGAAAGCCCCGTGCAGCTTTTCCACTGTGTATGGCTGCGGCTACGCCCGAGAGCCCCCGAAAACAACACGGCTTTCTCACTGCTTATCTCTCCGCTGCGCGCCTCCCGCCAGTTTCTCGAACTTCTCCTTCACGTGCTGGCCAGCGCTGGCCTCTACTCTAGCCTCCACGTTCACCTACAGCTGGCCACGCTATTTACCATATTATTATTCTTTATTTTCCCTGAGGCCTAAAGATGGCCACCCTCACGCCTTTTTCACACCAATGCTCCAAACGACCTGGCCCCTTTATCTTTTATTGCCCATGCTTTCCACCATTCTCAAACACAACCTTCCAGTGCCCACTCCATTTGGGGACGCGCACACAAATTCAGACGACCGAGGAGCTGAAACCATCTCCAGCGGATCTCTCACCGGACAGGCCTGCAACAAGCCTCAAAACAAATCCATCCACCCTGTACACCTGGCAATGCATTCCATAGCAAAACCTTTATTCACACCATGTACCCATATATACACGAGCCCGAAATACCTCTCAGAAAAACGCCTGACAGCAGGTACTCGGCGTATAATTGCTCTTGTGACTTCCCAATCACGGTCTTGGATTGTTGATAGCAGTGCTACTGCTCATATGACACCCCATCGAGATTGGTTCGAGGACTTCACTGCCAGATCAAGCCAGATCACTATAGGTGATTCTTCTTCTGTGCCAGTACATGGTCATGGCACTATCCCCATCTTCCGTTCTGACAAGGACAAGAGATACTTCTCTGACGTTCTGTATATTCCAAATTTGGCTTTTAACCTTTTGTCAGTGAGTGCTCTTACAGCTCAGGGTGCGGAGGTGATCTTTTCTCATTATGAGATTGCCATTCGTGATAAGGCGACTGGTAGCATCTTGGCTAAGGGAGTCCAAGATAGTGGTCTCTACAAGTTGACCGCTCTGCTTTCTTCTAGTGCTTCTTCTGCTCTTTGCAATGCTCGGTTTGGCCATTTGAGCTATCAGCTTCTGCAGCGAGCTTCGAAGGATGGGTTGGTTGAGGGATTACCGACCATCAAGGCTCCATCTTCTGCTTGTTCCTCTTGTTTACAGGGGAAGCAACACCGAGTTGCCTTTCCGAAGGAGGCGACAAACAGATCTTCGACATCACTTGCTCTCATTCATGCAGACTTATGTGGTCCTATGAGTACCGCGTCTTTGTGTAAGGCGTTGTACATGCTCGTGATGGTGGATGATTTTTCCAGATATACTTGGGTTTTCTTTCTGAAGACCAAGGATGAGACTTTTCAGCACTTCTGTGATTGGAAAGCTGAGGTGGAAAAAGAGACTGGTCACTCGGTCAAGGCTCTCAGGACCGATGGAGGGGTTGAGTTCACATCCCAGGAGTTTCAGCAATATTGCAAGACACATGGCATTCGGAAACAGCTTACTACATCATATACTCCATCACAAAATGGAGTTGCCGAGAGGAAGAATAGGACCATTATGGAGATGGCCCGTGCTATGCTTGAGCATTCTTCATTACCTTGACGTTTCTGGGCTAAGGCGGCTTCCACTGCTGTTTACATTCAAAACAGGTCTCCTACTGCTGCTCTTCCCGATAAAACTCCATATGAGGCTTTCCATGGTGAGAAGCCCTCTGTTGTTCATTTCCGGATATTTGGGTGTACGGCGTATATTCATGTGCCTAAGAAGCATCGCTCCAAGTTGGACTCGAAGTCTCAGCGCATGACTTTTCTCGGATATAGCACTATGTCCAAGGCATATCGTCTTTATGATCCTCAAGCCGGTAAAGTTGTTGTGAGCCGTGATGTGGTGTTCAACGAGACTCCTACATCTTCAGAGGGGGGTGGGGCGTTGGGTGCAGTTATCGCTATTGTTATCCTTTGCTTTTGGCCACCTAAGATTGATGGTAAGAAATCCCAAGATAGTTCTGCTGGATGAGGCCCCACAAGCACATTGGATAAGGTTGTTGGTGCAAGAAGCATTGAAGAAGATAGCTATCTACAAGGAGGATAGTGTACTTGAGATTTTTTGAGAAAGGAGAGCTTCATTTCCCAAAGGGGTTATGGGGTTTTCTATCGTGGGTCGCCAAGGTGTTAACGGGGAAAATGACCTAATAGAGAGAACAAAAGAAATAGGAAAAATACAAAGAAAACCCAAGAGTTTCCATTGGTTCTCTTAGCTAAAATCCATGATTGCCAATAATACGTGAATGCACATACAAAAAGTACCAAGGTAGATGATGGCCCAAGGTAGGTAAAGAATGGCGGCCCTCAGGGTAGGTGAAGTTAAGGTTTATGGCGGCTAAGGGTGGTTCCCATACAATGCATGCACACGAGCTTAACACCTCGCAAGTCCTTCCAATTTCCACCAAGTCTCCATAGTTTCCACCAAGTCTCTCCAACTCCTCCCAAATCCCTCGAATTTCTCCCAGTTTTCCATTTTTTTTTTAAATTCCCAATTTCTTCCAATTCTCCTATTTTTTCCCAACTCCTCGCAATTCGTTGCAGCTCCTGGTCTCATAGGTCATTATGGCCTTTTGAAGACGTTAATATAACATTTCATTTCATTTCATTTCTTCTACGACCTTTCCATTCTAGACAACCCCATGGTGGAGATACTTGATCTAAGGAGAGGGCAACACTTCAACTAATCAGCATACATGGATCTACATGATATACATTTTTCACTATTTTCCAATATTTTCTACTCAGTATCATCTCGGAGTCTTATAGTTCTGTTCTTATAACTGTAGGACAATCAGTTTAGTGTACTTTTTAGTCTCACTTAGTTGTTCTCTTTGATGGGACACCAACTTCAGATGTACTCTCAGTTTTGGTCTCATAGGCCACTATGGCCTCTTAGAGACGTTAATATATCATTTCATTTCATTTCATTTCTCTCTCTCATCCACCATAGCTTAGGCTTGTGCTTGCGTAACCCTAAATCTACACATGTACTTCGCCTCCTGGGCGTTTCCCTAGACAAAGCCATCCAAGTGTAGCAAGTGTCACATGCACTCTGCACTCAGTGCATGGTGACAAACTGGCTCATCATCAGCAATGCAACATTTGTACATTATTAGAACCCAGTAGGATGATATTTGTCGTACGCCGTGACCCCATTGTACATCCTCAATGTCCAGGATAAGTCAGGCACGAGTTACGTAGGTCATTCCTCAGCCGCCTTAGCGGGTCAATGAGTCAATCAAGTCCCTTAACCCACTTGGAGAGAATCATTCATGCATGTAGAGTCAGTAGAAGCCTTAAGGTTTGCATCAGAAAGCACTCTGCATTTTGCATAATATGCATTCATATGCCTGTGCATCATTTAGAACATCCCACAAGCCTTAGGGAATTTACTAGGATTTATCTGGTATTTTTTTCATATTTTATGGTATTTATTTAGCATTTAATGTCATTTATAAACATAAAGTGTATTAAACTATGACCAGCCAACATGACCAACCCCTATCTAGTATAAATAGGTCTTCATTCAGTCTTCAGTGTGCTAAGAGCTTTCCTCCTCAGCCCTAGGAGTACCCTTGCCTTCAGCCTAGATTGAACTCCTGCTCCTTGGTAGTTGGTGTCTTCTTGCAACCCTTCTTGAAGCCCATCTAGTAGCCCTAGGCGCAGCCATCAGACCCCTTCAGCCAGCAGCCAACAGTCCTTTTAATGCAGAAGTTCAGCTCTTCAATCCCCTGCAGACCTAGGTGCAGCATACAGTCCATAGGCGCCTGCAGTCAGCACTCTTGCAAGCCTCAGATCAGCATCAACCTCTGCGTTTGTGCATACAGCATAACCAGCAGGTACACAGACCAGTACAGCCCTGCGTTTGCAGATATCCAGCCTTGTAAACTTGTGTTTCAGTCATACAACAGGTGTAGATCTGCGTTACAACCCTACAGACCTGCGTTTGTAGATTCCCAGCAGTTTCAGCCTTGATTCATCAGTCTACAACAGTATTATGCCTTCTGTGCATCATCCATACATGCTACAGTCATCTGGTGAAGGTAACATATCATTCATAAGCATTTTCAGCATAGTTACATAGCTTAGAACAGTCCACCGCAGTCCTTTCTCAGCCTCAGGTGTGCAGCCCTTCCTCATGCCCTTGGGAAGAGTGCATAGGCTCGAGATCACTTCATTGAGGTGTTTCTACAGCCGTGTACAGTTCAGCAAGGCTTCCGATCCTCCGAGATCTTGCGTTTGGCTTATCTACAATCCACATTCATTCTCTCTAAAGTAATAAAGCAAATACTATCTAGTTATCGGGATAGGGGGCCCTTCAGTGGGTAATTTGGGACCCAATCTGTTGTACAGTTCTCATATATCTCTCTCTCATCTCTTTAAAGTTTGAAGTATTAAAGTGGATTGCTAAACTCACGAAACTCAGGATACAAAAGACGGTGTGAGCATTTGTGTGACACGATCCTTCCAATACAAAGACTTCCGTTGCATATCACATTGGTATCAGATTCAGATTGTCCACACACCGTATCCTAGCGTGGGGGCATCCTTGGATGGTTAGATTGCGTTATGGCACGACCACCGACTTCAGCATCATGTCTACAGAAGAGAGTACTCATAAGCCGGAAGACGTCTCCCCCGAAGGAGACCATGTTCTTCCGCCTACAGCAGACACCATAGCTCTTCTTAGAGCTCAGAACCAGCTGCTCATGGAGCCTCTCCAACTCTTGGAGGCAGTAGCAGCACGTCCTTCTCCGCCTCCAGCAGCACCCGTCTACATCTCCCTCTTCTTTCAGATGGAACAACAAAGGAGAGAGGATGAGGCCCGAAGGAAAGAAGAAAAAGCAGAAAGACGGGACTATGAGGAAGTCCAACGCAGCATCCACGAAGACCGGCGTCAAGCTGAACTCGCCACTCGGGAACACCAACGTGAGCTTGATCGAGAACGTATGTTACTCGAGCACCAACAGGAAAAGGAGGCCATACACTTGAGGTATCAGCAGCTCTCCTCAGTCTCCCCAGTCATAGGTGTCACCAGGCAGCAGTCCGCAGCAACATCAACCACCATCATTCGTAGTCAACCAAACTTCAGTAAGTATGATGGTAAGTGTGATCATTCATCAGTTAATCAATTTATTCATCAGTTTAATGCTCATTTTCCATTAGCTAGGATCACAGACCCACAAGATAAAGTCCACTTAGCGGCTCCCCATCTCACTGGTGAGGCAGTCACTTGGTGGCAGCATTGGTCTAGTATTCATACAGACCAGGCCACAGGAGTCATAGCCTTTGATTGGGACATCTTTGTCCATGACCTGAAGACCAGATTTCACCCGCCCCAATACATGACCGGTCTGAAATATGAGTTCTATGGACTCAAACAAAACGGATCCCCAGTGCTTCAGTTTTCCGGTAAGGTTATTACTTTAGCACAGCAATTAGGATTATCTGCGCGAGCTAAGATGGAGCAATTCATTCGAGGATTGGACTCCAATATTTGGTTCATAGTTCATAACTTTAAACCAAGTACATATAACTGGGCTCTGACTCTCGCTCAGAATGAAGAAATGAAGCTAAACGGAGGCAAGCCCAAGCAGTCATCTGAAACCGGCCTTCAGAAATCTGACGCGCGGTGGAACAAACACTCGCACACAAAACACTTCATCACCCATGAGAACCTGGAAAAGTAAAACAAACAGGGGAGCTAGAATGCTCCTGCAAATAATACAAGGACACCGATTGGCCCCAAAACGCAGTGGTGCCCCTTGCGGTATTTCTTTACTTGATCAAATAAGAGTACAAAGTACAACTTGTCGAATCCTTTACCAATAGGATCCCTTTTTGCTTTTCACCCAGGACTTTTCCCAATAAGATCTCTCGCTTAGTACATCAAAGCATTCTATAGAGAAGGCACACCTGTACGACACCTCCCTGCTTGAAAAGGTCTTTCTCCATCTCAACTATGGATCTCACGAACCCTTTCCCAGACAGCAATACGGCTGTACCAAACGATATGTCATTCCTATAGTTACGACTTGCATGTAACCTCGAGAAAAACCAAAACCTGTTCACATGAATCCAGAGACATACTTTCCTCATGAAACCAAAGACCTGTATCTAATAAACCATTAACCTGTATCCCATAAACCATAGGCCTGTTTCCTCGATACCAAAGTCTTGCTTCTTCTCAAAAGACCAATGTCCTATTTCCATGACAAATAAATTCTCAGATCATGATTGCCAAAACCTAGAGAGAGAAAGATAGAAGACGTGTCAAGCAATCCTTGAATACACATAAGTCCAAGACGAAGAGTAACAACACATCTCTTCCAAGAACATCATCCTGTGCATATGTAGCTTGATCCTTTGCATCCTAATCTCGTAAATAAAACCTGCTTGCGAAGAGAGAGAGAGAGACCCCTTGGCTGTTAGCCCCTCGGTGCCTCCTTGAGCTCACCTTCTTCCCAGAGAGAGATTCATAGAGACCCGCGCTGACTGCTTCCACACATGCAGCCACCTGGCGTAGAGTGCCTCCCATCTGACACTCATCTGGCTGCCCAATTGTCTGCAGAGAAACTCCTGCGCGCCTGACGCCTGCCTAGCTGCCCATTGCTGACAGTAGCCCTTAGATATAGTTGCCTAGTCGCTTTACACCAGTAATAACCCATGCTCAACCACCTAATCACCTGCTTTACTGCCCATGCATAATAGCACCTGCCTGGAGCCTAGGTGCAGCAGCGCCCTGCTTGTGGACCATGCACATCAGCACCCTGTCAGCGCCCAACAGCAACAGCAGTCGCTTCCAGCAACAGCACCCGGTGGCAGTAGTTCCCGGCAGTGGTGGCAGCAGTACCCGGTGGTGATAGCAACAGCAACACATGGCGGCAGTCCTCATGCGCAACAGCAGCAACACCTTAGCAGCGGCGGCGGTGGCGGCAGTGGCAGCTCTGCACCCGACGACGGCGGCTGCATCAAACGGCGGCGGCGGCGGTACTCGACAACGGCAGCGGTGGCGGCGGCGGCCGCGGTACCCGACGGTGGCAACGGTGGTGGCATACGTGACTGCGACTACGACTGTACCTGTACCTGTACCCGACGACAGCGACACTACCCGATGGCGGCTCTGAACCCGACGGCGACGACTGTACCCGACAGCGACAGCGGCGCGTAGACCATCGGCCACCCTGAAGATCCATACAGCGATCTCCCACGGCTTCACCACCACCCTGCCCCCTTGAATCTCCACCACCTTCCCTTATATAAAGAAAGGATGCGTTTTTCATAAAAACGCCAAAAAGCAAAGTATTAAAAGCACATGCTTTTCAAATAATAATATTATTTTATTTTTTTGTAATCATCAAAGGTTTTAAAAACCTTTTAACTTTTAAAGTTTCTTTTTGTCCCCTTTCACACTTGGGCTGGCCTCCAACATGGGTTTCCTTTTCACATCTAACTGATGCATGTCCACACTGTGCGTCCTGTGCCCGTGCCCGTGCCCATGCCCACCTGCTCGTTGTCCAAAGGGAAAAACACAGGGTCGTAACATACCCCCCTCTTGAAAAATAGCAAGCGTCCTTGATTGCAGTCGATAACACAGTAAGCATCCAATGAAGAAAGAGTCCCCATATGACCAAAAGCAATGCCCCTCCAGTGCATCTGGGTGATGAAACAATCATCCTGAACAATAAGGCCACACTGTCACATCGAAGTGACAAACAACTCTTGCTTGTTCCTTCAGAACCTGCAGCAAAAGTCTAAAACCAAGTGGAAACACGTAACCTGTGTTAGCCAAAAAACAAAACCATGCATCATTCTACATATGACAAACATATGCATGACACATATATGCATTTGCAAACAATATGCTCCTCTAGATGCTCTACCCACTCCATAATAACAGTCTCAGGGTTGCTCGCAAGTCTTACTTTTTTTTTTTGTATAGCTTCATGTCATTAATTACAGGTGGGAAACCTCAAAACGAGGAAAACCCACCAAAAAGACCATATACAAGGGAGACTACTAGAGTGTTCACTATGTTCAGTGTGAACATAGTTAAACATCTAAAAACAATCTGTAAAAAGAGCGTACAGAGATGAGTCAATCTCATGAAGAGAGAGACAGTCATATAAAGATTGCTGAAGAGAGGAACGGAAGAATGAGTAAGCATCGAAATAAGGCCTAGCAAAAACTATCCTGTTGCGAGACTGCCAAGTAGTCCATAAAGCCCAGTAGCGAACCCAATCAAAGAAGACTTTATAGGATCTAAGGGGTGAAGGGAGAAGACCGAAGATCCAAAAGTATTTCCCAAAGGGTGCCTGTCGGAAGCGGGCTCTCAAACGTGCAGCAATCCGATCCAATAAAGTCCTGGTCAGAGGACAACTCCACAAAAGATGAAAGACTGTCTCTTGAGAAGCACCACAACTATGACAAGTTGAAGGTGCCAAAAGTCGCCTAGCCAAGAAAAGGCCATCTGGCAAGACTCCAATCAAGCATCTCCATAAAAAAAGTCTACTTTTCAAAGGAAGACTGCATTTCCAAAGAGAATGAAGCCGTTGTTTCCACCAACCCTAACTTTTATGAAGATGCCAAATCTGATTCGCATGTTCTTGAACCCAAGGGGCAGGCAACAAGAGATGATATATCGAATGAACCGAAAGTTTAGCCATTGATAAAGGGCCTCGTGCAGGTTGTTCTCTTCTAAGGCTCCAATCAACCAAACGATCAGAACGATCCAAATCTGCAATTGGTTCAAAAGGAGCAAGAAGCTCTCGAATAAGCTGCCAGATTGATCTATAATGCATCCCCAGACCAAATTTTCTAGCGGCAACCACAAAAGAAAGCACATGGCCACCAGCATCCAAAACATCACCAATAAGATAAACTCCTTTCTTTGAAAGGAAATATGCCTTCCTAGGCTCTCGTAGAGCCAAGGGTACATCAAAAGCCTTTGACCAATGAATACTCTCAAGGCGAAGCGAAGAAGATTGCGCATTAAGCCTGGGATTCCAAAAAAGATATTGCGTAACCTGTTTCCAGGCAAAAATTAACTTAGATGAAAGAGGGCAGCCGACAATTTTTCCATCGAAATGGCTGAAAATTGCATCCCAATACGTAACAGTCCACTTTCCAAAAGCAGGTGAAGACATAGACATACACATATGACCCAACATAATAGCCCATGGCTGGCGCTAATGTACAAATTCCAACAGCAAAGTGGATTTACGAGCAAGCACATGAAAATGAATATTCAACATGTTCAAGCCACCATGTATCTTTGGAGAACACATCTTTGGCATTGACAAAAGACGAAGACCCTTTTTACGATGTTGAGTTTTCCACACAATTGCCATTGCCAGAGACATAAATCGATCTATATCAGCTTTCCTCCACATAATCAATGGAAGAAAGAACTGTATGTAAGCCATTACAATAGCCTGCACTATCCTGAGACGTACATGAAGAGGCCAAGTGGAAAGCTGCCAATAATCAATTTTGCGATTCAATTTTAGCATAACCCATTGAATCATTTGTGAAGATGATAGCTGCCAACCCAAAGGGTAACCCAAATGACGAACGATATGTCCACCAGGAGGTCTTCCACCGGGCCACAATACATGACGCAATTGCTGTACGTTAAGTGCAAGCAAGGTAGACTTATGGAAATTCACTTTCAAACCAGCAACCAGACCAAAAAGTTCCAAAGCCTCCATTAATCTCTGAAGATCTTGTTGCGTATTCTTGGGCATAAAAAAAGAATCATCAGCATAAGCCTGAGCCAGGAAAGTATGCCCAGCAGGAAGCTATAAGCCATGCAATTCATCAGTAGCTTGCAAAAAATCCAAGTAGCAAAGAAAAGGATGTGTGGCAATAGCAAACAACAAGGAACTAAGCGGACAACCCTGGCGAACTGAACGTCCCAATTTCCAAGAATCCGATAGAGAAGAGCTCAAAATCAAAGAAGCATCACTGTCATTATAGAGCCAATACACAATATTTTGCCACTTCGCACCGAAACCAAGATAACTCATAGTCATAGCTATATAGTCCCAATGCACAGAATCAAAAGCTTTCTCGATATCAACCTGCAAAATGAGTACATCCTGCTTAGTGTATTTGGCATATTCAATGGCAATATAAGCATTGGCCAAATTATCATTAATTTGCCTCCGAGGCACAAAACCATATTGCGCAGGATGCAAACCATCATGTAAAAATCCTTTAATACGATTTGCCAACATCTTAGTCAGAAGCTTATAGATGGCAGGCATAAGAGTAATGGGCCTCCAATCAGAAAAAGCTTCACAAAGATCCCGTTTAGGGAAAAGCTTAATCAATCCTTCTTTCCAAGAAGATGGTAGTACATCATTTGCCCAAGCTTCATTGATCATATACAGCAATGATTGTTCCAGCTGAGGCCAAAAAGCATGGAAAAATTCCACTGTCAATCCATCCCATCCGGGAGATTTCCATCGACCCATTGAACGTAAAGCATCTTTAAGTTCAATATCAGTGAACGGAGATTCTAATTCCAAAGCATCCTGTGGAGAAATGATGGGCCGAACATGATGCAATAAAGCATAACGAGCATTAAGTATGTCAGATGAAGTAGTTGGCGGTTTAGCAAAAAGAGCTGCAAAATGCTGACTAGCAATATATGAGAGCTCCAACAAAGAATGAGTCCATTGACCATCAGATTTTTTCACCCTTCTGATGCATTCCTTTTGTCTTGAAGCATGTAGATTTTTGAAAAAAATCTTTGGAAGAGCAACCCTTATCTATGATAGCTCGATGTCGCGAACGTGTCAACCATTTTTGCAATTTTCTCTGATCATTTAGCATGAGGAAATGCTTAGCCTGCATTAAAGATTCTTGTTCATTAGTATTTAAAACCCGAAACTGAGCAAGATCAGCCTTAGATTGACATGTTTCTTTAGCCTGCAAGATCCGATCCCGCAAGTCGGCCATGTAATAACGACCATAATCACAGATCACAGCCTACATGCGCTGAACAAATTGAAACCAAGCAATGTCAATATCCTCATGCATTTGCAGGGGCAAAGGCTCAATGGCTTGCAAAACCATTTCCTTGAAATCAGCATGCACAAGATAACTGTTGTTTAAAAGCAACAGCCTATGTTTCTGAAGAATAGAGACATCTTGTGGCATATCAAAATAAAGGCCTAACCATAAAGGAGAATGATCAGAGAGTAACATGGAACGATCAATCCATAGTTTGCAAACAAAATCATCGTATTGGTCAGCATGTAACAAGTACCAGCGATCCAGATGTGTCCAGATATGTGGAAAAGCATTGTGATTAAAAGTAAACCCTTGCAAACGAGGGAATACATGCTGCCATAGGTCCAAAATATTGCAGGAAGAGAGCAAATCATTCCATGTTCTGTGTTCAACTCCAAGCATATGAGTTCTTCCAGTGGAATTAAATTCAGGAGATGGAGCATTATTAAAATCTCCACAAAGGAATGCATTATGGAGCCAGGGATAAGCCAACATTTGTGACCATATATTTGCCCTGTCAGCTGAGCTTTGTGGTGCATAAACTGCTGCAAATTCATAAATTTGTCCATACAATAAACATTGAATGACCATCCATCTGCCAGCAGAATCATTGTAGGCCAACATTGGTTGCAAATCATGCTTAACAAGCATAAAAACTCCGGAGTAATGCTGAGTGCCCGCATAAAATATATCATAACCAGCAAAGTGACCTGATTGATCCACTAAGGTATGCTGATTGTGTTCTTGCACACACACAAGATGAGGTTGCATTTTATGTACATAGTGCCAAAACAACCTAAATTTACTAGGATCACAAAGTCCTCTAATATTGTACGAAAGACATTTTATTGCAGCATCAAACATCAAATCTCTACAAAGGTATATACAGTGAACAGCCAGCAAAATCAATGCTGCATAACAACAACTGAATCAGGGAGAGAGAGAGACTCATGCATATTCGTATCAACACACATATCCAAAGCATTTACATCGACATCCATACTCGAGGAAGCACCTCGAACTACATCCGACCATATTCTAGAAAGCATAGTCGATGAAGTGGAAGACTGTGCAATAGTGGCAGATGCAGTCCAATTACGTGAAGGAACGGGAGCACGACGAACCATAGTAGCTTTTTTCGGAGTTTTCCATTCAACCGTAGATATTTTATCTTTTCCTTTATCCTTAGGTTGATTAGGCACTGCCAAAGAAGAAACAACTTGTGGAATAACTTTATGGGAGGTACAGCAGATAACGGCGGAGGATGCAGCAGAGAAGGACATTCAGAAGCCATATGCCCAAACTTATGACAAGTGAAACAAGCACCTGCAAAGACTCCCCAATTTAATTTGAAGTAACGTGCACCCATGCCACGCACATTTTCTACTTCAACAGCAATTGCAGGTGGTTGCTCATGGTCCGTATCCCACAAGATGCAAAATCTGTTTTTGTTTCCTGTAGGACGAGGTGCACAAACCACTTTGCCCAGAGTGGCTGCTATACCTGGCAAATGTTCCCTCAAATATTCCGGAAAATCCACGACCTCGACCCAAACAGGACAACGATGCCTAATCAAGGACTGATAGTCCTTGGTCGGGGACCAAGGTAACACATGTACCAACTGTAGACCAAACATAAGGGGAGAAGTTTCAAGCATCTGCTGCTTATATTGACCATCAGACAATAATACATCATAAAAACCCCTTGCTGCAAAGTGAACTCCATCTGCAAAGGGTCCACCTAGAATGGACTGAATCCATTGAGCTACTTCTTGCGCAGAAGGCATTTTACCTGGAAAGAAGAGAATAATCCCTTTCTCTGAGTATCTACGCAGAGGAGACACAATCGTCGGCAATTTAATCTTGTAACTGAAAGAAGGCGGCGGGTCCTTCCATTTGACACGACTGTCTACAAAGTCCTCACATAAAGCCTCATATACAAACTGTGCATCCGACGAATCTTGCTTAATCATGGTGACAGATTCAATTGCAGCATGCTGCCTCTTGTTACTGTCTGCAGCATTATCCCGGCGAGCATAGGTCACAATAGTCTCAAGACATAATTGCAAGAGTAAAGTCTGTACAACACTGCTAAAGAACTTTTTTTTTTTGAAAGCTGTATGCTGTATACAGGAGCCTTTAAAATTTCTGCTGATGCGAATCAAAAAGAAAGCTCTGTTTACTGGAATACTGAAACTGGCTTCTGCTGATGTGAATCAAAAAAAAGCTCTATACACTGGAATTGTGAAACTGACTTCGAACTCTAGAAAATCTGCAGATGCGAACTAAACCTGAAAAGGAAGGCGAAACTGCACGGGAAGAGAGGATGGCGTGCGAAGATCTCAGCGACACACACACACACACACACACATACACATACTCACAGAGAGTAGGAGGAGGGAGAGGCGAGATTGCAGGCTCACAGACAGTTGTGTCACAGGCGAGCAGAATCGAAAGGAGACGCAGGCGAGGACAGTCGTCGCAGGAATCGCAGGCGAACAGAGTCGCAGGCTCTTGCTCGCAAGTCTCACACCCATGGGCATCCACGACTGGAGGTACAACATGAGCATATGAAAGCACTCAATGCATCCAAACACTACATCCACTAGGTACTTCCCACATATGTCCCTTTTGATGCTTTACCCACTCTGCACATGGCCATCCTGCAGGAGCCACACTCAGTGATACACCATGAACATGGTAAAGTACCTGATGTATCATACCAACATACATGCATCTCATCCTGACATATCCAGAGTATTACCCAATGTATTCTCAAGGGTACCAGGATCCAATGGCAACAGAATACCATAATACCTCGGAAAGTGTATAAATACATGCACAAATAGAGTTCAATCCATATATGAACCAAACCAACTCTAGGACTGCTCGCAAGACTTATGCCCTTCACTTCATAGAGTCTCGAAGTGTTAGCTCAGGTTGCTGCGGACTTTGAGCTCAACCAAACCATGCCCTTCCAAAGGAGACCAACTCCACAAATAGCATCATCTCAATATCCAATTGACCAATCCTGTGGTCAAGAACAGCCAGAACCAAATGACAAAGATCAACATCCCAATCTTCCGCAGTCATACCTTAGTTCCAAAGGCAAAAACCATCCATAGTTGCAATTATAGTTCAAGGTGCGGCCGATTGTGAACCATACCCAACTTTACCATCTCATGTGACTAGTACACAATATCATAGAAGTCCCATAAGCAGATGTACTGTCAGCCTCACTACCTCAGGTGAATACAAAGATGTCACCAAGCGACTTCTAGATGAAAAACTGAGCCTGTCTGTAACAAGGGAGCGGAGGTGCTACCCCCCTCTTGAGCATCAGGCAATGCTCCAGACCTATGCCCTACTGAACCTGAATGAGCCGTCACAAGAGTCGGCTCCAACTCAAAGGCATCAAGATAAAGCTGCAATACCTGAGGTGAATCTGCGAAGTCACCCTCCTCCATCCACTTCGCACCCATCGGTGAATAGTTCTTTAAACTTCACAAGATAGCGACACGAAACTTTGCCTCATACCTTTCTTTCCTTATGTGCCAGTATCTGCTCTGGAATAAGAACCTCATCAAGTTCCTCTGCTTCCAACTGAGCCTCATCTGATACATCCACAGGCACCCAGAACCTGCTTGTACTCCATCCAAGTGGTAAGCACAAGTTCCAATGAAGCATAGTAGATCACCACTGCTAGACATAGAAAGAAGCTACCTTCCGAACCCCATGCAGCCTCTGTGAAGATACCACCAGTGACAAAGTGTTAAAAGCCATAGGCTTCAACCCAAGTTTTGCACCATAACACTTCAACTACTTCTTGCTCCTGGCTGACTACTTCCTGTCCTTGGTGTCTATCTCCTGAGCTTCATCCTTAGCTTTTGCTCTTCACCTCGTATAGGCAAAGACACACAATCCTGCACTTCCTTTTCACTTTCCACATGTTGAAGCTTTTGATGTGACAACCACGGGCTCGCCTCCTTGAGAAAGTCGACGATATCCCGGTAATGGAACCATGAAACCGTCCTTCAGAAATCTGACGAGCCGTGGAACAAACACTCTTACACAAAACACTTCATCACCCATGAGAACCTGGAAAAGTAAAACAAACAGGGGAGCTAGAATGCTCCTGCACATAATACAAGGACACCGATTGGTCCCAAAACGCAGCGACGCCCCTTGCGGTATTTCTTTACTTGATCAAATAAGAGTACAAAGTACAACTTGTCGAATCCTTTACCAATAGGATCCCTTTTTGCTTTTCACCCAGGACTTTTCCCAATAAGATCTCTCGCTTAGTACATCAAAGCATTCTATAGAGAAGGCACACCTGTACGACACCTCCCTGCTTGAAAAGGTCTTTCTCCATCTCAACTATGGATCTCGCGAACCCTTTCCCAGACAGCAGTACGGCTGTACCAAACCATATGTCCTTCCTATATAGTTAGATGAGTGATGGACTGGCATAGCTATCGTTGTTGCTTCAGCATGTAACCTCGAGAAAAACGAAAACCTATTCACATGAATCCAGAGACATACTTTCCTCATGAAACCAAAGACCTATATCTGATAAACCATAAGACCTGTATCCCATAAACCATAGGCCTGTTTCCTCGATACCAAAGTCTTGCTTCTTCTCGAAAGACCAATGTCCTGTTTCCATGACAGATAAATCCTCAGATCATGGTTGCCATCATCCTGTGCATATGTAGCTTGATCCTCTGCATCCTAATCTCGTAAATAAAACCTGCTTGCGAAGAGAGAGAGAGAGAGAGAGAGAGAGAGAGAGAGAGAGAGACCCCTTGGCTGTTAGCCCCTCGGTACCTCCTTCTTCCAAGAGAGATTCATAGAGACCAACGCTGACTGCTTCCAAACATGCAGCCACCTGGCGTAGAGTGCCTCCCATCTGACACTCGTCTGGCTGCCCAATTGTCTGCAGAGAAACTCCTGCCTAACGCCTGCCTAGCTGCCCATTGCTAACAGTAGCCCTTCGATATAGTTGCCTGGTCGCTTTACACCGGTAATAACCCATGCTCAACCACCTGATCACCTGCTTTACTGCCCATGCATAACAGCACCTGCCTGGAGCCTAGGTGCAGTAGCGCCCTGCTTGTGGACCATGCACATCAGCCCCTGTCAACGCCCAACAGCAGCAACAGTCGCTTCCAGCAAAAGCACCCAGCGGTGGTGGCAGCAGTTCCCGACGGTGGTGGCAGCAGTACCCGGTGGTGATAGCAGCAGCAACAGATGGTGGCAACCCTCATGCGCAGCAACAGCAGCACCTTAGCAGCGGCAGTGGTACTCAGGAGAATTGGCAGCTCTGCACCCGACGACGGCGGTGGTACCTGGCGGCGGTACCCGACGGCAGCGGCAGGGCGGTGGCACTCGACTGCGGCGGCAGTACATGGTGGCAGCAGCGGTGGCGGTAGTACCTGGCGACGGCGGTGGCATACCCGACGGCGGCTATACCTGTACCCGGCGGCAGCAGTAGTACCCAATGGCGGCTCTGAACCCGACGGCGGCGGCTGTACCCGAGAGTGACAGCGGCGCATAGACCATCGGCCACCCTGAAGATCCATACGGCGATCTCCCACGGCTTCACCACCACCCTGCCCCCTCGAATCTCCGCCACCTTCCCTTATATAAAGAAAGGATGCGTTTTTCATAAAAACGCCAAAAAGCAAAGTATTAAAAACACATGCTTTTCAAATAATAATATTTTTTTTAAATCATCTAAGGTTTTAAAAACCTTATAACTTTTAAAGTTCCTTTTTGTCCCCTTTCACACTTGGGCGGGCCTCCAACATGGGTTTCTTCTCACATCTAACTGATGCATGTCCACACTGTACGTCTTGTGCATGTGCCCGTGCCCGTGCCCGTGCCCACCTGCTCATTGTCCAGAGGGAAAAACACAGGGTCGTAACATCATCTCAGTCCAGTACCAAACCCCAGCAGCAACAATCAGCTGCTCAGACAGAAAAACTTAAAAGGTAATGCTTCTTCTAAAGATGCTAAGAAGGACGGCAATAATAGCTCGAGTTCAGGGGGTAAGAAAGATAAAGAATCTAAACCTAAGAAAACCCGTAATGAAAAGGCTAAAGTGGGCATTACTAGAGGTTATCTTCCTCCAGAGGAGCAAAGGAAGTACCAATCAGAAAATAGATGTTTTTTTTGTCATATTATAGGGCATGGTAAGAAGGATTGCCACAAATGGCAAGCGGCACAAGCCACCAAAGCTCCTTCTACCACAGTTGCCACAGCCTCCCCAGCTCCTCCAGCCCCGCCTACTACCTCAAATGCAGTTCAACTTTTACGTTCTATGCATCCTATGCCATCCGTGGTATTTGATGCTAAGCATGAGGGTGAGAGCGATGCTACTCAGAAGAGCCTCATCCAAGCTTATGGCTCTACCCAGGGCCAACAGTTTGTAGTCCTTTTCGATATGGGTGGTTCTGAAGACGCCATCTCTCCCCAGTTGGCTAATAAATTGAAATGCACATTATTCTGGATGTGGATGGATTTACACCTGATCTTCGCACCCACATTTCCCAGGAGGCACAGCAATTTGCCTTTGAAGTTCACAAGGCCTCATTTCAACGAGATTTCATCGTCTCACCTCTGTTGGGGTGTGACATGATTTTAGGAATTCAGTGGTTCCCTCAGTATGAGCCTATTCCCGTTTGGAGGCGGGACACTTTTACTATTTGTAAAGGTTTTCCTGAGCCTGTCATGATTCGTGGGGATAGAAGCATTCTTGGCATCCCATTGATTTCGCATCTCCAGGCCAGACGAGCTATCCGCAAGGGAGCAGAAGAAGCACTCCTTTATGTTCGTGCTCAAACAGCATCCGTTACATCTTCAGTCCCTCAGTTAGCATACCTCCTATCCAGACATCAGGACATTATGCTTAGAGACAATCTCCCGCCCAGTCTCCCACCCTCTCCCCCTGAGGACCATCACATTGATTTGGTCCCTGGATCAGATCCTCCTAGCAGGTTTCCCGATCGTCTTTCCAAGACTTTAGAGAGCGAGTTAGAAAAGCAGTTATCTGAGCTTCTCCAAGCCGAATTCATTCGGCCTTCTTCCTCCCCATTTGCTGCACCTATCCTATTTGTCCAAAAGAAGGACAAGTCTACACGCCTTTGTGTAGACTACAAGGCATTAAACAAACTCACTATCAAGAATAAGTTTCCTATGCCAAGGATAGAATACATTTTGGAGCGCTTAGACGGTGCTAAGTTTTTCACTAAGATCGACCACAAGAGTGGTTGGTCCGCATTTTTGAAGCTGACATTCCCAAAAAAGCTTTTCGGACAGAGCGTAGTCATGCCTTTTGGGCTTACAAATGCACCCGCAACCTTCAATAAGATGATGTCTAGGATTTTCGCAGTCCATATCGAAAAGTGTGTTTTCATATTCCTTGATGACATACTAGTCTTCTCAGCCACTGTAAAGCAGCATGAGAAAGATGTGGAGAAAGTCTTGCAACTTTTGCGAGATAGTCAGCTCTACATAAACGCCAAAAAGTCTGTCTTTGGTGTTAAGGAAGTTCAGTGTTTGGGCTACATCATCGGTTCCGATGGGATTAGACTGGATCCATCAAAGGTTCAGGAGATCTTAGATTGGGATATTCCTAAGACCGCCCAAGAAATCCGCTCATTCGTAGGTCTTTGTCAGGCCTATAGTACCCATGTCCATCAGTTTTCCAACCTTGCAGCACCTCTTACCAACTTGCTCAAGGGGGTGAAGACTCGCAAGCAGAAAGTCTCAGTTACAAGCAAGGCGCTTGATGCATTCCGTGCACTCCAGAAAGCTGCCTTAGAAGCACCTGTATTAAAGTTAGCATCATGGGACGAACCTTTCGAGGTCATCACCGATGCCAACAATGTAGCCATAGGTGCAGTCCTCCAGCAAGACAATACACCCGTGGCATATTACGGTAGAAAGTTGGATGTCACCGAAAAGAATTATTTAGTATATGACAAAGAGCTTTTGGGTGTGATCACAGCGCTCAAGCATTGGAAGCCTTTTCTTTATGGACAGGCTTTCACAGTGAAAACAAACCACCAAGCACTTAAGTGGCTTTAGACTATGCCAAGTGCCCAATGGAGTGATCGACAAGCTAGGTGGAGTCAAATCTTCCAACAGTTTGGAGGTATGATTGAATACATCCCTAGTAAGCATAACCCAGTAGCAGATGCTCTTAGTCGAAAGTCCAGCATCCAGGCAGTCCAAGAATCTACCATTCTCGAAATCACGGGGAAGGACTTAGATAGTATGAAAGACCAATATATCGACTCCCCTGAGTTTGGTACTCAATACAGTTTGGCCCTCAATTCTGAGCCTGGCCACTATTCAGTACAGAACGGTTGGTTGTTCTACAAGAGCCGTCTCTATGTTACTCGAGAAAAGTGTTCCGCTCTTCTCCACGATAACCATGACTCCTTAGTTGGAGAACATAAGGGTATCAACAGTACCCTCGAGAAATTAGAACGGTCCTTTTATTGGCCAAAGATGAGGCGTGATGTCTATGCACATATACAAGCCTGTAAGATTTGTCAAAAAGTCAAGGTTTCCCATACAAAGAAGGCAGGTTTACTTCAACCTTTGCCTATCCCCGACGGACCTTTCATCAACATATCTATGGACTTTGTAGGGCCTCTACCAGCATCCACCGCATCCCGGAACACTCAGTGTTTTACCATTGTGGATCGCTTTAGTAAATTTTGCATGCTCATCCCATGCAAGCATACGGCCACAGCCGAGGATGTAGCCCGTCTGTTTCTCAAGCATTGGTATCCAGTTTGTGGTTTGCCTAGCACCATAACATCAGATAGAGATTCCAAGTTTGCCTCGCATTTTTGGAGAGCATTATTTGAAAACTTCGGAACTAAGTTGCAATTGTCTAGTGCATTCCATCCGCAGACAGATGGCCAAACAAAAATTTATAACCAGTTGGCCTTTGATGTTCTTAAGTCACACTGTCATGACCAGCAGTCCAAATGGGAACATTATCTTCCATTGGTCCAAGCTATCTTAAATGACACTCATTCATCCAATGTCGAACGGACTCCATATGAAGAATCCTTTGGTCGCCGTTTTTCTTCTCTTTTGACAAGAATGGTGTCTTCATCTTTAGAGGCTAATAAAACCACGGAAGCATTTTCCGAGATCATTGAGTCAGTCAAAGGACTGCTTGACCAAAGCTCAGGAAGCATATGGCAAACAGGCAAATAAGTCTAGACGAGATATCCACTTCAAGAAAGGGGATTGGGTTTATTTGTGTATCATGAGACAGAGATTGAAACAAGTGGGCAACCATTGTCCCCAGCTTTCATTCCGTAGTTTTGGGCCTTTTCCAATAGTTAAGAAGTTAAGTGATGTCTCCATGAAATTAAAGTTGCCTACCAGTTGGACAATGCATGATGTTTTCCATGTTTCTTGGCTAAAACCATATGTTGGTCTAGAAGTGTTTGATGTTTCAGATGAACAGCAGCCAGATGTGGTAGATGAAACAGAAGTTATTGAGCCCGAGCAAATCCTTCTTCATCGATGGAAGCATGGTTCCGATCGACGAATACGTCAGCTCTATACGAAAATCCAAGATCGAGGTACCCACGAAGCCGTATGGCTAGACGAGGAGTTCTTCCAGGAGTACCCCCAGTTGTTGGCGGACTACTTGGAAGCCATGAACTTGCCGCCAAGCTAACAGGAGGGAATGTCACATGCACTCTGCACTCAATGCATAGTGACAAACTAGCTCATCATCAACAGTGCAACATTTGTACATTATTAGAACCTAGTAGGATGATATTTATCGTATGCCGTGACCCCATTGTACATCCTCAATCCAGGATAAGTCAAGCACGAGCTACATAGGTCATTCCTCAGCCTTAGCGGGTCAGTCAATCAGTGAAGTCCCTTAACCCACTTGGAGAGAATCATTCATGCACGTAGAGTCAGTAGAAGCCTTAGGGTTTGCATCAGAAAGCACTCTGCATTTTGCATAATATGCATTCATATGCCTGTGCATCATTTAGAACATCCCACAAGCCTTAGGGAATTTACTAGGATTTATATGGTATTTTTTTCATATTTTATGGTATATATTTAGCATTTAATGTCATTTATAAACATAAAGTTTACTAAATTATGACCAGCCAACCTGACCAAACCCTATCTAGTATAAATAGGCTTGCATAGGGCTTAGTTCTTCATTCAGTCTTCAGTGTGCTAAGAGCTTTCTTCCTCAGCCCTAGGAGTACCCTTGCCTTCAGCCTAGATTGAACTCCTGTTCCTTGGTAGTTGGTGTCTTCTTGCAGCCCTTCTTGAAGCCCATCTAGTAGCCCTAGGCGCAGCCATCAGACCCCTTCAACCAGCAGCCAACAGTCCTTTTAACGCAGCAGTTCAGCTCTTGTGAGGGCAAAAGAGACCAAAGGACCAAATATATGAAAGATCAGAGTAAAACACACAGTATGCAATGGTGATGTGAATATAAAAGATGAAGTCCAGTACAGGAGCTCTATGTGAGACTCCGGATAGGCAGAAAGAACTGTTGTCCCATAAACCGCGATTAACAAAGCTGGAGTGACCTTGATGAAAGCGCCGATATGAGTGCTGAAGCAAACGCCGAAGACCACTTGATGTATACGATGAAGTGAGTCTGATGTAGGGGATGTAGTCCAGCAGCAGTAGATGATGTTAACGCTACAGTTGCCCTGATGAAGGTGACGAAGTCAGCCTGATGATGCAGGAGAACCTGATGTAAGCGGCAAAGGTGTTGCGAAGAGGCTGATGTAGGCACCCAGACCAACAACACTTAACGCTGCTCATAAACTGGCTGCAGGCGATGCAGCGTGCGAATTGGCTATAGGCGATGCAGCGTATGGGATGGCTGCAGGCGATGCAGCGAACGAGATGGCTGTAGGTGATGTGGCGTATGGGCTGGCTGTAGGTGATGCAGCGAATGGGCTGGCTGTAGGCAATGCAACAAACGAACCGGCTGTAGGCGACCTGTGTATCAACTGCAAGAGATAGCGATGTAGTTGTGAGGCGACCCAGGCACAAACGTTGAAGCGCTGATGTGAGGCAAAACACAGATGCGCCTCGTTTACATGGGTTAGTCCTTCGAGAACAAGCGAATGGTCTCATATTTATTTATATGAGAATTGAAGTGGCCAGCATAGAAGTCGGCCCTTTTTGGGCTGCATGTTTCAGGTATATTTTCACACATTCAATCCCCTGCAGACCTAGGCAGGGCATACAGTCCATACGCGCCTGCAGTCAGCACTCTTGCAGGCCTCATATCAGCATCAACCTCTGCGTTTGTGCGTACAACATAACCAACAGGTACACAGACCAGTACAGCCCTACGTTTGCAGATATCCAGCCTTGTAAACTTGCGTTTCAGTCATACAACAGGTGTAGATCTGCGTTACAACCCTACAGACCTGCGTTTGCAGATTCCCAACAGTTTCAGCCTTGATTCATCAGCCTACAACAATATTCTGCCTTCTGTGCATCATCCATACATGCTACAGTCATCTGGTGAAGGTAACATATCATTCATAAGCATTTTCAGCATAGTTACATAGCTTAGAACAGTCCACCGCAGTCCTTTTCAGCATAGTTACATAGCTTAGAACAGTCCACCGCAGTCCTTTCTCAGCCTTAGGTGTGCAGCCCTTCCTCATGCCCTTGGGAAGAGTGCATAGGCTCGAGATCAATTCATTGAGGTGTTTCTACAGCCGTGTACATTTCAGCCAAGCTCCCAATCCTCCGAGATCTTGCGTTTGGCTTATCTATAGTCCACAGTCATTCTCTCTAAAGTAATAAAGCAAATACTATCTCGTTATCGGGATAGGGGGCCCGTCCAGTGGGTAATTCGAGACCCAATCTGGTGTGCAATTCTCATATCTCTCTCTCTCATCTCTTTAAAGTTTGAAGTATTAAACTGGATTGCTAAACTCACGAAACTCGCGATATAGAAGACGGTGTGAGCATTTGTGTGATAGGATCCTTCCAATACAAAGACTTCCGCTGCATATCACAGCAAGCTAGACACCCGAGACCTACTTGTCCGAGGAGATGCTCCACCCAATAGCTTCAAATTCAAGAGATCCTCCATAGATAAAGGAATACCCCTTGGCACGTAATGGATGTGGAAAGCCTCTGCACAATCATAGATGTCAAGGACCCACTTTAATCCCCTCACACCGTATCAACATAGCATTGTCCCATTGACACTTACAAGGATGTTGTTTTCTCTCAGCTCTACTTGGGTCTATATCATGTTTTCTCCATGATTCTGTCACTTCATGGCCACATTGTTACACTCATGATTTTATGGACCCTTCAGGCTTTTGTAGACGTTCATATTTTTTCCTTTCTTTGTGTGTGCATGTGTGCTGTGTGCATGCGTGTGTGTGTGTGTGTGTGTGTGTGTGTGAGAGAAAGAAAGAAAGAAAGAAAGATTTTATTAACGTCTTCCAAAAGACCGAACTCGGCCTATGAGACAAATCGGAGTACCTGTATGAACACGAGAGAGAGAGAGAGAGAGAGAGAGAGAGAGAGAGAGAGAGAGAGACACATAGAAAGATAATAGGCATACAGGAACACATAATTGATAATATGATATATATAATAATCATTTAGTTGAAAGCATTATAATAATATCCACAGAAAGGTGTCGAGAAATGCAAACTCACTTCCTCAAGTGTGTCCGCACCAAACTCCTTTCGCCACCGCAACATGTCCCTCCACATGATTTTAGTTTTCTCTAAGTCAAATTTCCGGGCTTTGAGGAACCTACATCATAAGCACGTGGCCTTATTATAGATGATGAGTTCCAATTTGCATGAGAGCCATACGATAAATGTGAAACTTCAATCCCCACTCCTAGGTTAATAGACATGAATGACCTGATAGTAACACACAGATACACATGCACAAAGGCATTCATGCATGTGCACGCGCACACACACATGAGTTGAGAACTTATGGGGGAAAAATCACAATCATCAAGCCCGATTGCCAAGCCCACACAGTAATGCCTATTCAAATAAAATGTTTGCAATTAGCAACAATCATAGTTTACATGACCGTTGTAATACTACAGTCTGCATGGTACTTGTGTGAAGTCCACAATGACCAAGATCATGAACCTCATCAGTATGATGGAGTGGAATTAACGATTGGTGCAGCTATATCAGAAGGATAGAATTGAGAACATAACTAATGCATCTCATCAACATGATAGGGTCATCTAGATTGACAATTAACAGTAAATGAGCCATAATTTTGACAAGGGATTATGTAGCGCGAACCCCGATTCAAACCTTAAGAGAGTGTGGTAATCATCATGCTTAGCAGGAAGCAAATCTTCAGCCAGCAACTGTTTCCGAAATTCATCTACAGCCTGCTGCTCTTTCAGATCCCGGACATCCTTGATTGTAATGGAGCCACCTCTGCGGGCCCTTCTCCTGGAGAAAGACAACTTGAACTTGGTGATGAGGGCAAGGGCACCCATTTTACTGTTCCTTTTCCTCCTGACATTCTGAGTCTCTGTCCCTGCTCCCCCTCCTTCTCCGACTTCCTGTGACTCTTCTGCAACCACCACTTCATTCTCTATGTCAACCTTTGTCATCAAAAGGGGGGTGGAGATAACATTGTTGGGGGAGCCCTCGTCGTGTGTTTTCTGCTGTGTATCCATTCAGATCCAGCATGAAGGGAATAACATAATACGATTGAAATCTAGGCGAACTGTGTGGTAAAGAGATAAGGGTTGGGGTTTACCCCGGGCGGGGGGGGGGGGGGGCAATTAGGGTTTGCGAAGAGGGTTTGTGATGATAATGAGGATGATGGCATGTGATCCCCTACGGAGAGAGACACGCGCTCTGATCCGATACTCGCTCTGCATTCTAGTCCGATGGGACAGAGCTGCTTGGCAGTGCAGTTTCGAACCTACACGTGCTGACGTGCAGACATACTTTTGCGGGGTGGGTGTTTTGTTTTGACCACCATTAAATAATTTTCGTCGAACAAACAAAGGTACCTACCTTAGGGTATTTTAAAACCTTCCCTCTAATAATCTATTTCTTTTTTTGGAAAATATATATATATATATATTAGTCAACCACATGTACAACATTCATCCTTTTACACAAGAGCTCTTCCAATGATCTATTTCTCTTCTAATAATCTATTTCTATCCTATCTAAATCTAAATAGAAATAATGGATGCTATCGAGACGTGTCTCTCTCTCTCTCTCTCGTTGGATCAGGTTTTCTATTAGTGTAAATCTCTTCCCCTCCCCTCCAGTTCTTTTTGGTTGAGTACTTATAGACCCATGGGATGTTTAATATAACTCTCTCTCTCTCTCTCTGATATTCTAAAACTTACTAATTATGCTGAGGAGGGCAGTGTTGATAGGTGATCATGGCTACTTTCTCCCATCCAAGGTCACATGGTAATATCATATGTCTATACACTAGTGATAGCCATTTTTCCTTTATATCAATGGTATCATTATATCATTCATGGTCTCATAAACACTTGGGGTCTTTTGTAGGCTAACATCTCTCTCTCTCTCTCTCTCTCTCTCTCTCTCTCTCTCTCTCTCAATTTGCGTAGAATTTGATTTTGGAAGCCTCAAAAGACATGCGAAACACGGGTTCCCAACTAGTAATTTAAAAAAGTGCCAGCAATGTTATTTGAATTAGGGGTCCATTAAACCAAGGTCAAAACTCAAGTTGTGTGAGAATAAGCCCATGGACATTAATTTTCGATAGCTACCCTTTGAAGACTTACCTTAAACTATAAAAAACACAAATGAAGTAGTCATTTCAAACAATTAAGCTTAGATAACTAGCCTTTCAATGTACCTTAAACTATAAGTTTTTTTTTACATACCATAGTGCATCTCTCCTTCTTGTTTTATTAGCCTTACAATGTGTTCTAAACAACTAAAACATCTTCAAGCATGAAATGGCCCACCAATATGACATGAATAGAGCATGAGTGTGCTAAAGGTATATATATTATATAATTGTATCTATCATAAGTTTTATTTAGAACACCCCCCAAAAAAAAAAACTTTCTCAATATAGCATTATTTTTTAAGGGAAAAAAAGACATCACCAACCAAAAAAAAATGGCGTCACCAACAAAAGGGTTTAAAAATGTGTTGTAAAGACACTACAATTCACATAGTCCACTTCTACAATATGATGCATTATTTATCACTCAACTTTTTTTAAAAATACAAAATTTTAATTTTTATACTAGCCAAGTTTAAAGGCATTTCTAAAGCTCTTGCTTTTAAAAATAAGCATATGTAAGTGTATCTTGATCATCCCTATAAAATTTACCCTAGCGTTTTGAGTAATGTGCTGTGATCATGAAAAAAAGGCTACTTTCTTATTGTGTGTCTAAATAGTATTAAACATCAAAAGCTTAGAGCCTTTAAAATTAAACTCCATACAATATTTGATCCAACGTTAAAAAAAGATGTGCAATAATTACTACTTTTCCAGCATGGTATCCAAACTATATTATAAATATCAAAATATTCAAGATTCTCTTATGTCAAGAAAACGTTGTGGTGTCAAGAGAAATCTCTCTCTCTCTCTCCTCCAGACCCACCTCTATTCTACCTTGCGTGCCTGCCCCCCGCCGTTGTTGCGCCCTGTTCTTCCCATCCCTGCTCGCGCCGCTACGCTGCTTGCCCTAGCTGCACCCTGTTCTACCCTGCCCGCCCGTTTTGCCGATTGCCTGTTGCTGCCACCTGCCCTACTTTTCCCTTTTCACAGTCATGCGTTGCGCGCACCTTGTTCCCTCCACCTTCCTTAGCCCTATTCCGCCCTCTTTGCACCTCTACATTGCACGCACTCTCCGCCTCCATATTGTCCTACGCATCCTTGCTCAGGCCCCCAAGGCAGCAACATAATCCTCTCTCTCTCTCTATATATATATATATTTTGCTTGCACCGAGATGATGAGATCTTGGAAATGGGAGGCCCTACAGTCAGAACTGAATGCAATCATTAACATGATGGAGAAACATGTGCTCGCATCCCTAGGTGGACGAGCAAAAGACAGGCTGAAAGTTATCAGGGACATCTTGATATGCCAGGAAGATAGACATGATAGGGAAATTAAAGAGCTCAAGAAAGCCCATGCAACCGAGTGAGACCGAAGCCAGAAAGTGGAAAGCACAAGTTGAAGATCTCAAGGAGATTCTACATGTATGCAAAGCATAGATAGAAGAAGAAGGGGAAATTAATCCCTCCCTTGCCTCAGAGGTTGAAAGCCTAAAAAACAAACTGCAAGAAGGTTTAGTGGCCACAAAGAAGGAGATAGAGAAAGGGTGGGCCGCGATGGTTAAGTAAGAAGTAGAGAAAGAATGTTAGAAGTGGTGAGAAAACACCGCACACCCACCCCCATCGTACATAATACCTTGGAAGAGGAGAAGAGGGGGAAGGTCCACACTCTTCATGTGAGGGTGACACGACTACAGGAGGGGGAATCCCCCAAGGCGTACGCTCTAGCCCTCGCAAAAAAACTCAAAGTGGAAGGGAACCCCCTATGTGGACACATGGCATGTGGGACGTGACACCTCACGCGAGTGCCCCCTCATCTTGAAATTCTCAGACCTTGCTAGCCAAGAGGCCTTCATGGACACATGAATAGCTCTTCGAGGGGAGAAGATATACCTAGGGGATGATCTTACCCATAGAGCATAGATGGTAACATGCCCAAGGTGCACATGGCTTGTAAGGTGGGGGAGTGGGTAGCCTACAGGGACAGGCGAGTCATTATCACAGAGTGGCATCCCAAATAGGGACGTGGGATCTATGGGATCATATACACATGAAGATGGTAATTTGGAACTACAATGGGACACTGTGGTCGGACATTGGGGAACTCAGGGAAGTTTTTACAGAGAGGGACATTATCTTCTTCACTAAGACCTACCAAAGCCTAGAGAGAGGGCTACCATGCATTTTAGGCTATGAGAGTGGGCATGCCTATTGAGAGCAAACATGCACGTGGTGGGGTACATGGGTCTAGCGGAGTGGTGGTACTATTCAGGACATATGTACAGTCCATGATCAGCTTAGTTCATAGGGACAGAGGCACGCTTTATGTTGGTGAGGTTGCAACAAGACCGATCTTCTTGATGAGCCATGTTACAGAGGCTAAACTAATGTGAGGATATACTTCTGTTGCTCTCATGGAGAGACAGTGATTCCACGCCCATTTCCAAGATCCGAGGACCAAAATGTGGCTATTTGACACCTTTGTCACTCCAGCACTGATGTAAGGAGCACCCTTTTGGGCACCCGATCTTACAACGGCCAAATGGCCAAAGATAGAGAGGCCTTAGGCCATGATGCTCTCCCGTATGATACGTGGCAAATCATCGGTCCCACATGATTTTATCGTGACAGAGTTTGATGTAGCACCCATAGTAGTAGAGGAACTCTTTCATACAGTCACATACATCTACAGTTGGAGACTCCCAAGGCTCGCCCTACAGTCTATCTGCTCCTAGCAGCAGATGGACACGAGTCATGGTGTAGTCGAGTATGCACCTAGTTCACAAGGTAGGGACTCAAGATACATCACCTCCCCCCACGCCAGTATCACCCATACTCCCCATTCATCAGGCTCTCTTAAGATGATAGGAACTGGATGATCAGATAAGATTTATTAGAACTATATACATAGGATACCTAGATCACAACACATGACCCACTCTCACTCAAATGGCAGTACTACATGGATACTTTTATCTTGAGGCTTACAGAGGATGGTTTCATATACAGATGGCCATATATCTTGACATATACATGTCACATGCCATGCATATTGCAGTGGGTCAGTTTGCGGGTGTCATCGCATCACCTAAGGATATAAATAGGGAGAGCCACGCAGATACCTTGTAAGGAGACAATATGCAGTATGTGCGTTAAGTCAGAGGAGCACTTCATATGCAGGTGCACCGTATATTATGAGATTTAAGGGAGGTTTCATTGTTTCTTTAGAGAGGAGTTTGGACCCTTATCCAGGATCATTGAGGATTACCCAAATCAACTGTGCATGGGCCTCTTCCTACTAGAGCTTCATCGCCACAGAGGCTCACAAATTAGGGAGTCGAGACCCCATGGAAGACATCCACACTGGCCCCAGGTGACCATCACTCAGTTCTTACGACCCACGAGAGGACACCCCACCAGCCATGGATGGCATACCCATAGCCTCATCGACCCACACATTCTCGAGTGCCCAATCCCCCACCATAACCACTCTGGTGTGACTCTAGATCGAGCCACGGCACGTATGTATAGAATAAATCAAAACGATGTAACCCATACTCTCACGCATGTATGGAATCACATGTACATGCAAGGTAAGATACTACCGCTTGGATTTAGAAAGGTGTCCCAACCTAAACCTGTCTAAGAGAAATCATAAATAATGAGAAACCTGGGAATATTAAATTCCATGAATTTATTCCTCATAGCATACATCCCAATATAAACCCATCTAGGAGAAATCATAAATAATGAGAAACGTGGAAATATTAAATTCCATGAATTTACTCCTCATAACACACACACACATACACATACAACCACTAACACACGCACACACTGTGCGTATATATACAGAGATTGGAAGAGAGGGAGAGAGAGTATATACATAACTATATATATGTATACATACATACATACAACATACATATAAGTATGTATGTATGTATACACACACACATACATACATACGTACACACACACACACACATACATATAGGGGGGAGAGATAGAGAGAGAGAGAGAGAGTGCATGTGTGTGTGTGTGTGTGTGTGTGTGTGTGTGTGTGTGTGTAGAGCTCTCTCTCTCTCTCTCTCTCCCTCTCTCTCTCTCTCTTTGTATACAGAGAAAGAGCTCCCTCTCTGTCTCTCTCTCTCTCTCTCTTTGTATACAGAGAAAGAGCTCCCTCTCTGTCTCTCTCGGTATATATATACCGAGAGAGACAGAGAGGGAGCTCTTTCTCTGTATACAAAGCTCTCTCTCTCTCTCTCTCTCTCTCTCTCTCTCTCTCTCTTTGTATATAGAGAAAGAGCTCCCTCTCTGTCTCTCTCGGTATATATATATATATATATATATATATATATATATATATAGAGAGAGAGAGAGAGAGAGAGAGAGGATGATGTATATACATATTATATATATATATATATATGTATATATATATATATATAGAGAGAGAGAGAGACAGACAGAGAGAGACAGAGAGCTCTCTATGTGTGTGTGTGTGTGTGTGTGTGTGTGTGTGTGTGTGTGTGTATAAAGAGAGAGAGAGAGAGAGAGAGAGAGAGAGAGAGAGAGAGAGAAATGAAATAATATATTAACGTCCTCAAAAGGCCAAAATGACCTATGAGACCAAAAAGGTTACAACAATTGGTGGATCTGATACAATGTCTGTGTAAGAAAAGCTAAAACAACTAACTGAAACTGAAACAACAACTATGAGGAAAAGTAAGTTACTAGGAGCTCCTAATGGATAGCATCTCGGAAGGAAAACTCCAGCAAACAAAGGTAAGCATCATATACATCACTATCCAAAGATGTATATGAACAGGTAGTGAAAACAGCCTCGTATCTCATAATATACTGGACAGTGACATATGTAATGTAACTCTGTCTCTGGCTCCATCTGGCACAACTGTCAAATCTTGGCCTCAGCTTGTACTCCTCTGAATATGCCAGTCTTAATCTCTAGCTGGTGTGAGGATGTGCGCATCTGACCAATAGTACACCGTACCCCATGAGAAAGATGAGTATCCATGTAGCTGGGTCTAATCACAAACCCATCCTCCGTGAGCTGGAGAAGATGATCTCTATAGAAAGCCATCTTCGTACCAAGTGTGTCGGTTGTATCCATGTCCTCCTAGTGTCCAGGTGAGTCAAGTCCTGCCTCATAAGTCTAGTAATCTCTACCCGTGTGAGAGAGAGGGAGGGTGCATCCAGGGAGTGAAATGGAGGTAGCCTGTCCATACTAAAGCCATGCAGTTGGAACCAAGCTGTCATCTGTGCATACCAACATGATCCGTCTCCCTGTGATGCCAACTGTCGTGAAGACTCCAGGGCTAAGCGAGCATATCTGTCTCTAGGGAGAGCCCAAGTGCTATGTATAAAGGAGACTAATCGAGTGAGTGCCTCTACTACCAATGGGGAGGCAGCCATCTCTGCACGGATAATATCATGTGGTACGGAGGCCTTAGCCCTAATCATCCGCGAAATCATAGAAACCAAGGGCCTCTCCATACATCTCCATCATCCATCAGTGTGCTGCCAGCTCGGGTGTGGTGATCCACTGAGGGTCCCCATATCTCCATTCCATACAGCATGGCTAAAGTGACCAAAGTGTCAAAGAGCCAGAGCTTTGTTCGAGGTTCCTGAAACTGAACGTGCGAACACATCCTCTCTAGTCTCCCCAATGCTGCATAAGCTCTGGTCAATCTGGTCTCCGCTGCTCTCCTCTTAGTATATATATATATATATATATATATATGTATGTATGTATGTATGTATGTATGTATGTATGTATAGAGAGAGCGCTCTCTCTCTCTATATGTATATATAGCACTCTCTCTCTGTATATGTGTTTATATACATATACACAGATGATGATGACGATGGTGACATTTTATCGTCCACCACAGGAGGCCAAACAGTGACCTATGGTACCAAAAAGTGATACAGAGTCTCCACCCTAGGGAGGGAGGGTAGTGTGGCAATCAAGTAGATTCTGATGATGTTGAAAAAGGACTCATGCATAAGTCCTGAGTCTTCGGGGATGAGCATGTAGTAGTTGCAAAAGACTAGTACAACCCTCTAATAATTGGGGAAACTAAAGTCGGATGTGAGTATAAGCCGGGTAAACAATCAAGAAGTGTTCTTCATCCTTAACTGCATAGGTGTCACATAGGGCGTAGATGTAGTTTTCAACTACAACTCCTCCCTATACACCACTTTCAATACGTAGGTTGTGAGCGGGTATGTAATTGTGTTATGGCCCTACAAGATCCTGCTGACATGGGTATACTGAGGTAAGGTTGGGTATATTCAGGTGCCGGTTTTCTAAGGTCGCCCAACACTCTAGATCAAGAGGAAGGTCTAAAAGAGATTCCACCATCCACCTACGAAACCATCCTTTAGTGTCAGTGTCCACCCATCCCGATGATAGAATCTTTCTTTTGATTGCTTTTTATAGTTTGGACCCTTCTTTCCAAGCAAGTCTACGTAGTCGGTACTCTTCAAGATTGCGGATCTTTGTGATATATCTATAAGTTCTTTCCAATGCCATCAACTCAAGTGGTCTATGTCCTGTTTCTAAAAGCATGATCGCATAAGGGGTAGAGGCCTTTACCCTAGGTGCCGATGTAGAAACATTTTATGTACCTTCTCAATGTCATTCCATGTGGATTGTGATATACTTCTTCCCCAAACTTCCACTCCATAGAGCAAGACTTGATTAACCAATGCATTAAATAAAGCAGCTCGAACATGCCATCCACCATGAGTATCACTTTTGTTGTATTGATTCTCAAACATATAGTAGCTTGCCCACCTAGCTTCCAATTTATGCTCAATACATAACCCCCATTTGTTTGTGGTGGCTGGCACATCAATACCCAAGTACTTGAATGTTTGCACTACCTCTATTGGTTGTCCCGTATATGTGAAAATTGGCATAACATTAGGCTGAATTGTTTTGACAACCATCATCTTAGTTTTTGCCACATTCATTAAGAGGCCACTTTCTTTGCAAAAGACCTCAAGAGCCTCAAGAAGGTGTTGCATGGTGGTTAGATCGTATGGAAATAAGACAACATCATCGACATACATAAGAAGCGTGATGAGGTGTTGCCTAAGGCATGGCCCATCAAGGCCTTTAGCTTTTGCAATGCTTGATATCATCTCCTCCAATTTGTCAATACATAATCCAAAAAAGTGTTGGAGACAATATACATCCTTGTTTGACTCCCATAGTACTAAGAAAAGAAGATGAGAATCCCAAATTTGTCTTTAGTTGGCATTGGACAAACTCATATAGTTGTGCTACTGCCGCTTTGTATTCTAATGGTGCTCTTAATTGCTCCATTCTCTCCCAAAGTCCTTTATGAGGCACTGTGTAAAAAGTTTTTTGAAGTCTAGAAAGCAACAATACAGTGTGTAGCCTTTTAGTCTACTTTACTCCATAATAACTCTGAGTGTAGCAAGATGGTTTGTAGTACTATGCTTAGGTCGAAAGCTAGCTAGCCCAAGTGCCCTTTTCATATGAAACTCTGCCCACCACAAACTTATTTTTTGCTCCATAATAGTACCAAAACATTTTTGCCCATCACTGAGCTAACCATGATTGTACGATAATTGGAAAGTTGATTAGCATCCCCTCCTTTGTAAATTGGTTTGATCCAATTCATTTGCCAATCACATGGGAAACCATTTTGGATTTTATGATTCATGAGCATATTGATCGATTATTTTGTAAGAGGTCCTATCCATTTGAGTAACTCACAAGATAACTATAATGTGTCTACAACCTTACCATTTGCTCGCTTCTTTCTTTTTGTACATCTGTAAACTGAGATGCATTCTCTACATGGGAGCTGAAGTTTTTGTGTCATAGGCAAAGCATCATTATCTGTATATAGCTCTTGTACATATTGAAGCATGGCATCTTCAAACAAATCTCCATGTACATCCACTTTTCACCCCTTAAACTCCTTCCATGCTTTCTTAGGTGCTTTTTTAAACATGATTTCCTTTCTCACCTCTTCAGCCTTATCATATCGTCTCCTTTTTTTCGCATGTAAGTACCTTGTACTTTTTGTGAGCTTCTTGCTTATCCACTCCATCTTGCATGTCCATAAAGGACTTATGAGCCATTTTACATTCAGCATCAAACCATACATTGCATGGAAAGTTGGACATTTGGCATTGTTCTTTTATGCGAGTACCAAAATGTTGATTAGTTTGCAAGAACAACCACGTTCTTAAACTGATTCCAATTGGCATCTATGCTTGGAAGATATTCTAGCGCCATCATCATAGACTCAAGAGTGCCTACATATGCTCTCGCCTTGCTTGTGCATGGTTGAATGATACATTTTCTTTGAGCCATATGTTTCTTTTTGGGCTTGATGGCATTGAAACCATGTCTATATGGAGTAATCTATGGTTTGAATCCGGTGTGAGTAACCCAACTTGAAATCTTGATATTAAGTGCAATCCATCTCTACTAATTATTACATATAGTCAACCACACTTGTTCCTCCTACTGATGTAATACATGTGTATCCCCCTATCTCTGGTGGAAACATTTTTGTACCATTAAGAATGAGCATACTAGTGCTATTTAGCATGGACATGAGAGCTTTCCCATACTGTGTCATTATTGCATCTTCAAACTATCGCATTAGTTTTGGGTCTATATTTTCTACACCTTCTCCACTGGGCATAAAAGTAATAGGACATATTTGCACACTCCCTGTTCGCCCATTGAAGTTGCCCAAAACAAGAACCATCCCAAGTTTACTAAATGTAAACACGTCCATACATAGTTCAACCAATGGATCCAATCAATCTAAAGAATACATATCATAGTAGTTTGACTTAATATTGGGTATGTAGCATCTAGCTATATAAACATTCTGTTGTCCTGCCTTCACTTGTACCCATATATATCATTTGAATTCATTGCATTTACACACTGTAACTACATCCACAAGAGAGTTACAATATATGCATGCAACTCCACACCTGCCTCATAACGTTTGACTTGGGTTCCATAAAGATTTTATTGCATATCCCTCAATTTGTGGCAAAATCGTCATGCATCATGTTCCCACATCTCTGCTAAGAGAATCAAGTCTACACTTGCAGCCACATCACTTAAGCCGGCACCTTTTCGCTAAGGGTATCCCCTATAGTTCCAAAACACAACTCGTAGACATGTATCAATCCCATAGGTCACAGGTCCCATAGGTCACGCTTCCCTATGAAATAGTTTCCTTGTCTTTCTTAGCATTGGTATGAGCCTTGTATGCTTGTCTTCATTCTTCTTGTTGTTTGGGGTACAATCTTCAGTGACATAGTACGTAGTGTGCCTGTTAAATTTGCAGCAATGTGATGAGCTATGGTGGATCAAATGCTAAAATCAATGTCAGAAAAGAGATTAGATGATAATTAAGATGTGATTAGTGAATTAACTAATAGCTTAATGTAGGCATGGATAATAAAAAACCAGCAAATTCTCATTAGGCCAATGCCTCAATTTATAGAGTTTACATCCAAGCATCTAATCCCACTCATCTCTCCTTGATTCACTCCACCTCTTTTGCTTGATTCTCTCCACCTCTTCCCAGAATATCTCCACACCTCCTAAATCTTCTTATGCTACCCTTTATTCTCTCCCAGTGGATACTTCTCACCTTTTCACAGCTTCTCTCACATTTACAGATTCTCTTTTACAGCCTCTTGCTACTATAAGGCTTGTTCCCGCACACACCCTATTCACTTGTATATTTCAACAGTGCCTTCTTGAAGATACACTCAAGAAATATCTAATATGATTATTCTTTTTTTCTCATCCAACATAGTACATAAGATAGCTCTTTTCTTGGTTTTAGTCGGTTTTCCAAATCTACGAGCTCCATAAAAGCCACAATCTCTGACATAGAGAAATGTTCTGTGAAGAATGCACTAACATCATTTGCAAGCATTGTCGGTGTTTCATTTTCTTTCTCTTTGAGTCCTCGAATCACAAGATTCTTTGACCTCTAAACACATTCTTGCCATTCCTTTGCATCCACTTTCAATGAGTCCTTCCCATGCACATGATGAGAAGGCAAATGTGCTGAACCATGTGAGCTACATCCATTATGCAATGCTTACACCCAACTACTGTCATCAAAATGTGGTGCCTCTTGAGATAAATTTGGCAAACAATTATCTTGTATATATCCATTCTTAAGAGAGGCCAAATCCTCTTTGATTACATTAACAACTTTTCCAACATTCATGCGTGCATTGCTTGCAACAATTACCTTCTCTTGTACCTCACTTTTAATAGTGGCCAATGATCAAAGATGTTTTCTGCTTGTGTGGTTACAACCTCTTCAAGATGCTTTACAGCATGCTCCAAGCTTTGGTTGCGTAAGACAATAGCATGCATCTCATCACTTTGTTTAATAATATTATCCTGCAAAGAAACCAAAAATCCCCATATTGCATTTGCATTAGATACATTTGGAACAAATGAAGCCGCTTCAACATCAAGCGAGGGAGATAACATCATCTCATTCTCTACAATTTTGCTTCCTTTTGTGTATGTGGAAGACCCCTTTCTACTCCCCATCATGTACTTTCCTGATCCCAAGCTATCGTTGCACCATCAAAAAATGCAAATACCCAAAAAATGCTAATTCCCAAAACTACCAAAACTCATACAGGTCTATTAAAGAGGCTCAAAATGGTAGCATAGCACTTTTCCTCTCTAGTAGTAGTAAAGCCCCCAGCAGCAATGCTCTCTTTATATATTAGAGCTCTCTCTCTCTCTCTCTCTCTCTCTCTCTCTATATATATATATATATATATATATATATATATGGGCACAAGTCATGGTATAGCCGAGTATGCATCTGGTTTATGAGGTAGGGACTCATGATGGATCGCCTCCCCCCACTCCAGTATGATGTGGACTCCCCATTCATCAGGCTCTCTCAGGATGACAGGAACCGAGTGATCAGATACGGTTTATTGTTGGGACTATACATACAGGATACCTAGATCACAACACATGAGCCATTCTCACACAAACGGTAGTACTAAATGGATACTTTTATGAGGCTTACACAGGATGGTTTCATACTAAGGGCTAGTTATCTCGATATATATATGTCACATGCCATGCACATTACATTGGGCCAGTTGTGGGTGTCATCACACTGTCTAAGGATAGTGACAAGGAAAGCGATGTAGATACCTCATGAGGAGAGGATATGCACTATTTGCCAACATGAGGTCAAGTTAGAGGAGCACTTCATATGCAAATGCACCGTATATTATGAGATTCGAGGGAGGTTCTATTGTCTCTTCAGAGAGGGGTTTGGACCCTTATCTAGGATCATGGATTACCCAAATCAGCGGTGCCTGGGCCTCTTCCTACTAGATCTTCATCACCATAGAGACTCATTGATTATGGAGTCAAGA